>NC_092740.1:158995273-159299648 GCF_047496795.1 Chiloscyllium punctatum
TTAACATGATCATGGCTGATCTTAGTTTGGTCACTACTCCACTTTCCTGCCTGCTCCCCACAGCCCTTTCACCCATCTTTCATCAGAAACGTATCGATTTCTTTCTTGAATCTGTTGATTGATTCTGCCTCCACTGCACTCTGGGGCAGTGAGTTCCACAGATTCACAACCATCTGAGTAAAGTAATTTCTCATTGTCTCAATTTTAAATCTATCTCCTCTCACTTTATATCTCTTGTTTGAGTCTGTCCCACAAGGAGATACACCTGTTCAACATCCACCTTATCCATCCCCTTCAGCATTTTATATCCATCAATCAGATCCCTCCTCAATCTTCTGAACTCCAGTGGGTACAAGCCTAAGCTGTTCAACTACTCCTTGTACACCAGCCCTTTCATCCCTGGGATCAACCTGGTGACCCTGCTCTGAACAGCCTCCAGTGCCACTACATCCTTCCTCAAATAAGGAGACCAAAACTGGACACAATATTCCAGGTGTGGATTCACCAAACACCTTGTATCATTGTAACAACTCTTCTTTATTTTTCTAATCCAGTCCTTTTGCAATAAATACCACGTTTCCATTTGCCTTTCTTGTTATATACTGCACCTGCATACCCACTTTCTGTGATTGGTGCACAAGGATGCCCAAATCTCTCTGCACTGATGCACAATGAATCCTTTTCCCATTTAAATAATAATCTGTCACTTTTATTTTTCCATCCACAATGAACAATCTTGCACTTATTCACAGTGCACCCCATTGGCCAGGTTCGGGCTCATTCTCCTGGCCTGTCAATAACCATCAGTAAACTCTTTATCTCCTCATCACTGCCTGATTTCCCACATATTTTAGTATCATGCATGTACTTTGCCTTGTTACACACTATCACTGCTTGCAGATCATTTAATTTAAAAATGTAAATAAGCGAGGTCCAAGAACTGAACCCTGCGGCGTTACAGTTTGCCATCCAGAGAAGGACACAATTATGCTGACACACTGCTTTCTGTCAGTCAACCAATCCTTGATCCAAGTCAACACTCTACCCTTAATCTCCTGGGATCTAACATTGTGAATCAGTCATTTATGTGGCATCTTGTCAGAAGCCTTCTGGAATTCTAGATGTGCAAATCCACCAGATCCCCATTATCCACCTCGTTGGTTACATAAAGTCATAGAGTCATAGAGATGTTCAGGTTGGAAACAGGCCTTACGATCCAACCTGTCCATGCTGACCGGTTATCCCAAGTCAATCTAGTCCCACCTGCCAGCACCCGGTCTATATCCCTCACAACCATTCCTATTCATATACACATCTAGATGCCTTTTAAATGTTGCAATTGTACCAGCCTCCATCACTTCCTCTGGCAGCTCATTCCATACATGTACCACACTCTGTGTGAAAAAGTTGCCCCTTAGGTCTCTTTTATATCTTTCCCCTCTCACACTAAACCTATGCCCTCTAGTTCTGGACTCCCCAATGCCAGGGAAAAGACTTTGTCTATTTATCCTATCCATGCCCCTCATGATTTTATAAACCTCTACAAGGTCACCCCTCAGCCTCTGATGCTGCAGTGAAAACAGCCCCAGCTTGTTCAGCCTCTCCCTGTAGCTCAATTCCTCCAAGCCTGGCAACATCCTTGTAAATCTTTTCTGAACCCTTTCAAGTTTCACAACATCTTTCCGATAGGAAGGAGACCAGAATTGCACGCAATATTCCAACAGTGGCCTAACAATGTCCTTTATAATGGCAACTTGACCTCCAAACACCTGTACTCAATACTCTGAACAAAAAAGGAAAGCAAACCAAACGCTTTCTTCACTCTCTGATCTAACTGCAACACCACTGTCAAGGAGCAATGAACTTGCACTCCAAGGTCTCTTTGTTCAGCAACACTCCTTTGGACTTATCATTAAGTATATAAGTCCTGCTAAGATTTGCTTTCCCAAAATGTATTTATCTGAATTAAACTCCATCTGCCACTTCTCAGCCCACTGGCCCATCTCATCAAGATCCTGTTGTAATCTGAGGTAACCTTCCTCACTGTCCACTACATCTCCAATTTTGGTGTCATCTGCAAACTTACTAACTGTACCTCTCATGCTCACATCCAAATCATTTATGTAAATGACAAAACATAGTGGACTCAGCACCGATCCTTGTGACACTCCACTGGTCACAGGCCTCCAGTCTGAAAAACAACCCTCCACCACCACACTCTGTCTTCTACCTTTAAGTCAGTTCTGTATCCAAATGGCCAGTTCTCCCTGTATTCCATGAGATCTAACCTTGCTAACCAGTCTCCCATGGGGAACCTTGTCAAAACCTTACCGAAGTCCATATAGATCACATTCAATGCTCTGCCCTCATCAATCCTCTTTGTTACTTCTTCAAAAAAATCAATCAAGTTTGTGAGACATGATTTCCCTCGCACAAAGCCATGTTGACTATCCCTAATCAGTCCTTGCCTTTCCAAATACATGTACATCCTGTCCCTCAGGATTCCCTTCAACAACTTGCCCGCCATCGATGTCAGGCTCACTGGTCTATAGTTCCCTGGCTTGTCCTTACCACCCTTCTTAAACAGTGGCACCATGTTAGCCAACCTCCAGTCTTCTGGCACCTCACCTGTGACTATCGATGATACAAATATCTCTGCAAGAGGCCCAGCAATCACTTCTCTAGCTTCCCACAGAGTTCTAGGGTACACCTGATCAGGTCCTGGGAATTTATCCAACTTTATGCGTTTCAAGACATCCAGCACTTCCTCCTCTGTAATATGGACATTTTGCAAGGTGTCACCATCTATTTCCCTACATTCTATATCTCCCACGTCCTTTTCCACAGTAAATACTGATGCAAAATACTCGTTTAGTATTTCCCCTTTTTCTGCAGCTCCACACAAAACCGCCTTGCTGATATTTGAGGCGTGAAAACGTGTTACTGGAAAAGCACAGCAGGTCAGGCAGCATACAAGGAACAGAAGAATTGACGTTTCGGGCATGAGCCCTTCTTCAGGAGGGCTCTTTTAGGGCCCCTGTTCTCTCCCAGTTATCCTTTTGTCCTTAATGTATTTGTAAAAACCCTTTGGTTTCTACTTAATTCTATTTACCAAATCTATCTCATGTTCTCTTTTTGCCCTCCTGATTTCCCTCTGAGGTATACTCCTACTGCCTTTATACTCTTCTAAGGATTCATTCGATCTGTCCCGTCTATACCTTACATTTGCTTCCTTCTTTTTCTTAACCAAACCCTCACTTTCTTTAGTCATCCAGCATTCCCTATATCTACCAGCCTTCCCTTTCACCCTGACAGGAATATCCTTTCTCTGGATTCTCGTTATCTCATTCCTGAAGCTTCCCCTTTTCCAGCCGTCCCTTTACGTGCGAACATCTGTCCCCAATCAGCTTTTGAAAGTTCTTGCCTAATACTGCCAAAATTGGCCTTTCTCCAATTTAGAATTTCAACTTTTAGATCTGGTCTATCCTTTTCCATCACTGTTTTAAATCTAATAGAATTATGGTCGCTGGTCCCAAAGTGCTCCCCCACTGATACCTCAGTCACCTACCCTGCTTTATTTCCCAAGAGTAGATCAAGTTTTGCACCTTCTTTAGTAGGTACATTCACATACTGAATCAGGAAATGTTCTTGTACACACTTAACAAATTCCTCTCCATCTAAACTCTTAATTCTATGGCAGTCCCAGCCTATGTTTGGAAAGTTAAAATCCCCTACCATAACCACCCTATTATTCTTACAGATAGCTGAGATCTCCTTACAAGTTTGGTTCTCAATTTCCCTCTGACTATTAGAGAGTCGATAATACAATCCCAATAAGGTAATCATCCCTGATTGAGGGGACTTGATTGAGGTTTACAAAATCATGATGGGTGTGGACAGGGTGGATAGAGACAAGCTTTTTCCCAGGGTGAGGGATTCAATAACGAGAGGTCATGTGAGGTGATGCATTTAGGCAAGTCTAATTCGAGAGTGAATTATACAATGAATGGAAGGGCATTGGGAAAATTTGATGAACAGAGAGGTCTGGGAGTGCAGGTCCATTGTACCCTGAAGGTTGCTGCACAGGTGGATAGTGTGGTCAAGAAGGCATATAGTATGCTTGCCTTTATTGGACAGGGTATTAGTATAAGAGCTGGCAAGTCATGTTAACATTGTACAAGACATTGGTTCGGCCGCATTTAGAATACTGTGTACAGTTCTGATTGCCACATTACCAAAAGGATGTGGACTCTGTGGAGAGGGTGCAGAGAAGATTTACGAGGATGTTGCCTGGTATGGAAGGTACCTTACTAGTTTAAATCCTCCTGAGCAGTTCTAGCAAATTTCCCTGCCAGTATATTAGTCCCCTTCCAATTTAGGTGCAAACTGTCCTCCTTGTACAGGTCACTTCTACCCCAAAAGAGATTCCAATGATCCAAAAATGTGAATCCTTCTCCCATACACCAGCTCCTCAACCATGCATTCATCTGCTCTATCCTCCTATTCCTGTCTTCACTAGCTCTTGGCACTGGGAGTAATCCAGATACTACTACCTTTGAGGACCTCCTTTTAAAATTCCTGCCTAACTCTCTGTAATCTCCCTTCAGAATCTCAACCTTTTCCCTTCCTATGTTGTTGGTTCCAATGTGGACAATGACCTCTTGCTGGCCCCTCTCCCCCGTGAGAACATTCTGCACTCTCTCTGAGACATCCTTGATCCTGACACCAGGTAAGCAACACACCATTCTGATTTTTCACTGCTGGCCACAGAAACGCCTGTCTGTACCTTGGACTTAGTGAATCCCCTAGCACAATTGATCTCTTGGAACCCGACATACCCCTCATTGCATTACAGCCAGTCTCAATACCAGAAACTTGACTGTTCGTGCTATGTTCCCCTGAGAATCCATCACCCCCTACATTTTCCAAAACAGCATACCTGTTTGAAATGGGGATAGTCATAGAACACACCTGCACTAGGTGCCTACCTCTCTTACCTTTCCTGGAGTTAACCCATCTACGTGACTGTATCTGAGACTCCCCCCCCCCCCATTATCACTATCCATCATATACTGTTGCAAATTCCTCATTGCTTCTAACTGTCTCTCCAACTGATCCATTCGACCTGATAAGATTCGCAACCAACAGCATTTATTGCAGATATAATCCACAGTAACTCTTAAACTGTCTTTAAACTCCCACATCTGACAAGAAGCACATTTACTCTACTGAAGGCCATTTTTGCTCCTTCACAATCTACAGACCCAGAAAATAATACAGTCTTATTCATCTACAAAACACTGTTCCAGGTTAGATGAATAGTTATGGCTTATATTTTAAGTTTAATCAAGAGACATATCTCAAAAACAGATGATCAAGAAAGAACCCACTCTATTCACTACTGCAGACTTTCTGTAGGCCACTTAAAACAATTACTTATCTGATTCTGTGCTGTGAACTTCACCCAAACAGTTCCTCCAAGATAGGTTGTGAATTTCACTGTTTATTAATTTTCCCAGACGCACTCCGATGTACAGAGATACGATAATTCAAATAGCAAAGACAGAAACTGTGCAGGTACACTATGGTATCAGTTTCTTTCTCTCTCTCTGTCCTGCACTGATCTCACCATGTGCTTCCTTTGTCTGTTCTTCTCCCTTTTAAAACTGCTGTTAGATTAGATTAGATTACTTACAGTGTAGAAACAGTCCCTTCGGCCCAACAAGTCCACTCCGACCCGCCGAAGTGCAACCCACCCAGACCCATTCCCCTACATTTACCCCTTCACCTAACACTACGGGCAATTTAGCATGACCAATTCACCTGACCTGCACATCTTTGGATTGTGGGAGGAAACCAGAGCACCCGGAGGAAACCCACACAGACACGGGGAGAATGTGCAAACTCCACACCAAGAGTCGCCTGAGACAGGAATTGAACCTGGGTCTCTGGCGCTGTGAGGCAGCAGTGCTAACCACTGTGCCACCGTGCCACCCACCTGTTGTTTTGACTTTTTTTTTCCAAAATTCCAAAACAATGCAACAGCATATAAAACAGTAATTGCTGCTCCTAGAATTCGAAGAAATCATCTCCAGCACCTAAAATACCTCAAAAAAGGAGCAGTTGTTACAGCCAAAAAATTTTCCCGTCCTCCATCTTGGATTACCCAGAACCCATCTTTAAAGAACTCCAACAAGTTTGTCAAATGCACTTGCCCTTCATAAAACAATGCTGACACTGGTGGATTGAAGCACAATTTAGCTTTTGTGATTGCTTTCTCATCATCTTTCATTTATTTATTACTTCTTTTCTGTATTTTCATGATTGAGAACCATGTGTTTGTTTTCCTGATCTTATTTTGATCAACCAAAAATTAAATATACTTCCATACCAAGTAACAAAAAAATTAAATCACACCTTAGTTACTGGCTGAAAGAAAATATATAATCTACTTGTAATAAAGTGTGCAACAGATTTGTAAACATATCTCTGATGGCCTTACATTCAAATCTCTCCATTTCACAAATGTTCACAGAAAATTGTCTATTGGTGGGGCTGGTGACCATTTTATGATCCAATCTTATAAATATTCTTAACATTTTTGATTGTTACTATGGTTGCTTGTCTAACTGCTTCCCCTTCCTTTAAGTATCTCAAGATCTCATTGGTCTGTCACCACTTTTCTAAAATGAAAGTCTGTTTAACATTGTACATGGATTTGCATCAATGACCTGACAGTCATTATTCCAGTGTAGATGAGAGTTGGACATGGGAATCCTGTGGAATCCCCATTGTAGCGCACTCTGAGTATATTGCTTGAGAAATTGAATTTTAATCTGGGTAATTCCCCAATGCCTGCAAACCTCCATAAATCTATTTAAATCTCCAGTGAAATTAAGGAAAATGGTTCCTGAAGAGACATTCAGCTATTATATATATAACTTATCTCATGAGTAAATGTTAAACTGAACCCATACTTACCTCACATACATACCCAACTATGCCTCCTGAGACTACTTATACCCCCCCACCCTCAAGGCCTTGACTTGAACCTCCTCCTGGACTAGACAACCCCATCAGTACCCTAACTGGACTCGGTTCCCCTACCCTTACCAGTCCCTGACACCGACTGGACCCAGTCCCTCCCCACCCCCCCAACCCATCCTAAACACTGTATCACTGACCTTGCCATTTTGCACTCCAGTAGGTTATCCAACTGACAGCCTACTTATCTGACACCCTGGCACTTTACTTATCTGGCACTCTACCCACTACTGATCTTGCATCCTATTCATCTGAATCTCAATCCCCTCCCCAGCTGGTACCCTATTTACCTGGTTACCCTGAAAGAATGGCCCTATGGACCTGGACCTCCACCCAACTCTCAGAAATACAGAGCTCCCTTCTTTCAAAAAAAGGAAAGATCATCCACTCATCAGAAAATCTAACCTATTATCTTTAATTACAAATTATTTGTTGTGACGAAAAACATTCCTTTTTTTTCAAAAGAACAAAATTATTTAATAATTTGGACTTTAGAATTTCCTCATTCATGTGCTTCCAGCATTTTAACTCCACTTGGATTCATATTCTGCTTTTATTCTTCATGATGTCACGACCTTATTCAGTTTATAATCTATTTTTGTAATCGTACTTCTTGAATGCTTCCTCTGTAAAGAGCTGTTTTCTACATTATGACAGACAATTTTTTATCTGTGATTTTGAACAATCCTGCCTTGGAGTGCAATGCTTAGGAAATGTTAATGCCCTGAACTCATTTAAATGTCCATTCAAAGCTGGCAAGACTGCTATCAAGGTTAAAACTTATTGCTGGTGTGGAAAGGGGAGATTATCACACCTCTATCAGAGACCATTGGAAAGAGTCTGTATTGGCGGCAACAGACTTCACTGGTGGAGAAACCGGGACAAAGAGGTCTGTTAGTATCCTTGCGGGGCCAGAATGCATGCATTATAACCCATACATCAACAGACTTGATTGGCCTGGATCTTGTGATTATAATAGCAGCCACAAAAGCACCACAACTTCCAGGGTGCCCACTTACTCTTGAAGTTGTAGTGTGCCTGAAAGGTTCTGGATTGTTCTGGAACCTCTGAGTGTGTAAACTTGAGCTGATTGTTCTGTACATACCCTTGCATTATGTTAAAAATCACTCAACACCAGGTTATAGTACAACAAGTTTATTTGGAAGCACTAGCTTTCGGAGTGCTGCTCCTTCATCAGGTGTTTTATGGAAAGGCATAGACCCTTCTTGGGAGAGCACAGTCCTTTAAATCAGATAAACTGCCAAAACATCAGCAATCCACTACAAAAGGCATCAGAATGCCTGCCCTTTGCTTGGGAGATAAATTCAGGCCAAGTTGTAACATATCATAGGGGCGGCACAGTGGCTCAGTGGTTATCGCTGCTGCCACACAGCACTAGGGACCCAGGTTCAATTCCAGCCTCGGGTGACTGTCTGTGTGGAGTTTGCACATTATTTCCGTGTCTGTGTGGGTTTCCTCTCATAGTCCAAAGATGTGTAGGTAAAAACAATGACTGCAAATGCTGGAAACCAGATTCTGGATTAGTGGTGCTGGAAGAGCACAGCAGTACTGCTCCTCAGATGCTGCCTGAACTGCTGTGCTCTTTCAGCATCACTAAACCAAAGATGTGTAGGTCAGGTGAATTGACCATGCTAAATTGCCCATCGTGTTAGATGTATTAGTCAGGGGTAAATATAGGTGTGAAATTATTGGGCCGAAGGGCCTGTTTCCATAGTATAGGGAATCTAATCTAATCTCATGCCATTGTTGAAGGAAAGACAAGAAATTAACTAGGCTAACATTTCTCCTTCAGTTAACATCACCAGAACCCTTGGTTCACTTTCCCTACACTGAACACCATCAACACTGCTGGCTAACCCCTCTCCAGCTATCAGCCATTTGGTTCCCTGTCTTCTCCCATCACTCCTCCCAGACCACAAGACGATAGATATCAGCGCAGAATTAGGCCATTCAACCAATTGAGTTTACTCTGCCACTTGGTAATGGCTAATATATTTCCCAATCCATTTTCCTGCCTTCTCACCCGAACCTTTGATCCTGGATTCCATTGCCTCTACTTCTTCCCTATCACAATGCCCTTCCACTGGTATTTTTCTTAGTTTGTTCAGGGTAACAATGCAGCAGTAAAATGGCTGAGTGATGGCCCAGTCTGTCAGTTACCTCAGAATATTGAAACTGGAAAGCTTCAGGATTCAAAGAACAAAGAGAACAAAAAAAATTTACAGCCTAGGAACAGGCCCTTCAACCCTCCAAGCCTGAGCCGATCCAAATCTACTGTCTAAACCTGTCACCCAATTCCTAACCATCTGTATCCCTCTGCTCCCCACCCACTCATGCATCTGTCCAGACGCATCTCAAATGAATCTACTGTGCCTGCCTCTATCACCTCTGCTGGCAACGAGTTCCACATGCCCACCACCCTCTGTGTGAAGTACTTGCCGCATGTAACCCCCTTAAACTTTCCACCTCTCACCTTGAAAGTGTGACCTCTAATTATTGAATCCTTCACCCTGGGAAAAAGCTTGTCTCTATCCACCCTGTCTATACCCTTCATGATTTTGTAAACCTCAATCAGGTGCCCCCTCAATCTCCTTTTTTCTAATGAAAACAATCCTAGCCTACTCAACCTCTCTTCATAGCTAGCACCTTCCATACCAGGCAACATCCTCGTAAACCTTCTCTGCACCCTCTCGAAAATGTCCACATCCTTTTGGTAATGTGGCAACCAGAACTGTACACAGTATTCTAAATACGGCCGAACCAATGTCTTGTACAATTTTAACATGACCTGCCAGCTCTTATACTCAATAACCCAGCCAATAAAGGCAAGCATACTACATGCCTTCTTGATCACTCTATCTACCTGTGCAGCAACCTTCAGGGTACAATGGATCTGTATTCCCAGATCTCCTGCCCATCAACTTTTCCCAACGCTCTTCCATTCATTGTATAATTCGCTCTAGAATTAGACTTGCCTAAATGCATCACCTCACATTTTTCTGGATTGAAATCCATCTGCCACTTTTCCGCCCAACTCTCCAGTCTATCTATATCCTCCTGTATTCTCTGACAGTCCCTTATGCTTTCTGCTACTCTACCAATCTTCGTATCATCTGCAAACTTGCTGATCATACCAACAGTGCCCTCTTCCAGATCATTTATGTATATTACAAACAACAGTGGCCCAACACTGACCCCTGTGGAACACCACTGGTCACCTTTCTCCATTTCGAGAAACTCCCTTCAACTACTACTCTCTGTCTCCTGTTGCTCAACCAGTTCTTTATCCACTTAGCTAGAACACCCTGCACACCATGTGACTGCACTTTCTCCATTAGTCTACATTGGGGAACCTTATCAAACACCTCACTAAAGTCCATGTATATGACATCCACAGCCCTTCCTTCATCTATCAACTTGGTCACTTTCTCAAATAACTCTATTAAATTGGTTAGGCACGATCTCCCCCGCAGAAAACCATGTTGCCTATCACTGATAAGACCATTCTTTTCTAAATATAAATAGATCCTATCCCTCAGTACCTTCTCCAGCAACTTTCCCACCACCAACGTCAGGCTCACTGGTCTGTAGTTGCCCGGAATATCCCTACTACCTTTCTTGTACAGGGGAACAACATGAGCAACCTTCCGGTCCTCTGGCACCTCACCTGTATTTAAGGATGCTACAAAGATATCTGTCAGGGCCCCAGCTATTTCCTCTCTCGCCTCCCTCAGCAACCTGGGATAGATCCCATCCGGGTTGGAAAGTGTGGTGCTGGAAAAGCGCAGCAGGCCAGGTAGCATCCGAGGAGCAGGAGAATCGATGTTTCAGGCATAAGCCCTTGTTCAGGAATGAGGCTGGTGTGCCAAGCAGGCTGAGGGGGGGCGGGTGGAATTTGGGGGAGGGGCGCCGGGAATACAATAGGTGGAAGGAGGTGAGGGTGAGGGTGATAGGCCGGAGAGGGGGTGGGGGCGGAGAGGTCAGGAAGAAGATTGAGGTCAAGTGGGCGGTGCTGAATCCGGGGGTTGGGACTGAGATAAGGTGGGGGGAGGGGAAATGAGGAAGCTGGAGAAATCTACATTAATCCCGTGTGGTTGGAAGGTTACTAGGCGGAAGATGATGCGCTCTTCCTCCAGGCGTCATGTGGCCAGGGTCTGGCGATGGAGGAGGCCAAGGACCTGCATGTCCTTGGTGGAGTGGGAGGGGGAGTTAAAGTATTCAGCCACGGGGCGGTTGGGTTGGTTGGTGCAGGTTGGATTAGGTTGGAACCTCTCACCCTCACAACGCGCAGCCCTCTACTCCCTCCGCTCCAACCCCAACCTCACCATCAAGTCGGCAGACAAGGGAGGCGCGGTGGTAGTTTGGCGCATCGATCCTTACACCGCTGAAGCTAGATGCCAGCTCTCGGACACCTCCTCCCACTGCCCCCTTGACCATGACCCCACCTCCCACCACCAAACCATCATCTCCCAGACCATCCATAACCTCATCACCTCAGGGGATCTCCCATCCACCGCCTCCAACCTCATAGTCCCACAACCCCGCACCGCCCGTTTCTACCTTCTACCCAAAATCCACAAACCCGAGTGCCCCGGCCGACCCATTGTCTCAGCCTGCTCCTGCCCCACCGAACTCATCTCTGCATACCTCGACACTGTCCTGTCCCCCTTAGTCCAAGAACTCCCCACCTACGCTCAGGACACACCCACGCCCTCCACCTCCTCCATGATTTTCGCTTCCCCGGTCCCCAATGCCTTATCTTCACCATGGACATCCAGTCCCTGTACACCCCCATCCCCCATCACGAAGGACTCAAAGCCCTCTGCTTCTTCCTTTCCCGCCGAAACAACCAGTACCCTTCCACTGACACCCTCCTTCGATTGACTGAACTGGTCCTCACTCTTAACAACTTCTCCTTCCAATCCTCCCACTTCCTCCAAACCAAAGGAGTAGCCATGGGCACCCGCATGGGCCCCAGCTATGCCTGCATCTTTGTCAGATATGTGGAACAGTCCATCTTCCGCAGCTACACTGGCACCACCCCCATCTTTTCCTCCGCTACATTGATGATTGTATTGGCGCTGCCTCGTGCTCCCACGAGGAGATTGAACAGTTTATCCACTTTACTAACACCTTCCACCCCGACCTCAAATTTACCTGGACCATCTCAGACTCCTCCCTCCCCTTCCTAGACCTCCCCATTTCTATCTCGGGCGACCGTCTCAACACAGACATTTACTATAAACCGACCGACTCCCACAGCTACTCAGATTACACTCCTCCCACCCTGTCTTCTGTAAAAACGCCATCCCATATTCCCAATTCCTTCACCTCCGCCACATCTGCTCCCAGGAGGACCAGTTCTAATACCGAACAACCCAGATGGCCTCTTTCTTCAAAGACCACAATTTCCCCTCCGACATGGTCGACGATGCTCTCCACCACATCTCCTCCACTTCCTGCACCTCCGCCCTTGAGCCCCGCCCCTCCAATCGCCACCAGGACAGAACCCCACTGGTCCTCACCTTCCACCCCACCAACCTCCGGATACATCGTATCATCTTCCGTCATTTACGCCACCTCCAGACAGACCCCACCACCAGGGATATATCTCCCTCCACACCCCTATCAACGTTCAAAAGAGACCACTCCCTCCGCGACTCCCTCGTCAGGTCCACACCCCCCACCAACCCAACCTCCACTCCCGGCACCTTCCCCTGCAACCGCAAGAAGCGCAAAACTTGCGCCCACACCTCCCCCCTCACCTCCCTCCAAGGCCCCAAGGAATCCTTCCATATCCGTCACAAATTCACCTGAACCTCCACACACATCAGTTACTGTATCCACTGCACCCGATGTAGTCTCCTCTACATTGGGGAGACAGGCCGCCTACTTACGGAACGTTTCAGAGAACACCTCTGGGACACCCGGACCAACCAACCCAACCGCCCCGTGGCTCAACACTTTAACTCCCCTCCCACTCCACCAAGGACATGCAGGTCCTTGGCCTCCTCCATCGCCAGACCATAGCAACACGACGCCTGGAGGAAGAGCACCTCATCTTCTGCCTAGGAACCCTCCAACCACACGGGATGAATGTGGATTTCTCCAGCTTCCTCATTTCCCCTCCCCCGACCTTATCTCAGTCCCAACCCCCGGATTCAGCACCTCCCTCTTGACCTGCAATCTTCTTCCCGACCTCTCCTCCCCCACCCTCTCTCCGCCTATCACCCTCACCTCCTTCCACCTATCATATTCCCAGCGCCCCTCCCACAAACTCCCCCCCCCCATTACCTTTTATCTCAGCCCGCCTGGCACTCCAGCCTCATTCCTGAGGATGGGCTTATGCCCTAAATGTCGAATCTCCTGCTGCTCGGATGCTGCCCGGCCTGCTGCGCTTTTCCAGCACCACCCTTTTCAACTCTGGTCTCCAGCATCTGCAGTCCTCACTTTCTCTTAGTAGATCCCATCCGGTTCTAGGTATTTGTCCACCTTAATATCCTCTAGCCTATCCACACATCTTCCCTACTTAAGTCAACGTGATCGAGACTAATCAAACTTCTACCTTTAATCTCAAGATTCATAATGTTCCTCTCCTCAGTGAACACTGATGCAAAGTAATTATTCAGAATCTCACCCATTCTCTCAGGTTCGACACACAGCCTTCCTTCGTTATCCTTTAGTGGACCAATCCTTTCCCTAGTTACCAGCTTGCTTCTGATATAAGAATAAAATGCTTTGGGATTCTCCTTAATTCTGCTCGCTAAAGCTATTTTATGACCCCTCTTAGCCCGCTAGATTCATCGTTTAAGACTTGTCCTTCTCCTCCGATATTCCTCCAGGGCCCGTTCTGTTCTTAGCTGCCTGGATCTTATGTATGCTTCCCTTTTCCTCTTGGGTGGTCGCATGCTGGGCGGCATGGTGGCACAGTGGTTGGCACTGCTGCCTCACAGCACCAGAGACCTGGGTTCAATTCCCACCTCGGGCAACTGTCTGTGTGGAGTTTGCACATTCTCCCCGCGTCTGCGTGGGTTTCCTCCCACAGTCCAAAGATGTGCTAATTTGGTGAATTGGCCACACTAAACTGCCCATAGTGTGAGGTGAAGGGGTAAATGTAGGGGAATGGGTCTGGGTGGGTTGCTCTTCGGGGGGTCGGTGTGGACTTGTTGGGCTGAAGGCCCTGTTTCCACACTGTAAGTAATCTATTTCTCCTGTCATCCACGGTTCACGAATCTTTGCCTTCAATGGGACCTGCATTATCTTTGAAAGCCTCCCACATCTCAAATGTGGACTTCCCTTCAAATAGTTGTGCCCAATCCACATTTCTGAACTCCTGCCTAATTTTGATGTAATTTGTCTTGGCCCAGTTTAGTACTCTTTCCTTAGGACCACTTTCATCTTTATCTACGTGTATTCTAAAACTTACAGAATTTCGGTCACTGTTCCCAAAGAAATCCCCCACCTCAACTTCTACCACCTGTCCTGGCTCATTCCCCAGTACCAGGTCCAATATAGCCCCTTCCCTCATTGGACCCTACAGATGACATAAAAATAATTTTATTTTTCAGGAATGATATTTCCTTATTTTGCATTTGGAATTCCAAGTAAGTACACTCATGTGATCAAGTATTTTACATTCAAATACAATTCAGAACACTGACCTCCTCAAGAAACAGTTTAAATGAGGGAGGCACAAGCATCTTACCAATTGCTTCCTGCTGCTTCACTTATGGGACAGAGTTTTCATTTCTAAGTGCGAAAGTGGCCTTGTAAAGACAGAAAGGCTTCCACTCAGGGCAGGGAGGGTCCTCCCACATAATTACATTCTCGTAAGTTCATTGTACACCAAATTTTGATGGCTAGCAATCAGGAGGATCTTTAACCACACTCATCCACCTTCTATTCAGAACCTTTTAACTGTTAATTCCCCCATACTATATTCATTTTACAAGTAATGCATAGGGAAAATCACAACCTCAGGGATTCATGTTACTAGAACATAGAACATAGAAGAGTACAGCACAGAACAGGCCCTTCAGCCCACGATGTTGTGCCAACCATTGATCCTCATGTAAGGTAAACCTAATGTATTAACCCTCAAATTTCTGTGACCATATGCATGTCCAGCAGTCTCTTAAATATCCCCAATGACCTCGCTTCCACAACTCCTGCTGGCAACACATTCCATGTTCTCACAACTCTCTGTGTAAAGAACCTGCCTCTGACATCCCCTCTCTACTTTCCACCAAACAGCTTAAAACTATGACCTCTTATGTTAACAATTTCTGCCCTGGGAAAAAGTCTCTGGCTATCAACTCTATCTATGCCTCTTATTATCTTGTACACCTCAATTAGGTCCCCTCTCTTCCTTCTTTTTAGCAATGAAAAAAGTCTGAGCTCAGTCAACCTCTCTTCGTAAGATAAGCCCTCCAGTCCAAGCAGCATCCTGGTAAACCTCCTCTGAACCCTCTCCAAAGCATCCACATCTTTCCTATAATAGGGCGACCAGAACTGGACACAGTATTCCAAGTGCGGTCTATCCAAAGTTTTATAGAGCTGCAACAAGATCTCATGGCTCTTAAACTCAATCCCCCTGTTAATGAAAACCAAAACACCATATGCTTTCTTAACAACCCTGTCCACTTGGGTGGCAATTTTAAGGGATCTATGTACCTGCACACCAAGATCCCACTGTTCCTCCACACTGCCAAGAATCCTGTCTTTAATCCTGTACTCAGCTTTCAAGTTCGACTTTCCAAAATGCATCACCTCACATTTATCCAGGTTAAACTCCATCTGCCACCTCTCAGCCCATTTCTGTGATACCAGCTGATGTTATTACTGGATCAATCAATCAGTTGTTTTAATGAAGTAATCTTTCACTGAAACACAAACATGAAATGCGGCAGATTTGGTTTTACCAATTAAACAGAGGTTTATTATGCAAGAGAAATGAAGATAAAATGGAATAAACCAAATATTCACAGATGGATATTCACAGATAATGCAAGTAAAAAGATTTCTAAAAGCATGGTAAACTGCGATCCTATTTAGCCTAACAATACTCTTTCACAGTACTCATACCAGAGGAAGAAAATTCCTTCCTCTATCACAACGACAGGGCTTCATCGATATCTGGTGGTTCATCTGGTTTCATTCCTTTTTCTTTTCTTGTGGATAATCCAGTCAGTCATTAACATTTCACAAGAATAACAGCTAAGATTCACCAGAATAGTTGATTTTGGAAGTGGAAGGATTAATCAGCTTGCAAACTATTCCTATGTTCATGCATATGAAAATAATAGTATGCTAATGAAGCCAAATGATACATGACCCTTTTAATGTGTAAGGGCTGCTTCACAGGGAATAATGAAGGGCAAATAGACACATCCTCCTATTTACCACATGTATGCAAAGCAATATTAAGCTCAAGTGCACAAATAACTTGTGTGGCAGTATCAGGAAAGGGGAGAACCAGTTATTGCCGATGGAGGTTATACCTCTCCAGGGACAGTTAACAATGGGGAGGAAGTGAGGACTGCAGATGCTGAGACCAGAGTTGAAAAGTGTGGTGCTGGAAAAACACAGCAGGCCAGGCAGCATCCGAGGAGCAGGAGAATCGATGTTTCGGGCACAAGCCCTTGTTCAGGAATGAGGCTGGTGTGCCAAGGGGCTAAGATAAAAGGTGGGGGGGGGGGGAGTTTGGGGAAGGGGCGCTGGGAATATGATAGGTGGAAGGAGGTTAGGGTGAGGGTGATCGGCCGGAGAGGGGGTAAGGGCGGAGAGGTCGGGAAGAAGATTGCAGGTCAAGAGGGGGGTGCTGAATCCGAGGGTTGGGACTGAGATAAGGTGGGGGGAGGGGAAATAAGGAAGCTGGAGAAATCTACAATCATCCAACCACACCGCCTCATCTTCCACCTAGGAACCCTCCAACCACAAGGGATGAATGTAGATTTCTCCAACTTCCTCATTTCCCCTCCCCCCACCTTATCTCAGTCCCAACCCTCGGACTCAGCACCACCTTCTTGACCTGCAATCTTCTTCCCGACCTCTCCGCCCCCACCCCCTCTCCGGCCTATCACCCTCACCCTAACCTTCTTCCACCTATCATATTCCCAGCGCCCCTTCCCCAAACTCCCCCCCCCCCCCCACCTTTTATCTTAGCCCGCTTGGCACACCAGCCTCATTCCTGAACAAGGGCTTGTGCCCGAAACGTCGATTCTCCTGCTCCTCGGATGCTGCCTGACCTACTGTGCCTTTCCAGCACCACACTTTTCAACAACAGTTAACAATGGAACAGGCTTTCAATCAATACAGGAGCAACCTTATAAGAGTCCAAAGTTTTTACTGACTATGACAAGATTACAAATATAAAGCAACCTATTCATAGATCAGTAATTCAATCCCAGATGTTGGAACCCCTAATAGCAAAATTTAAAACTTCTGTCAAACTTTAGCTGTTTTTGCATGTCAATTAAATCTATCACAATCTCAAAGTTTTGCCATTGTGAATGGAAAACTTGCCATTTCAGCTTTGTACCATCTTTCATTTTGATGAGAGCCAGGAAAGGAAAGCTGACAACCATTATGTGACTCACACTGTGTTTCTGCTGCATTCTGCTTCTTTCAGAGCTTTACAGCATCTCTGAACATTTCTGTGTTCCTCTTTTAGT
This sequence comes from Chiloscyllium punctatum, assembly GCF_047496795.1. Classification (NCBI taxonomy): domain Eukaryota; kingdom Metazoa; phylum Chordata; class Chondrichthyes; order Orectolobiformes; family Hemiscylliidae; genus Chiloscyllium; species Chiloscyllium punctatum. The sequence continues at coordinate 159,013,012 of NC_092740.1, forward strand.
AAATGAACATCGACTATATCTGTTCAACTCTCTATCTCAGCAGCATTTTATTGAAGTAAAATATGACTTATACTCTGTCTTTATTAGAACTGCTTGCAAGGCGGCTACCTTTACTTTGTGCACTACGGCAGAGGTGAAATGAATAAGGGAAGCCAAGAAGCACATTAGTGCAATTTTCATTAAATCATAGTAAATCCCAAAGCCCTTTAGATTCAATGAATTAATCATTATTATTGAGTACAAGTATGCAATACACCCAGAGTAAACGTCCACACAGAGTGATTTAAATGAAAGATCAGGTATAGAGTCATAGAGACATACAGCATGGTCCAACCCATCCAGATATCCCAACCCAATCTAGTCCCATCTGCCAGCATCTGGCCCATATCCCTCCAAACCCTTCCTATTCATATACCCATCCAAATGCCTTTTAAATGTTGCAATTTTACCAGCCTCCACCACTTCCTCGAACAGCTCATTCCATACATGTACCACCCTCTGTGTCAGCCTCTCCCTATAGCTCAAATCCTCCAACCATGGTAACATCCTTGTAAATCTTTTCTGAACTCTTTCAAGTTTCACAACAACTTTCCGATAGGAAGGAGACCAGAATTGCACGCAATATTCCAACAGTGGCCTAACCAAAGTCCTGTACAGCCGCAACATGACCTCCCAACTCCTGTACTCAGTACTCTGACCAATAAACGAAAGCATACCAAACACCACCTTCACTATCCTATCTACCTGCGACTCCACTTTCAAGGAGCTATGAACTTGCACTCCAAGGTCTCTTTGCTCAGCAACACTCCCTAGGACCTTACCATTCAGTGTATAAGTCCTGCTAAGATTTGCTTTCCCAAAATGCAGCACTTCACATTAATCTGAATTAAACTCCATTTGCCACTTCTTAGCCCATCTGGTCCATCTGGTCAAGATCCTGTTGTAATCTGAAGTAACCTTCTTCACTATCCACTACACCTCCAATTTTGGTGTCAGCTGCAAACTTGCTAATTATACTCTTATGTTCACATCCAAATCATTTATATAAATAATAAAAAGTAGTGGACTCAGCACCGATTCTTGTGACACTCCACTGGTCACAGGCCTCCAGTCTGAAAAACAACTCTCCACCACCACCCTCTGTCTTCTACCTATGAGCCAGTTCTGTATCCAAATGGCTAGTTCTCCTTGTATTCCATGAGATCTAACTGTGCTGATCAGTCTCCCATGAGGAACCTTGTTGAATGACTCACTGAAGTCCATATAGATCACATCTACCACTCTGCCCTCGTCAATCCTCTTTGTTACTTCTTCAAAAAACTCAATCAAGTTTGTGAGACCTTATTTCCCACGCACAAATCCATGTTGACTATCCAGAATCAGTCCTTGCCTTTCCAAATACATGCACATCCTGTCCCTCAGGATTCCCTCCAACAACTTGCCTACCACCGAGGTCAGGCTCACCGGTCTATAGTTCCCTGGCTTGTCTTTACCGCCCTTCGTAAACAGTGGCACCACGTTTGCCAACCTCCAGTCTTCCGGCACCTCACCTGTGACTATCGATGTTACAAATATCTCAGCAAGAGGCCCAGCAATCACTTCTCTAGCTTCCCACAGAGTTCTCTAGTACACCTGATCAGGTCCTGGGGATTTATCCACCTTTGTGCGTTTCAAGACATCCAGCACTTCCTCCTCTGTAATATGGACATTTTGCAAGGTGTCACCATCTATTTCCCTCCATTCTATATCTTCCATATCATCTTCCACAGTAAACACTGATGCAAAATACTCGGTTAGTATCTCTCCCTTTTTCTGCGGCACCACACAAAGGCCGCCTTGCTGATCTTTGAGGGGTCCTATTGTCTCCCTAGTTACCCTTTTATTCTTAGTGTATTTGTGTAAACCCTTTGGATTCTCCTTAATTCTATTTGCTAAAGCTATCTCATGTCCTCTTTTAGCCCTCCTGATTTCCCTATTAAGTATACTCCTATTTTGTTTATACTCTTTTAAGGATTCACTCAATCTATCCTGTCTATACCTTACATATGCTTCCTTCTTTTTCTTAACCAAACCCTCAGTTTCTTTAGTCTTCCAGCATTCCCTATACCTACCAGCCTTCCCTTTCACCCTGACAGGAATATACTTTCTCTGGATTCTCGTTATCTCATTTCTGAAGGCTTCCCATTTTCCAGCCGTCTCTTTACCTGTGAACATCTGCCCCCAATCAGCTTTTGAAAGTTCTTGCCTAGTACTGTCAAAATTGGCCTTTCTCTAATTTAGAACTTCAACTTTCAGATCTGGTCTATCCTTTTCCATCATTATTTTAAATCTAATAGAATTATGGTCGCTGGCCCCAAAGTGTTCCCCCACTGACACCTCAGTTACCTGCCCTGCCTTATTTCCCAAGAGTAGGTCAAGTTTTGCACCTTCTCTAGTAGGTACATCCACATACTGAATCAGAAAATGTTCTTGTACACACTTAACAAATTCCTCTCCATCTAAACCTTTAACACTATGGCAGTCCCAGTCTATGTCTGGAAAGTTAAAATCCCCTACCATAACCACCCTATTATTCTTACAGGTAGCTGAGATCTCCTTACAAGTTTGTTTCTCAATTTCCCCCTGACTATTCGGGAGTCTATAATACAATTCCAATAAGGTGATCATCCCTTTTTTATTAATCAGTTCCACCCAAATAACTTCCCTGGATGTATTTCTAGGAATATCCTCCCTCAGCACAGCTGTAATGCTGTCCATTATCAAAAACACCACTCCCCCTCCTCTCTTGCCTCCCTTTCTATCCTTCCTGTAGCATTTGTATCCTGGAACATTAAGCTGCCAGTCCTGCCCATCCCTGAGCCATGTTTTTCTGTAATTGCTATGATATCCCAGTCCCATGTTCCTAACCATGCCCCGAGTTCATCTGCCTTCCCTGTTAGGCCCCTTGCATTGAAATAAATGCAGTTTAATTTATTAGTCCTACCTTGTCCCTGCCTGCCCTGACTGTTTGAGTTGCTTCTGTCCTCAACTGTACCAGTCTCAGATTGATCTCTTTCCTCACTATCTCCCTCGGTCCCGCCCTCACCTTACTAGTTTAAATTCTCCTGAGCAGTTCTAGCAAATTTCCCTGCAAGTATATTAGTCCCCTTCCAGTTTAGGTGCAATGTCTCCTCCTTGTCCAGATCATTTCTAGCCCAAAAAGAGATTCCAATGATCCAAAAATGTGAATCCTTCTCCCATACACCAGCTCCTCAGCCATGCATTCGTCTGCTCTATCCTCCTATTCCTGCCCTCACTAGCTCGAAGCACCTGGTGTATTCCAGATATTACTACTCTCGAGGACCTCCTTTTTAAATTTCTGCCTAACTCTCTGTAATCTCCCTTCAGAATCTCAACCTTTTCCCTTCCTATGTTGTTGGTTCCAATGTGGACAATGACCTCTTGCTGGCCCCTTTCCCCCGTGAGAACATTCTGCACTCTCTCTGAGACATCCTTGATCCTGGCACAAGGTAAGCAACACACCATTCTGATTTTTCGCTGCTGGCCACAGAAACATCTGTCTGTACCTTGGACTTAGTGAATCCCCTAGCACAATTGATCTCTTGGAACCTGACATACCCCTCATTGCTTTAGAGCCAGTCTCAATACCAGAAACTTGGCTGTTCGTGCTACATTCCATTGTGAATCCATCACCCCCTACATTTTTCAAAACAGCATACTTATTTGAAATGGGTATAGCCACAGAACACCCCTGCACTAGTTGCCTATCTCTCTTACCTTTTCTGGAGTTAACCCATCTATGTGACTGTATCTGAGACTTTCCCCCCTTCCTATAACCGCCACCCATCACATACTGTTGCTGCTGCAGATTCTTCATTGCTTCTAACTGTCTCTCCAACCGATCTATTCGATCTGATAAGATTCACAATCAACAGCATTTATTGCAGATATAATCTATAGTAACCCTTAAACTCTCTTTAAACTCCCACATCTGACAAGAAGCACATATCACTCTACAAAAGGCCATTTTTGCTCCTTCATAATCTACAGACCCAGAAAATCTTATTCCTTTACAAAATGTTGCCCCAGGTAAAATTAATAGTTATGGCTCATATTTTAAGTTTAATCAAGAGAAATATCTCAAAAAAAACATACAATCAAGAAAGAATCCACTCTACTCACTGCAGACTTTCTGTAGGCCACTTAAAACAATTACTTATCTGATTCTGTGCTGTGAACTTTGCCCAAACAGTTCCACCAAGGTCAGTTGTGAATTTCACTGTTTGTTAATTTTCCCAGACGCACTCCGATGTCCAGAGATACTTTAATTCAAACTTTGTCCAATTTAATTTCTTTTCTTGTAGGATACCAAGGAATACTTTACTGAAAACAGATCTCAGTTCAGCTTTCATTAAAAAGTTAAGATTTCTGACTCATTTAGTATTGAACCAAAGAATCAAATGTGTTCTCATGACCTCAAAAGCAAGAATATGGCCACTGTGTTGACTTAACACCATGGAGATTGATTCAGATAAGACACAAAAAGTTGGCTCTTAAGTGATAAGATTTTCTGGTTTCACATTTTCCAGTGACTAGTTTCTCTCAATTCTTTCAGCCTAAATGCAGTGAGCTTGGGTGAATGGATTATATATAATATGAGTTAATTTCTCATCAATCCACACCGCTTTCTCGCAATAAACTGTTGTATAAACTGTTGTCATTATTTGACTTCTGATATTATTGTGTTTGTTCTGATGCACACAAAAGGAAAATTTTCAGCAACATGCCTTGCTTTCAGCAATATTTAATTTTTTATTTATATTCATTTAGGAGGATCCAAATGACCTGAAATTTTGGTTGGAAGACATTTATACACCAGGATATGATTCTTTACTGAAGAAGAAAGAGTCTGAACTGAAAAGAGCCAAATGTTGTAAGCTAATAACACTGTTCATATTAGCAGCCTGCACTTTAATTACTGTAATTACAATATTAATAGTTTTTATTGGATATTAAATGATTGAGCCAACAAAGATTTATAGAAGAAAGTGTAATTGTCATGTTTATGTTAGTCAACAGGGAGGGATGATGCCTATGCCAGCCTTTTAGGCAAACCATTGGATTAGTTCAATCTTCATGCTCTTTACCTAGAATCCTGCAAAGAGTTTTCTCTCTTGAAATATACCTGTATACATATCCACTTCCTTCTTGAATGTTCCTATTGAAACTACTTCCACTAGTCTTTTAGGAAATGCATTCTAGACCATACCAGCTTGCAATTTAAAGCTGATTTACCTTTTTTTTTGCCAATTACCTTTGTTCTACTCATAGAGTCATAGAGATATACAACATGGAAACAGACCCTTCAGTCCAACCTGTCCATGCCGACCAGATATCCCAACTTGATCTAGTCCAACCTGCCAGCAACCGACCCATATCCCTCCTTCCTATTCATATGCCTATCCAAATGCCTCTTAAATATTGCAATTATACCAGCCTCCACCACTTCCTCTGGCAGCTCATTCCATACACGTACCACCCTCTGTGTGAAAACGTTGCCCCGTATCTTTCCCCTCTCACCCTAAACCTATGCCCTCTAGTTTTGGACTCCCCGACCCCAGGGAAAAGATTTTGCCTATCCACACCCCTCATAATTTTATAAACCTCTATAAGGTCACCTCTCAGCCTTCAACGCTCCAGGGAAAATAGCCCCAGGCTGTTCAGCATCTCCCTGTGGCTCAGATCTGCCAACCCTGGCAACATCCTTGTAAATCTTTTCTGAACCCTTTTAAGTTTCACATCATCTTTCCAATAGGAAGGAGACCAGAATTGCATGCAATATTCCAACAGTGGCCTAACTAATGTCCTGTACAGCCACAACATGACCTCCCAACTCCTGTACTCAATACTCTGACCAATAAACGAAAGCATACCAAATGTCTTCTTCACTATCCTATCTACCTGTGACTCCACTTTCAAGGAGCTATGAAACTGCACTCCAAGGTCTCTTTGTTCAGCAACACTCCCTAGGACCTTACCATTAAGTGTATAAGTCCTGCTAAGACTTGCTTTCCGAAAATGCAGCACCTCTCATTTATCTGAATTAAACTCCATCTGCCACTTCTCAGCCCATTGGCCCATCTGGTCCAGATCCTGTTGTACTCTGAGGTAACCCTCTTCGCTGTCCACTACGCCTCCAATTTTGGTGTCATCTGCAAACTTATTAACTGTACCTCTTATGCTCACACCAAATCATTTATATAAATGATGAAAAATAGTGGATCCAGCACCGATCCTTGTGGCACTCCCTCAGTTTATTGATTTTCCTGCAAATGTTTCTTCTTTTTCACTCTTTCAAATCTCTTCATAATTTTGAAATATTCCTGTTGCTCTTATCTAATCTTAAACTGACTGAAAGGTTATCAGTGGCTAAGTTTTGAATTAATGCTGAATTCATGTTCAATCCTTGCTCTTGAAAAGTGATTTTCTTCAGTAAGTTTGTATTATGTAATTTTATGAACTGAAAATGTAAATTGTTCAAGAAAATAAAGGTCAACTGCAATACTGATCATGTGATTGTTATTCTTGTATTTACTTCGATTTGAACAGAGGTTTAATCTTCATACCAATATCAATAAATATGGAAATGAAGAAAAGTTAGAACTAGTGTATTTGCATAATTGTTTGACATAGCTACAAATAAAGAGTACTATTTTTACCATCATCAAGTACTTCTAAAATATGTGGTTCCAGATGTGTAAGGTTATCGGGCCTCTGGACCACAACACAGAGCGTAAATATCAATGTGGGCAGAGTTAGAATACTTTAGAACGAAACCTGGAAGATTCCAGGAGGAGATCTTTGGAAAAAAAAACCATGAGTACAGAGAAATGTAGAAAATCAGCCCACACTTGATCGAATTATTAGTCATTTCCTCATACATCTACGTCTTGTCTCAGCTCATTTGTTCCTAAAACTCCCATTAATTTCTCAATTTCTTTAAGACGTAACTTCACCAACAAACGCCCAACTGCTGTCCCATGGTTTATCATCCATAAACTTGACATTACACACACCTCTGTTGCCCCCTCCTAAATTGTACTAAATTCTGTCCACCCACTGCCCCTATTCTCATTGACTTACATTGATACTTTTTAAGTATCACCTCAATTTTAAAATCCTCACCATAATTATCAATTACAAATGAGCTGGTGCACTTCTCAATTCCTGTATCCACCTGCAACCTGGCAACCTTTCAAGGTATTTATACTCTTCCAAACATGACATTTTGTGCATCTTAGAATTTAATTGCACTACTATTTGGAGTTATGTCTTCAGGTGACTGGACACTAGGCTCTGAATCTCTTTCCCAAAACATCTTGGTTTCTCTTTTGTCTTTTAAGACACTCCTTAAAATCTACCTATTGACCAAGCTTTTGATCATCTGTCTAATATTCGCTGAATTATTCAGTGTCGAGAGTGTGGTGCTGGAAAAGCACAGCTAGTCAGGCAGTATCCGAGGAGCAGGAGAGTCAACGTTTCGGGCATAAACCCTCAAATGCTGCCTGACCTGCTGTGCTTTTCCAGCACCACACTCTGATCTCCAGCATCTGCAGTCCTCACTTTCTCCTCGTTGATGTTATTCAGTGCCAGTTTTACTCTATGAAGTTCCTATGACATTCCATGGGAGATTTATTTTTATATTAAAGATGTTATAACAGTACAAGTAGTTGTTGGTATTGCCTATCAGAAATTTGAATAAATTTTTAAAAATCAAATGTGCAGTTATGATACAATGGGCTGGATTTTAGCTTCAACGCTCTAATTTTGATGGTTAGGGTTAGAGTTAGATTTGCTATATTCCTATTTGGAAAACTGGAGGTGATCATGACAGAACCTCTGAGGAGATTTATGAATAGGCAGACACTTACGGGCTACTTCAGTGACTTCCATTGAATTATGGGTATCGGTCAGGGTCTGCAGTTGGCTGGGTTAATTGGGTAAGATTCTGAGCAGCAACCCCACCAGAATTATAACAGTAGTGGCATCTAGTGAAGAAAGATTCTGAAGAATTATCAATGGACTCAAATGTTAACTCTGCTTTCTCTGCACATACGCTGCCAGACCTGATGAGTTTCCTCAACAGTTTCTGTTTTTGGACAAGCTAACATTGTCCTGCTGACTATATCAGTACCTATCTGGCTTTAGTGCTTCTGATTTCAGCTTTAAGGAACGTGCTTCACCTTGATCTGGAGGTTTCTGTTTTCAAACATACTTTCAAGAAAGAGATGGATAGAGCTCTAAGACAGAGTGGAATCAAGGGTTATGGGGATAATGCAGGGACAGGATATGGATTGTAGATGATCAGCCACGATCATAATGAATGGTGGTGCTTCTCGAAGGGCTGAATGGCCTACTCCTGCACCTATTGTCTGCTGTCTAAACATTGTAATAGTCATTCTTTTATAATGTTTAACCAAGCCAATATTTCATACTCCCTCCTAAACTGTGACATCCTCATCACCCCCTCTTTTATGAAAACAGCTACAAAGCATTTGTTAAGAACCTGACTCATATCCTTTACTTCCACATATAGGTTCACGTTTTTTGATTCCTGATGGGCCCTCCTCTTTCTTTTGTTATCCTTGTGTTGTTAATATACTTTTTGAGCATTTTCAGAGATTACTTTGATTCACTTCCTAATGTTTTCTCATTCCTTCTTTTTGCTTTCTAAATGTCTTTTTGATTTCACCTTTTTGCTTCTTGTACTCTTCTTGATGTCAGATAAAAGTTTCCCTTCCTTACCTTGTTCTTATCTTCGATCCACCTTGTCATCCAGTGGGCTCTGGATTAGGCTGTACGACCCTTTTGAATGTAGGAACTTGCTTACCCTGAACCTCTTGAATGACTCTTATTGCTCTGACACCAATTTATCTTCAAGTTGCTGTTTCCAGTGAACTTTGCCAAATTGCTTCTTAGCCTAGTAAAGTTGGCCTTTCCTCCGTGTATTCCTATTTTGCTTATTTTTCCATGACAATGATAAATCTAACTGGTTTATTTATGAGCATTACAACAAAAGTTATCTCCTACTGAGTTTCCTTCCACTTCCCCAGCTTCATTTCATAAAATTAAATGAACAAATGCTGTAAGCCTGTTAGTGGACGAGATGGATGGTGGCTAAATGAAAGTGCTCTTGAATGTAATTCAGGAATTCTCTGTCCTCTGTATTGGTTACTCTGCGTGCATCTTGGTTATAATAAACATTCCCTTCTATTATTTTTGCATTTGTCTGGAATTTGCTTATGAATATGCTTTTCTATTCTTTCAAACTATTTGAAGGCTTATAGCACATTCCAAGCAATGAAGGTTTTTTTTGTTCCTTTGTTTAGTCAATATATTTGTTGATTCCTCCAGCATATTCTCCCTTTTCAGGATTTGGAGATGCCGGTGTTGGATTGGGGTATACAAAGTTAAAAATCACACAACACCAGGTTATAGTCCAACAGGTTTAATTGGAAGCACACTAGCTTTCGGAGCGACGCTCTTTCATCAGGTGATTGTGGAGGACTCAATTGTAACACAGAATTTATAGCAAAAATTTACAGTGTGATGTAACTGAAATTATACATTGAAAAACTGATTGTCTGTTAAGCCTTTCATCTGTTAGAATACAGTGATAGTTTCACTTCTCTCATGTGTAAATCACAAAACCTTTTTTTTAAAAGGTTTTTAAAAGGGGAACACTTCAGTGGTCCAGGACATTCAGCCTCGGACCTTTGGGTGACCATCCTCCAAGGTGGACTTCGGGACAGGCAGCAGAGAAAAGTGGCCGAGCAGAGGCTGATAGCTAAGTTCGGTCCCCATAGGGAGGTCCTCAACTGGGACCTTGGGTTCATGTCACATTACATGCAGAGAGCAGCGGGAGCTGGGCGGAAGTGAAGTCGGAGCGCAAAGCCGGTCGGGAAGGTAAGTGATTGTTACTTGAGTGGAGAAGGAACACGTGTAGTGTCTCCCACCCTCCCTCCTCCTCTAACCTAAAAAAAAGGTAAGCTACTTAGTGCTCTTGTTTTGGAGACTAAGTGTAGAGTTATGGCAGCACAGGCGGTGGAATGTTCCTCCTGCAGGATGTTTGAGGTAGGGGTGACCACTGATGCTCCTGCCGACTTCATCTGCAGGAAGTGCAGCCAGCTCCAGCTCCTCACAGACCGCGTTAGGGAACTGGAGCTGGAGTTGGATGAACTGAAGATTATTCGAGAGGCTGAGAGGGTGATAGATAGAAGCTACAGGGACATAGTTACGCCAGAGAACAGAGGTAGCTGGGTAACAGTTAGAGGTGGGAAGGGGAGGAAGCAGGCAGTGCAGGGATCCCCTGTGGTCGTTCCCCTCAACAATAAGTATACCGCTTTGGATACTGTTGGGGGGACGGCCTAGCAGGGGTAAGCTGCAGTGACCGGGTCTCTGGCATGAGGTTCGGCTCTGAGGCTCAGAAGGGAAAGGGGGAGAGGAGGAGAGTGCTAGTTATAGGAGACTCTACAGTTAGAGGGACAGACAGGCGGTTCTGTGGACATGGGTGAGACTCTCGGTTGATTTGTTACCTCCCGGGTGCCAGGGTCCGAGACGTCTCGGACCGTGTCTTCAGAAACCTTAAGGGGGAGGGTGTGCAGCCAGAAGTCGTGGTGCACATTGGCACCAACGACATAGGTAGGAAGAGGGATGGGGAGGTCATTCAGGAGCTCAGGGAGTTAGGCTGGAAGCTAAAAGCTAGGACGGACAGAGTCGTCATCTCTGGGTTGTTGCCAGTGCCACATGACAGTGAGGAAAGGAATAGGGAGAGAGTGAAGTTGAACACGTGGCTGCAAGGATGGTGTAGGAGGGAGGGCTTCAGGTATTTGGACAATTGGACTGCATTCTGGGGAAGGTGGGACCTGTACAAGCAGGACGGGTTGCACCTGAAGCAGAAGGGCACCAATATCCTGGGAGGTAGGTTTGCGAGCACTCTTTTGGGGGGGGGGGGGGGGGGGTTTAAAGTAATTTGGCAGGGGGATGGGATCCGGACTTGTAGTCCAGCAAGTAGGCTAGCTGTTTGTCAGGATGTCCAAGAATGTAGGGAGGCTGTGGAGAAGGTAGCACTGACAGGGAATACTTGCGGACACAGAGATGGGTTCAAGTGCGTATACTTCAATGCAAGTAGTATCAGAAATAAGGTGGGTGAACTTAAGGCATGGATCGGTACCTGGGACTACGATGTTGTGGCCATCACGGAAACGTGGATAGAAGAGGGACAGGAATGGTTGTTGGAGGTTCCTGGTTACAGATGTTTCAGTAAGATTAGGGAGGGTGGTAAAAAAGGAGGGGGGGGTGGCGTTGTTAATTAGAAATGGTATAAAGTGCAGAAAGGCAGTTCGAGGGGGATCTGCCTTTGGAGGTAGTATGGGCTGAAGTCAGAAATAGGAAAGGAACAATCACCTTGTTGGGTGTTTACTATAGGCCCCCCAATAGCAGCAGAGATGTGGAGAAACAGATTGGGAAACAGATTTTGGAAAGGTGCAGAAGCCACAGGGTAGTAGTCATGGGTGGTTTCAACTTCCCAAATATTGATTGGAAGCTCTTTACATCAAGTAGATTGGATGGGGCAGTGTTTGCGCAGTGCATCTAGGAAGCTTTTCTAACTCAGTATGTAGATTGTCCAACCAGAGGGGAGGCCATATTGGATTTGGTACTTGGTAACGAACCGGGACAAGTGATGGGCTTGTTAGTGGGTGAGCATTTTGGTGATGGTGACCACAATTCTGTGACTTTCACCTTGGTTATGGAGAGAGATAGGTGCGTGCAACAGGGCAGGTTTTACAATTGGGTCAACGGTAAATACGATGCTGCAAGACAGGATCTGAGGAGCATAAGTTGGGAGCATAGGCTGTCAGGGAAGGATGTCATTGAAATGTGGAACTTTTTCAAGGAACAGATAGGATATGTCCTTGATATGTATGTACCTGTCAGACAGGAAAGAGATGGTCGTGTGAGGGAACCTTGGTTGACGAGGGAGGTTGAATGTCTTGTAAAGAGGAAGAAGGAGGCTTACATAAGGCTGAGGAAACAAGGTTCAGACAGAGCGTTGGAGGGATACAGGATAGCCAGGAGGGAGCTGAAGAAATGGATTAGGAGAGCTAAGAGAGGGCATGAAAAATCTTTGGCGGGTAGGATCAAGGATAACCCCAAGGTCTTTTATGCGTATGTGAGAAACATGAGAATGACGAGAACGAGGGTAGGTCCGATCAAGGACAGTAGTGGGAGACTGTGTATTGAGTCGGAAGAGATAGGAGAGGTCTTGAATGAGTACTTTTCTTCAGTATTTACAAATGAGAGGGACCGTATTGTTGAAGAGGAGAGTATGAAACGGACTTGTAAGCTAGAGGAGATACTTGTTAGGAAGGAAGATGTGTTGGGCAGTTTGAAAAACTTGAGGATAGACAAGTCCCCCGGGCCTGATGGGATATATCCTAGGATTAAGTGGGAAGGAAGAGAGGAAATTGCAGAGCCGTTGGCAATGATCTTTTCATCTTCACTGTCAATGGGGGTGGTACCAGGGGACTGGAGAGTGGCGAATGTTGTACCCCTGTTCAAAAAAGGGAATAGGGATAACCCCGGGAATTACAGGCCAGTTAGTCTTACTTCGGTGGTAGGCAAAGTAATGGAAAGGGTACTGAGGGATAGGATTTATGAGTATCTGGAAAGACACTGCTTGATTAGGGACAGCCAGCATGGATTTGTGAGGGGTAGGTCTTGCCTTACAAGTCTTATTGAATTCTTTGAGGAGGTGACCAAGCATGTGGATGAGGGTAGAGCAGTGGATGTAGTGTACCTGGATTTTAGTAAGGCATTTGATAAGGTTCCCATGGTAAGCTTATGCTGAAATTCAGGAGGCATGGGATAGTGGGAAATTTGGCCAGTTGGATAGAGAACTGGCTAACCGGTCGAAGTCAGAGAGTGGTGGTAGATGGTAAATATTCAGCCTGGAGCCCAGTTACAAGTGGAGTTCCGCAGGGATCAGTTCTGGGTCCTCTGCTGTTTGTAATTTTTACTAATGACTTGGAAGAGGGAGTTGAAAGGTGGGTCAGTAACTTTGCAGATGATACGAAGATTGGTGGAGTTGTGGATAGTGAGGAGGGCTGTCGTCTGCTGCAAAGGGACTTAGATATGATGCAGAGCTGGGCTGAGGAGTGGCAGATGGAGTTCAACCCTGTCAAGTGTGAGGTTGCCCATTTTGGAAGGACAAATAAGAATGCGGAATACAGGGTTAACGGTAGGGTTCTTAGTAAGGTGGAGGAGCAGAGGGATCATGGGGTCTATGTTCATAGCTCTTTGAAAGTTGCCACTCAGGTGGATAGAGCTTGTAAGAAGACCTATGGTGTATTAGCGTTCATTAGCAGAGGGATTGAATTCAAGAGTCGTGAAGTGATGTTGCAGCTGTACAGGACCTTGGTAAGGCCACATTTGGAGTACTGTGTGCAGTTCTGGTCGCCTCACTTTAGGAAAGATGTGGAAGCTTTGGAGAGGGTGCAGAGGAGATTTACCAGGATGTTGCCTGAAATGGAGAATAGGCGTACGAGGATAGGTTGAGAGTGCTAGGCCTTTTCTTATTGTAACGGCGAAGGATGAGGGGTGACTTGATAGAGGTTTATAAGATGATCAGGGGAATAGATAGAGTAGGCAATCAGAGACTTTTTCCCCGGGTACAACAGCGTGTTACAAGGGGACATAAATTTAAGGTGAAGGGTAGAAGGTATAGGGGGGATGTCAGGGGTAGGATCTTTACCCAGAGAGTGGTGGGAGCATGGAATGCGCTGCCTGTGGGAGTGGCAGAGTCAGAATCATTGGTGACCTTTAAGTGGTAATTGGATAGGTACATGGATAGGTGCTTAAGCTAGGACAAATGTTCGGCACAACATCGTGGGCCGAAGGGCCTGTTATGTGCTGTATTGTTCTATGTTCTATGTTCTATGTACAGGTGACCACCATTGCACTATACACACATACAGATACTCCTATACACACATACACACGGACACGCATATACACAGACACTCACACACACCCTTATAGACACACACACTCCCATACTCACACATGCACCCCCTCACAGACTTAAGACACTCTGCACTCACTACACACACACACACACTTTCTCATACTCACAACCCCCAACCCAGACAGACACACACACACACACACATGCACACATATATTTTATGGGGTGAATTTGTACTTGCAAAGTTACATTGTACTTTGCTCAAAAACTGCACGCATTCATGTCGAACTCTAAGCTCAAAAACTGCATGAATTTATGTAAAACTCTGTTATCTCACTTTTTAGATTAGAATCAATCTAAACATCAGGGCATAGACAGAGAACACAGGGGGCCAACACCTTCAACATATTGTCTAGCTATCACCATTGTTAACAGCTAACCCGAGAATGCAACTTCTTAAAAAAATGGTTTTGTGATTTACACATGAAAGAAGTGAAACTATCACTGTATTCTAACAGATGAAAGGCTTAACAGACAATCAATTTTTCTATGTATAATTTCAGTTACATCACAATGTAAATTTTTGCTATAAATTCTGTGTTATGATCGAGCCCTCCACTACCACCTGATGAAGGAGCGTCGCTCCGAAAGCTAGTGCTTCCAATTAAACCTGTTGGACTATAACCTGGTGTTGTGTGATTTTTAACTTTGTACTCCCTTTTCAGGGTTGTCACTATTCTTTAATCAATACTATTTGACCACCCCACCTGTACTTTTGCCTTCTTCCTTATCTAGTCTGAGAACTGTGTACCAGGAACATTAAGCCGTAATTCCCACCCATCTCTAAGCCATGTTTCAGTAATTGCTAAAAAAATTGTACTTCCATGTGTCAATCTCATCTGTCTTATTCATCACACTCTTGGATATGCTGTCACATCAACCTTTTTGTTTATTTTCCAATATTTGTTTGTTCCAATTCCAAACTTCCTGCTTTTGATTTCCAGCTCTATTTTCTTATATTTTGATTCCATGTGCATTTTCTGCATTGCCTAGCTGGTTTAAATCAACACGAGCAAACCCGCCTGTGAACATTGTTGAGGTGCAACCCATTCAACATATACAGCACAGTAGTTTCCTCAGAAGCAGTTCTAATGCCCCAAGAATCTAAAGCATTTCCTCCTGCACCATGTTTCCAGCCACATTTTCATCTGCTTTATTGCCACATTTCTGTAGTCACTACCATGTGGGACTATTACTCCCCTTTTTACTGCTCATCAGTAACTTTCCAAACTCTTAAAATCCACTTTTATTAGAACGATATCATCAGTACCATTTAGAGCAGGACCTTTGGTTGTTTGTAATTCTGCTCCAGAATGTCATGCACTGGCTTAGTGAGGTCCTTGACTCTGGCATGAGGAAAATAATATACTGTATTTACTCATGCATAGGTCAATCTTATGAGTACATCGACCCCTTATTTTGACCAAAACGTCTTGTATTTTCCATATATCCCATGTATAAGTCAACCATACTATGTCGTATTAAATCACATTTATTCATTCACAACTCTACTTACCGCACTCGGTTCACCACAGCACATTTTGATTCATTCATTCATTTATTCCAACCGGTACTGAGTTTATTGGTACTTATCGCACTTTGTGCACTGTATATCCAAAAGTTAATATCATTAAAAAGTGCAGTATGAACTTCAGCCCCTCAAAACCTGTGCCCGTGTATTGGTCGACCCTCTAATTTCAGTTTTAAAATCCTCAAAATTTGACCTTTACACAAGTACATACGGTACCTTACTACTGAAATTCCTATTTGCTAATAACTGTAGTGTATTGAAAATTGCATTGTGCATTTTCTTGACTTATGGCTGCCATATACATATTAACCAGCAGAAGGAACCTGGAATGGAAATTATTTTAATTTTCAACTCTGTTTCTAAATACTGTTCACTGAAAATCTTACTGACCTTTCCCCCAATATATTCATCTTAACTCTGGAATGAACAATAAGTATCACTCCCTTTACCTTTCTCCCCCCTAACTATACAGTTGCATCACCATGAGTATTATGGTCTTGGCTCTAGCTGCACTCCCCATCAGAATTCATTGCCCAATACCAGTTAGAGAGTAAGATACTTTTAGATGTCTTCTGAATCTCATTCCTATTCCTTGTCTCTGTCTTGACTTTCTCTCTCTGCACTTTCCTAAGCTGCAGGCTGACCACCTCTTAAAGTGCTTTCCCAAAATACTCAACTCTCTGGACAGACCTCAATGATGTCAATTTTTGTTCAAGCTCCAAAACTTGGAACTGCTCCAGCTGATGATACTTCATGCACCCATGATTGTCTGGGATATAAAATGTCTCCTACAGCATTTAATTGGCACAGGTAGAATACTTCAGGGGTTTGAAGTGCCCTGCACTACAACTATTTATTAATGAAAGCAATAACTAATTACAGCTGTCTAGCTTGGAGACAGACAAAGAACACTCACCAACTACTGTAGGTATAACAAGAGCTAAAGAAAATCCTCCACTCCAAAATCACTGTTGCACCAAATTCCTGATTTTAGCACTCAGTTGAGTGAAGCACTATGTTCTGCTTAGTACATTAATAACTTATACATATTAAATTTTAAAAGTTACAATTATGGTATTCAGCATCTTTTATTCCATCCATGCAAAGTAGACCTATGCATAAATTCCAAGCTCATAAGAAATAGGAGCAATAGTCTTCACTGATGATTTCTGAGTGTGAATACATTTAAATAATTTGTACAGATGGATTAAAAAGTGCTGGATTGGCATGATTATAAATTGGCTCTTTATTTAATATGCGTAGGTTGAGAAAAAGATGAGAGCTATTTCCATTGCCATAGCAACGATGCAAAAAAAGCTGAAAGCATGGAAATATATTATGAAAGCACAGGTCATGATCACTTAGTTAACATTCACTTTTTAGATCAATTTTCACCAGCACTAAATGTGGACAAAAGTGTCAGAGAAGATTTCGCATTCCACTCAACACTTAAAACCATAAGACCATAAGGTATAGGAGCAGAATTAGGCCATTTGGCCCATCAAGTCTGTTCTGCCAATAAATCATGGCTGAGATATTTCTCAACTCCATTCTCCTGTCTTCTCCACATAACCGTTGATCATATTGTTAATCAAGAAACTATCTCTGTCTTAAATGCACTCACTGACTTGGCCTCCACAGCCTCCTGCAGCAATGTGTTCCACAGATTGGCCACCCTCTTGCTGAAGAAATTCCTCCTCTAAAGGGTTATTCCTTAACTCTGAGGCTGTGTCCTCAGGTCCTAGCCTCTCCTATTAGTGAAAGCATCTTTGCAACTTCTACCATATCCAGGCCTCTCAGTATTCTGTAAGTTTCAATCAGATCCCCCTTATTCTTCTAAATTCCATCAAACACAGGTGCAGAGACCTCAATCATGTCGAGCCCTTCATCCCCAGGATCATTCTTGTAAAACCTCTTCTGGCACCCTCCAACATCAGGAAATCTTTCCTTACATACATGGTCCAAAACTACTCCCGATATTCCAAATTCAGTCTGATCAATGCCTTCAATGCCTTCTTGAAGGCACCCCTCTCCTGTGATCAACAATAGCCTCGACCACATCTTCATTTCCTACATCTCTGCCCCAAAACCACACCCCCCACCCCCCATCCCACTCTCAACCACAACAAGGATAAAGTCCCTCTGGTCCTCATGTTCCACCCCAATA
Organism: Chiloscyllium punctatum; assembly: GCF_047496795.1. Lineage (NCBI taxonomy): Eukaryota > Metazoa > Chordata > Chondrichthyes > Orectolobiformes > Hemiscylliidae > Chiloscyllium > Chiloscyllium punctatum. The sequence goes on from NC_092740.1 coordinate 159,030,796, forward strand.
ATCTCCAAATCCAGCGTATCATCCTTCACTATTTCCATCACCTGAGGTCTGGCCCCACCACCAAACTAGTCTTTCCTCCACACACCTATCTGCTTTCTGCAGGGACTGTTCCCTCCAAGACTCTCCCATTAGGTCCATACTCCCCACCAACCCCTCCTCTATACCAAGCACATTCCCCTGTGGCTGCAGGAAGTGCAAAACCTGCCCCCACACCTCCCTCCCTCTTACTCCTGTCCAAGGTCCCAAAGAATCATTCCAAGTCTGGCAGAGATTCATCTGCATTTCCTCCAACCTGATTTGTTGCATCTGTTGCTGGTGATGTGGTCTCCTGTACATCAGAAAGACCAAATGCAAACTTGGGGACTGGTTCAGGGAGCATCTATGGTCAGTACGCTCCAATCAACCGCACCTTCTAGTTGCCAGCCATTTCAACTCCCCCTCCCCTAACGACTTGTCCATTCTGGGTCCCCTCCACTGTCAAAATAAGGCCACACATAAATTGGAGGAAGAACATCTTATCTTCTGGCTCTGGCGCTTACAATCGTGCAGCCTTAACATAGAATTCACCAACTTCCAGACCACCCCAACCTCAAACGCCACCCTATCCTAGGCTTTGCCATCTCTCTCCACCACACCCCCTCGACCTGACCTAACTTCTCCATCTTCTTTCCCACCTATCCACTCCACCCTTCCCACTGACCAATCTCTATCACCTCCTACCTGTATCCACCTATCACCATCCCACCTACTTTTCCCTTGCTATACCCTCTATTTATTTCTCAACCCCCTTCCTCCTCCCTAGTCCTGATCAAAGGTTCCGACCTAAACATCAACTCTCCTGCTCCTCTGATGTTACTTAACCAGCTGTGCTTTATCTAGCACCACACTTTATCGACTCTGACCAATGACTACAAGTGACCCCATTACACCAAATACTTTCACGCATACACGCACTCATGCAGACCCTCTCTCATACATACCTTCTCTCTCAGACACACACACACATATACCCCACACTCACACCCATGCACATCCTCTCACAGATTTATACTTTAACACACACACACACTCTACCAAGTATGCACACACACTCACATGAACACACACACACACACACATGAACACACATACACACACACATACGGTCACACTGGCACTCTCTCCTACAACACACAAACACACACTTTCTCTCTGTCTCCTTCACATGCACACACATAAACAGATAAGTCTTTGGAGTGAATTTGCATTTGCAGAATTGTAATTGCAGATACATTCTATTTTGCTCAAAAAGAACACAATCTGCAGGCAGTCAATCCGTATGACATCTTATAAATTCCTACTTTGGAAATAAAACCAGCCTGATTCAAGATTGGAATATAGACAGACTCTGGCCTCACATCTTTAATGCATGGTCTGACTGAGATGTCACTTTTTTTTATAAAACCCTAAGTTATCTTGGGTATGTGACTTGAAAGAAGTTCTGAGATTTACATATTAATGAATTGAAATCTGCAACCCATTCTAAAAGATGAAAGATTTAACTGCAATCCAGGTTTGTTCAATATCTGACATCAGTAGTATGACCTATGATCTTGTGCTATGAATTCTATGTCTTATGATCCTGCCACACTAGTTACCTGACGATGGAGCAGCGCTCCGAAAGGTACTGCTTCCAAATAAACCTGTTGGACCTGGCGTTGTGTGATTTTTAACTTTGTCGATCCCAGTCCAACACCAGCACCTCCACTCATTATACAGCCTCAGCGGAATATCTCTGTTCTTGTTAGCCCTTTTGAAATGACTGCAAACATTGCATTTGCCTTCTAAACTACCAACTAAAGCTGCATTTTAACTTTTACCTTTTCAAAGAATCTAAAGAGATTTGTCAGGCATGACCTCCTCTTGACAAAGCTGTGCTGACTCAGCCCGTTTTTTAAAATCACCTCCATCCTTAATAATGGTCTCTAAAGTTTTACCACAATCTTTGACCCTCATGTTTACCTCTTTAATCTTGTTGACCCTATTCTAGTTAGCTTGTTGCTCCAGTAGTTATCCAGAGATTGTTACATTTTTTTACATTCTGCTTTTTAATTTAGCCCATTTCCTCAATAGAACCTCTTTCCTCTTTCTTCCTATATTGTTCATACCTATGTGGACCATGACAATTGGATCTTTCCCCTCCCACTCCAGATTCCTCTGTGGCCCAGATGAGAGATCCAGACTCCAGGTACTAGGTAGGCAACACAGTCTTCAGAACTTCCAATCCCCTAACTGTACCATATGCAATTACAGCTACAGTTCTCTCTTCTCTGTGCCCCATCCCCCTCCTTCAATGGCTCCCTGTACTATAGTCAGTTGGTCAGTTTTCTCATCCTCTCTACAGCCCCCACTCTCATCCACAGGGAGCAAGAATCCCCAACTTATTATACAAGCTCATGGGTTGAGGCTCCTTCAGCACTACCTCCTGGATCCCTCTGATACCTCACTCATAGTCACACTCTCCTGTCCCTGACCGCTGACCAAATCTAAAAGGCATGGTTGTCTCCTATATTAAAACATCCACGTACACTTCCCACTCTTGAGTCACAATGTTCAAAGCCCAAGCTCCAGCTCATTAATTAAGCCAGAGTTCCTCAGGCAACCAACACTTGTTCCAGATGTGGTCAATATGAACCACAATGGAATCAACCAGCTCCCACGTGATGCCAGCTCCTACACATCACCTGACCTGGCAACTTTATTTTCATTACTCAGTTCTTACATGGTTTTTTAAAAGATTTTGTACTGGTCTTTTAGTTTGTAGCCTATAAGATTTACCTTATTTACCTTCAATCTGAAAATAGCCTATAATAGACAGTCAAATTAGTACCTTGTCAACCTGAACTTACAGTTTACCCAAGATGTCACTTTTTGGGACAGGGCCACTGGTCCTGTTTTTTACAAAAAGGCTTACAAACTAAGAGCCAAAAAAGCACTTCTTCCCCTCTGCCCTAAATTGCCTGAACTATTTCTCACTTGGGCTGTCTCTCACTCCTAATGTGACCTCTCCTTCCTGACCCTACAAGGGTCATGTACCTTTAAGAGGCCTTTTCTTCTTTTTTTAAGGGCAATGTAAACCATCGTACAAACCCTCTCTTAACTCCAGCTGAGATGACTCCCATTTGTTTAGCTTCAACCAGAATTAATACCTTTTAAGGTCCAGTTCAGGCTTCAGGTGATTGACTGCTAATTGTCCCTTGGTCAGCTGCCTTATTAACCTTTTCACAAGACGACTGAATTTTAAACATTTACAAATTAAATTTTAAATTTAAACTAAATTCAAACTTTAAAAAGCTCAGTACTAATGCAAGAAAGAATGTAATGTATGGATGTCTGTGTTGGGGGCAGAGTGGGGAGATGATAGTGGGTGAGACCAGAGAACCCCTACAGTGTGGAAACAGGCCATTTGATCCAAGTCTGACCCTCCGAAGAGTATCCCACCCAGAACCATTCCCTTACCCTGTAATGCTACATTTCCCATGACTGATATACCTAACCTACTCATCCCCGAACACTCTGGGCAATTTAGCAAGGCCAATTCACCTAACCTGCACATCTTTGGACTGTGGGAAGAAACCAGATCATCTAAAGGAAACCCACGCAGACAGTTGCCCAAGGCCAGAATCGAAGCTGGGACCCTGGTGCTGTGAGGCAACACTGCTAACCACTGAGCCACTGAGACCTTGGTGATCAGGGTGAACCTGTGTCTGACAATGCCAGATAGAATCTGTATGGCCTTGTACCCTCAGGCAGACCATAAATGCAGAATGGAAATGGAAAGTAGCTGTGAGAAAGTGGAGTAATGTGCTCTTTTGTCTGCGCACACAAGATTGATTTGTGAAGATGTGAGGCCCCACAAAGGACATTTGCATTAATTAGATACTTTCGTAGTACAGTTTCAAGACATCTGTGATCCAAGTACCTTTCATGTGAAATGCAGGCAGTAACTAACTGGGTGAGATACAGATCCTGGTCATAAACAATCCTGACTGCGTTATTGGTCATTACAGACTGGTCACAGTCACGGCTGTGAAGCAAAAGGAATCACAAGCAATCTTAAAATTGGTACCTGTGAGCCCTCATTACAAAGACAATCAGGATCCCATTGGCTGCACACCAGCATGAAGCTGAATCCCTCTGACCTCGAACTGTAAACATGCAATTCAGTTTTTCTCAGGTGAAGAGGGGTGTGGGATTTGGGGATTTCAGTTATCCTATGACAGTGCATGTGTGTGACATGGCTTGTGCTATATTTGTTAGAATAAGGCCCACCTTTGTCAAAGATCCATGTAAAAGCATTTAATGATTCTCCATGTCAGTGTGCTCCAGGTCTGACTGAGTATCCTAAACTATCATTTGTGAGTGATGTGAATGTTGACAGCTGACATCACTGAGGAGTTGTTCTGTTTTTGCTTTTCCTGACACAGGGTTGTTTGGAACCATGAGCAATGGATCCAGCCATAGCACGAGTTAGCATCGCTGTTGGTGTAGTACAGTGAAGGAGCAGAGAAATGGAGGAGGATCAGATGCACCAGCAAACCCAGGACTTGCAGCAACCTCTAGCAGCTGCCAAACAGTCTCCACAGGACGACATCACAGCTGAAGGTCTCCTCAAAATGCAAATGTGGTTCAGGAAGCCCACAGTCTTTTGTCCTCAGTGCTACTTTCTCCAGATGAGAGATACACAGAGCTGCCATGGACTGAGGAAGCCTGAGCCACTGTCACTCCAATTTCTGGAGCAGGACTTACAGGATGAAGGAATCTTCTTCAAATGGCCATCAGATTAACAACAGCATCAGGAATGCCAAACATAAACTGGCAAAAGAACTCCAACAAAACTCATTAGCAGATCTAAACACTCCATACAATCATCACAGGAACTCCTAGACAACATCAAGAACATAAACATGAACAAGGCTGAAGCAATCATCTCATGTGATGTAACGGCTATGTTCACTTCAATTGGCAAAACTCTCGCCAGAGAGTTAATAGCCAATCTTCTGGACAAGCCGAACAAACAACACGATAGGAAACCTATCAACAAGGACTGTGTACTCAAACTACTAAACCTGTGCTTGACAACACACTTCACATTCAACAACCAAACATATGAACAGATCAATGGAGCTCCCCATCTCTGGGCTCATAGTAGAAGCTGTGATGCAAAGACTGGAACGAACAGTCCTATCACAAATCCAACCCAAACTCTGGATCAGATACATAGGCAATGCTTCTGTTATCATTAAGAGAACAGAAATCGAAATACTCACCGGATTATCAACACCATACTCACAGGGATCAGATTTACAAGAAAGCAGAAAAACCAACAATCAACTTCCGTTCCTGGATGTGACGGTACAAAGAACACAGAACAGTGAATACACCACAAAGGCATACAGAAAAGCCACACACACCGACCAGATCCTGAATTACAACAGCAACCAGCCAAACACACACAAGAGATGCTGCATTAGGACCCTGTTAAAAAGGACTACAACACACTGCAGCACCCCTGACCTATGAAGGGAAGAAGAAAAGTACCTCTACAGAGCATTTACCAAGAATGGATATCCCCACAACTTCACCTGCAGACATGATGAGGTCATGCCATGACCCAACACACTAACCATGCTACCTAATATAAAAAATATCTCTGAACTGACAGCCAGGCATCTCCAGCCATTCAGGTTCATAACAGCCCATAAACTGACAGCCACGCTCAGACAACAACTCACCAGGACAAAAGAATCTCTACTCATCATGTGCAAAGCTAATGTAATTTGCACGGTTCCATGCAAAGATTGCATGAAACACTATATAGGGTGAACAAACAGATGACTAGCAATCCGCATCCATGAACACCAACTCCCCACTAAACACCATGGCCAGCTGTCCCTAGTAGCCACACATACAGAAGACAAGGACCACAAATTCAACAGGGACAACACAATGATCATAGGACAAGCGAAACAGAGGACAGCCAGAGAATTACTAGAAGCGTAGCACTCAGCCACAGACTCCATCAACAAGCACATTGACCTCGACCCAATATACCGACCACTACAATGAACAACCAGAAGCAGCAACCGGAAGCAGTAGGAATGGAACCAAATAAATTCCAGAAGTCACAGTACAGTAGTGTTTCACAGGAGGCTCCAAAGCATTGAAGATGTCACCTAGCCAGGGGCTGAAACATCTGCAAATCAACTTCCCAGCTTGGCGAACACACCCATATACTTACAACTGCACTAGATTTCTGTGCAACCAGCAACTTCCAAGGTTCCACCAAGGACTTGTGTGGGATCTCTCAATCCTCAACACAAATATATTAAGGCCATTACTGATGTAATTGTTGCTAGTTTGAATGCTTCCTCTCACTTCCCTATGACAAGGTCAGTACTATAGACTGTATGCATGTTGTATTGGAATTGCCATTTCATAGCACAGCTGGCTTCATCTATCAAAATAAGTTCCATTCCAACAATACATAAGGCCTCTGTGATGATTGTCGCCACATTTTTGAAGTTTGCGCCAAGTATCTCAGGAGCTGCCATGATGCCTATGATTCTTCATTGCTGTGTGGAAGATAGTATATGTGAGGCATTTTTGTGACACAGTGCATAGCTAATTAGATGAGCTGCAGAGAATTTTTTGAGAAATCTCAAGAGAGGTCACAAAAAGAAACCCTCCATGAAACTCAACAAAATTGACACTCTGGTAGAATTCAGTGCCCTGTCTCCTTTTAGCAATGTTTAATGCTACAACGTTAGCATCCTTCCAAAATAATTGACCAGTATTATAGGTTTCCAATTTCAATCTAAGATTTCACAGAAAATAATTTTTCCAGTGTAGTTATGTTTCTATGTTAAAATCATTTCATGAATCATACAGGTTGTACATTTTATAGACATGTCTTCTCAGATTTCCCATAGATTGCTCCAGTTCACTGAATGATGCTGTGAGGGTACCTTCATATTCATGGTCATGATTGGAGTAAGTTAGTTTCTGCTATTGATTCTACGTTGCTTTTAGCTTAGAATGGAGATGTGAAAACTGTTATCTAATTGACACATTTTATGAGTTGAGAGGCATTTATTGTGGAGGAATTCAGATACCGTGTACCATTTTATCATTGCACATTAATCACTTTTAGGTGGTGCCATTCAGTCAAACCTGCTGCTGCTGAAAGACTGTTTGACCTTGACCTACAAACTGAGCTTTTCCAATTTTCACTGCTCCTCTTCAAGAGACATGCAGGGTAACACCGTAACTTAGGTTCAAATGTTTCCTCAGAAAGATGCAAGTGAAAGTGTCAGGTTTAAGCATATGTAAATACAAATGCACTTATAAATGTTTTATTTGTATCCAGATTTGGCTATATTCCTTCAGTTGTCTTCAATGTTCTTGACATATTATTAACAACAAAATAACAAAATTCTTCCTTAAAGTTTCTTCAATTGTAGCGAAGTTTAAGTCCTCAGACTGGGGACAACCCTTTTATGTTTTCCATTGTGTCGCTATACTCATCTGTGAGGTGTTATTTAATCCAATGATTGACAGGTAGAAGCATTAATCTGTTCAGGAATCACTTTATCACACTGTGCTCAATTCAGCTTCCCACCCTTGATTATGATTTCCTCCTAATTGTCCCAGCTGTCTTTGTATAGTAACTTGGTTTTCCTTGTAAGATTCCCTTTGGTCAGCGTTTCTGACCTTGTCACTGCACAATTTCTCAATTTGTTTTCAATTTGTGATGGTTCGGTTTTCTTTGTTTTAATTTTTGTTATGACTGCATTACAAATATTTGTCTCGAACCATGACAATATTGATTTTATGGCCCTGAAACAATTCCATGTGGGCTAACAGTCATATTTATGTTTAGTTCTGTTAACTTCTCAGGAAATCCAAGTCATCTTCTAAATCAAAGAAATTGTAATTTCAAAAGGCACCTGAAATAAATAACTTCGCAGGTCTCTGAAGATAGAGTGTGGAGAATGGGATTGATTAGTTTGCTGTATCGTTGACATGGGCTAGATGGGCTGAATGGCTTCCTTCTGTTCTGTAGTGACTCTAAGGCTCTGTAAATGAATAGAAATACAAAACATACAAGAAATACAAGACAAATTTTCTTTCCGAATTGTTGCCAATGATATGATAATATTCATAGAGTAGTGTGCCTTTTATGAATGCATCGATTACAGTCTGGTAATGCACACACTAACTTATTGTATTACAAAAGGCAAATGGTTTTCCTTGGTTCTATCATCAGAGCTTTGGTTAATAAATCTCAATGAGCCTGCAAATGGAGCCAAGGAGTGGAAGTAAGGGAATTCTTAACTGAACAAAATGGAAAGTCTCCACAGATGCTGCCAGACCTGCTTAGTTTTTTCAGCAATTTCTGTTTTTATTTCTGATTTCCAGCATCCACAATTCTTAGTTTTTTTTTAAATGGAAATTCCAAAGTAAGCCAGTTTGCACTGAATTGGTTTTTCCTCCTGAATCTCCTGGTTATGCTGCACCAATAGAAGATCATAAACATAAGAACGTACAAACTAGGGGCAGGAGTAGGTCATTCAGCCCCTCAAACCTCTCCCTCTACTTGCCCTGGATCTGTAATTCTTAGTACCTCTGCTTAACAAATTCATAATAGTCTTAGGTTTCAATTGACCAAACCATAACAACCTTTTGGGGAAAATGGTTCTGATTCCTAACAGCCTTCACATGAAAAATGGCCCCTTGCATTAGCCATAAACTGCTGAGCTCTAATTATTTAAAGATATGCCTCTTCAATCTGGAACCTCCTACCAGAGGAAATAGCTCCCCTCCAATAGCTTTATGAATTTGTTTTTAATCATCTTAACCATGTCCATTTGTTCACTACTTTCTATAAACAGGTGAGTACCAGCCTAGTATCTACAACCTCTCAGAGGGTGACCACCTTATTGTGTGGAGAGGCCTGTGTCCCCAGGAACCTGAGAGATAAACCATCTGGACATGGCAGCATCACCCATGACAGTAAGGCCAAGGGGGAGATACCAGACAAAGTACAATCCATGAAGACCTCAATGGCGGAGCACAGAGATTAACAGCTAAGCTTAAGTCAGAACATCACAACAGCTGCAAATATGGATGAAGGCTGCAACAGAGAAGGGCTGCCAGTCATCTTGGCCCTCCTGCAGTTGTCTTTGAAACCCTATCTGCCAATGTGGTGGCTGGGAAGACAAGTGCACTAACACCAGTCTCTTGGAAGAGGCCAATACGGCCAGCATCACCATCACAATAATTCAACAGAAACCCTGCTGGACCAGCCATGTCATCTGAATGTCCAACTCATGACCCCCAAAATAGATCATGTACTCCCAGCTGAAGGAAGGTCAGCATGCTCTAGTGGCCAAAAGATAACTTCATTGATAATATTCAGATCAATCTCAAGAAATTCCATATCAACATCAACAACTGACAGGATATGGTTACAAACTGAAACATCATCCAACAGGGAGCTATACACCAGGGAAACGATCTCCACCATGCCACTGAAAAGAAGTGGCTCTTGAGCAAGGAGAGACCAAAACATCAGGAAGGCCCACTCACTACCATCTCCAACCACCATTACAACACACCGATGTTGCACTGCAATAGAATCTGTGGATCCTGGATTGGCTTCTTCAGCCATCTGAAGACGCACAAATAGATGCCCTTATGGAGGGTAATCATACACAACTCGAGCGATCACCTGGGTGGATGGATGGATAGAGTATCTGCAACCTTAGCCTCAAGTTGAAACCCAGAAGCACCAGGGAAAAGGGGAATAATTTGGCTATGCTACTAGGTGGAGGGAAAAGGAAACTTGGAAACAAGCTTAATGTGGAGAATCCCCGAGTGAGGGTGTTCTGGTGACCATTTTGAAAGTCCTAATTTTCGTAAATTTGATAAGGTTTCTGTTTTACAATTTGGAAATGCCTGACCTTTTACTGAGTTTTAAAGGTTTACAGATATGTTGAACTGACCTGGACCAAATATTTCCATATTTGAATGAACCTGGTTTTTTATTTTTGCTGTGGAATACAACTTTTTCATGTTTGATGAGGCCTAGATTTTCTTCCTTCTTTAGATAGTCTGATTTGTTCCTAGTTTGTGCCTAAGATATGAGATGATACTGTGGCTTTAAGAGATTACATAATCCTTTTTTCAAAAGAGAGATTGAACAAGAGGTGCTGAGTAATCTGTAAGAAACTAAGCACCTTGTGAGGTGTTCAGGCTTTTTTGAACATTGGAACAATAGAAGCAGCCTGAATGGGTGTAGTCAAGCTCCCATCCACAGAACCGGGATTTTTAGTTTCTTAGATTTTCAGTTGCTGTTGCTGTTGGGGTTTTGAAGAAGTGAAAGCTATTCTTTCCCTCTCTCAGTTACAGCCAAAAGCTGGAGGTTCTCTGCTTGGTATAGATGGTACATATGAGTCAATCTGTTTTCTGAATTTGCCTTTTGCCAAGGATGTGATTGTGGGATGTTCCTATATTGGAACAAGGAGAAAGTGAGCATTGCAGATGCTGGAGATCAGAGTGAAACAGTGTGGTATTGAAGAAGCACAGCAGGTCAGACAGCATCCAAGGAGTAGGAGAATTGATGTTTCAAGCATAATGTCTTCATCAGGAACACTCCTGACTATATTGGAACAGTTAATTAGTAATAGTTACCATATCTATTATTCTGTTAAGTTTTCCAATAGAGTTATTCAAATTCCTTCTTTCTTTTGACATATTTTAACTGTAGTGGATGAATTCTGTGTATTTTGCTTTACATCTGCTAGCTTGACCAATTGAATTACATTTGGAATGCAAAACCTTACACTACCTTTAAAATAAAAAATTGTTAGGGCCTAGACTAACTTCTGAATATTTTGAGGGGATTTGGTCTGGTCCATTACAGCTAAGGTGTTTGGTTTTAATCAACAATAGCGAATTTAAATTTGCAACACTCAGCAAAAGTTTATCTGCAGCTTGTGCAGGTTTTGCAGGTAATTGTGGACATAATTAGAAAAAAAAATAACTAAATCAACCAAAGAAACCCTCATTCATGAGAAACTGACTCAGAGGAAGTTCCAGTGTGAAGAGACGGGATTCTTTGAAAACACCTGGCTGTAAGAGGAAGATAACAAAAGGAATAGGGGGAAGGAATACCTGTGATCCAAAGGCTAAGGACCAATCCCATCTCCTGGAAACATTTGCCAGGTGATGGTGGGAGGTGGGGCTCTAGGATTAGGTTCATCAGCCACATAGGGACCTACATGACCCAGGATCAGTGACACAGAATTTTCTTGGTGGACAAACATACTTGTCAGCATGCTTGCTGATGACTGACTGGGTTTTGAAATGCAATGTAATATAAAGAATAGTATGGAAAAAAATGAGAAAAAATGGTTTTATAAACCTGAGGTAACAAAAATATTAATTACAAATTTACAATAAGCTAACAAAATAAGCATGACTAATGTAAGTTTCTGAACAAAAAACTAACAACAATTTTAACAGCTAAATTGTACAGTGACTGCGTAAGCACTAGATGGTGCAATGCTTTCTTGTAAATAATTACACCAAATAATGTCACTGTCCAATGCCACTTTCAACTATTTTGCATTTTAAAATTCAATATTTCACACAAAAAATGGGGATGCACAATTCAGTTCATCAGCGTGTTCCACAATCTTGAACACAGAGAAACAAATTTTCACACCCAATGCAAATCTCCATCAACAGTCCCCTCACCCATTCTTGCTCAGAAAAGAACAGGTACATTTGTGCTCGGTGGGAATTAAAAATGTAAGAAATATCAATCCCAAATCAAAATCAGCCACTTCTAGTTTTAACAGAGAGAGGGCAATGTATGGGAGATTGAAGCAATTCAATAAACAGTAATTTGTTTCACACACATCTTCTTATAATGCATTCCATTTCAAAACCCACAGTTCATTGTCAGCAATTACTTGTTAACGAATATGATTGTCCACCTAGGAAATCAAGACAAATATGGGATCAGCCATGATTGTACTGAATGATGGAGCAGGCTTGAAGGGCTACATTGCTTACTCTCACTCTTAGTTCTTATGAATCTCTCCAAAAGAGCAGTCACTCTTTAATTTTTAATGAGACTGTGTGACTTAGATTTTCCCTCCGTTCCACATTAAATATTGGCCAACTGGGTTTCCTGGACCTTAAGAAATCAGGAATGTTAGAGCCTTAGGTTCAGTTCAGAGGGTGGTAAAGGCAAATTTACATAACTTAATTGCTAATTGAAGGAAAGCTGTTCTGGGAAGTTAGTGATGGATACGATGCTGGTACAAGACAGATTTCAATGAAATGCTCAGTTTGTATTCTTTGCAGTCTATCCCTAAATCCTCTTCAGATTACTTTCAGTTATCTTTCTGAATCACTAAAGTCCATCTGACGTAGCATGCCGACAATTCTTTCCTTCCTGTAGAACGATTTTCACAGGGATTCAGAGAGCATTTAAAGGGTCAACTATATTGTTGTAGGTCTGGAGTCATATATAGGCCAAACTGAGTAAAGATGGTAGATTTCCATTTCTAAATCGCATGAATGAACCAGATGGGATTTTATAACAATCCATAGAATGATGGAAGCATAGAAAATAGGAACAGGAGAAGGCCATTTGGCCCATTGAGTTACCTCCGCCATTCATGATCATGACTGATCATCGAGCTCAATACCCTAACCCCGCCCTTGACCCCTTTAGCCACAAAAGCTATGTCTATCTCCTTCTAGAAGGCAATATGTTTATCGCCTTCCTGTTTTGGTCTCAATCCTGTTCTGTGTTTTGTATATCATTTGCAGAATGTGGGTGTCAGTGGTTGGGCCAGCATTTCATATTCATCCCCAATTGTTAAGAGTCAACCACATTGCTGTGGGTCTGGAGTCACATGTAGACCAGTCAAAGTAAGGGTGGCAAAGTAAGGAAATTCTCTTCCCTAAAGAATAAAAATGAACCAGATGAGTTTTTCTTTTCCCCAACAATAGTTTCATGATCATCACGGGGTCTAAATTCCAGATTATTTTGCAGTTCAAGCAGCATAAATAATGAGAATGGTATTTTATTCCAAATGTATTTACTAATTTTTTTTACCCCCTGAAGGAAGTTGAATTTATGGTTCTGTAGAATTATTCCAGGCATTAGGATTGTGAGTCCAACAACATTACTACAATATCACTAGGCACTTTGCCCCAGCCCCGACTGTGGCATGATATAATCACAGTATGAGTTAATGGAGGAATTGCAGAGGGGACAAATAATTAGGCTTGTGCCTTATTAATGGTTGACAGTAGAAATCCATTTTACACATGATGTCATCCAATTCAATTCATGCCATGACTCATGCTGCATCCCTAATCCTACAATTAACAGATAATTCAACCTGGTCTCCATTTATACAATCAGTAAAAGATAGATTCTGTCATTTTGTGTGGGATGGAGGGATTGTGAAGAATCTGTTTCAGGGATTAATTTATGATATTCAATTATATATATTTGACTATTTTGCCGCAATGTGATGAACCAGTTTATCACCGAATACATTTTTGTTCAGTCAGGCATGAGTATCGTTTTAATCTACATGTTAAATATGTGGCCTGTCCAGGAATGAGAAAAGTTATCTCATTAATCTTCCGCACTGTTGGTGATGTAATTCAGCACTTTGCCACATGTGTTAAACTATAATATTAAATCTATTTTCTGCTGTTATTCAAGAGGAGGAGTAGACATAAATTTTAAAAAACTTCAAAGTGAAGTCTTTTCTGTATTTTTATTACTTGATCAATTGACTTATCCTTTACCTGATGCAGGAAGAAATATTCCATTTTTGACTAGATACATCTAGGTTACAAAACATTGGATCAGGAGCAGGCCTTCTGCCCCTTGAATGGCAGTATAGTTGACAGTATAGAGGGCTGTTGTAGGCTGCAGCGGGACATTGACAGGATGCAGAGATGGGCTGAGAGGTGGCAGATGGAGTTCAACCTGGATAAATGCGAGGTGATGCATTTTGGAAGGTCGAATTTGAAAACTGAGTACAGGATTAAGGATAGGATTCTTGGCAGTGTGGAGGAACAGAGGGATCTTGGTGTGCAGGTACATAGATCCCTTAAAATGGCCACCCAAGTGGACAGGGTTGTTAAGAAAGCATATGGTGTTTTGGCTTTCATTAACAGGGGTATTGAGTTTAAGAGTCGTGAGATCTTGTTGCAGATCTATAAAACTTTGGTTAGACCGCACTTGGAATACTGCGTCCAGTTCTGGTCGCCCTATTATAAGAAAGATGTGGATGCTTTGGAGAGGGTTCAGAGGAGGTTTACCAGTCTGCTGCCTGGACTGGAGGGCTTATCTTATAAGGAGAGGTTGACTGAGTTCGGACTTTTTTCATTGGAGAAAAGGAGGAGAAGAGGGGACCTAAATGAGGTATACAAGATTATGAGAGGCATAGATAAAGTCGATAGCCAGAGACTATTTCCCAGGGCAGAAATGACTAACACGAGGGGTCATAGTTTTAAGCTGTTTGGAGGATAGTATAGAGGGGATGTCAGAGGCGGGTTCTTTACACAGAGAGTTGTGAGAGCATGGAATGCGTTGCCAGCAGCAGTTGTGGAGGCAGAGTCATTGGGGACATTTAAGAGACTCTTGGACATGTATATGGTCACAGAAATTTGAGGGTGCATACATGAGGATCAGTGGTCGGCACAACGTCGTGGGCTGAAGGGCCTGTTCTGTGCTGTACTGCTCTATGTTCTATGTTCTATGAACCTGCTCTGCCATTTAATGAGGTCATGTGTGATCTGTGGCCTAACTCCATATTCCTAATTTTGGCCTATGTTCCATAATATTTTTGTTTAACAAAATTCATATATTTGAATTTAGAAATAACAACTTGTCCAGCATCCACTGCCATTTTTGGAAGACAGTTCCAAACTTCTACTGCCCCTTATACACAGAAATGCTCCTGTATCTCTTCTGAATGGTCTGGCCTGATTCTCAGATTATGCTAGAATCCACAACCATTGGAAATAACTTATCTTCATCTATTCTGAAGACCTTGATTAGATCACTCTTTAACTTTCTAAATTCTAGAGAAAACAGGCCTAATTTGTGTAATTGTTCTGAAAACCTAACCCCTGAAATCCAGGAATCATTCTTGTAAACCTACATTATACTTCCTTCAAGACCAGTGCATCTTTCCTAAAGTGTGGTCCCCAGATCTACTCATAGTGCACCAAGTGAGTATTAGCCAGAGTTTGAACAACTGAGCAACAGAAGAATCTATTTACCTTTAACATTCAATTACATAATCTTAAAAAGGTGCTCACATTGAACAAGCTTCCTTATGTCTCAGGCCATAAAACAATTACAATTACAACCTACAGCTCAGCGAGCAAACCCACACCCTAAACCTCAACCTGAGCTACAAACCTTCACAAACCCTGCATAATTACAATTGTTATTTTATTTTTCAATATGACTTTCAATACAGAGCTCATTAGTCATGACTGCAAGGTTATTGTGCTTTGTGCACTGTAGGTAACTACACAACCATACCATTTTTGAATATTACATTCAAAATTACAAATTATGTTCTGCGTCTATGGTCTTTAAAGAGCTTATGTGAATTTATATTCTAAAGTGTAATAATTCAACTGTAGATAAAAATTTCATGGAAACCTGTTTTATTACTTCAACTAAGTCAATTTTCCAATTTAAAAATATATGTGAAAGAGCAATGCTAGCAAGAGTATGGGTTTACTGTGACACAAAGACCATAGATTTCAAATGGATTTTCTGAGAGATGCTGGCAGAACAGCCTTGCAGATGGCATTAAGTATATTAAAAAGATCACATTATAATTGTTGATCCAGTATAATTATCATTATTATTGGGTGCCTGTTGTTTGCTCTCGTCCTTTTATTCTTGTTTGATGAGTAGGATCTAAAATCATACATATATAATGTGCTTCTTTACATATATTTGGTTTTGCAGCGGATAGATAAAAAAGTTGATTTAGAGTGCACAAGACTAATGGCAATTAATTAGGTTTTAAAATATCTATTCTTTAACATATTCAAGAAATAATATGCAAGGAATTCTTTAATAAACATCATGAATTAAAGTTTTTGTCTAGTAAACTCCCTTCCATCAGGGTTTACCATTGACTTGTGGCCTTGGGTTTTTGGAATTTTCTGTGAAATTTAGTCCTTAGTATTGTAAATTTTCTCTTGTTAAGTTGCCTTTCTATGTTCTTTATAGGGTATTTCATTAGTTTACACAGTTTTCAATTCTGTCTATGTTGTTATTGCATTAAACTTTTGTGTTACTGGATGCCACATCAATGAGCTGTATATAAATGCTGGTTTATAAATGCTGTTACTAATTTATTCAGAGAAAGTGAGTACGACAGATGCTGGAGATCAGAGTCAAGAGTGTGGTGCTGGAAAAGCACAGCAAATCAGGCAGCAGCTGAGGAGCAGGAGAATTGATGCTTTGGGCAAGATCCCTTCACCAGGAATGATTTATCTCTTTCAAGAAGATATTGACTGTGTCAGACTGACTGTATAATGATGATCATTTTGTTACATCATATAAAATCTATATAAACTTAGTTTTTGTGATGCTGCATAGATTATGGAATCTACAATGGATGAGTGAAAAATTAAAAAAGAGCTATATTAATTTTACCAACATGTGTGACTTCACTTTACTGCCAGAATGGTCATGAATTTCACATTTTGGATTCAGATGTGAGCTGCTATACTGCAGAACATGTCACATTTCCCTGTTGTTTAGGATGGTTAGTGAACAGAATGTGATGCTGGAAAAATACAGCCTGCCAGGCAGCATCCGAGGAGTAGGAGAGTCAACATTTCGACATCAGGAATTAAGGTTTTTTGCCCAAAACATCAACTCTCCTGCTCCTTGAATGCTGCCTGACCTGCCGTGCTTTTCCAGCACCACACTCCTAACTTTAATCTCCAGCATCTGCAGTCCTCACTTTTTCCTGGTTGATGAACAATTAATCTTTAAGACTGGAGCCATCAACACAGATAAACTGTGCTTAATATGTATACTCATATAATGTATATTAAAATTGAATGAATTAAACTTCTAGTCTAACCGGAGCACTTGCCTTTTCACCATCTATTTTGGGAATGTTACCTCTGGTAGATTAAAGGTATTTGAAGAAATAGCACTACAGGGTTTCAGACTTTCTAACATCTGATAGGTTAGTGGAAAAGAAATGTATGATTTCAATCTTGTGCCATTTTCAGTTTAGGTTAAAATGTGCAGGATTAAAGGACAGGCAAATGGATTACCACAATATGATTTATAAGAATTATTGTGCATGTTTTATCATGATTATTAGATTCCAATGAGCAAGGTTAGGATATTTCTCTGCTTACTTAAGGTTCCTCATGGTAGACTGGTTTGCAAGGTTGGATCACACAGAATAAAGGGAGAACTAGTTATTTCATTACAGCATTGGGTCGAAGGTAGAAGACAGAAGATGATGGTGGAGGGTTGTTTTTCAGACTGGGGGCCTGTGACCAGTGGTGTGCTGAGATTGGTGCTGGGTCTATTGCTTTCTGTCATTTATAGAGATGATTTGGATGTGAACATAGGTAGCAGGATTAGTATGTTTGCAGATGACCCCAAAATTAACCAGTGAAGAAAGTTACCTCAGAGTACAAAGGAATTTGATCAGATGGGCCAATGAGCCAAGGAGTGGCAGATGGAGATTGATTTTGACAAACGTGAAGTGTTGCATTTTGGAAAAACAAATCAGGGCAGAATTTGTACACTAATGTAAGGTCCTGGGGAATGCTGCTGAACAAACAGACCTTGAAGTACAGGTTCATTGTTCCTTGAAAGTGGAGTGGAAGGTAGATAGGGTAGTGAAGAAAGCATTTGGTGTGCTTGCCTTTGTTGGTCAGTGTATTCAGTACAGGAGTTAGAAGGTAATGTTGAGGCTGTACAGGACATTGGTTAGGCCACTTTTAGAATATTGGGTGCAATTCTAGTCCCCTGCTATCAGAAGGATATTGTGAAACTTGAAAGGGTTCTACAAAGATTTTCAAGGATGTTGCCAGGGGTGGAGGATTTGAGCTGCAGGCAGAGGCTGAACAGGCTGGAGCTATTTTCTCTGGAGCATCGGAGGCTAAGGGGGTGACCTTATAGAGGATCATAAAATCATGAGGGGCACAGATAGGGAAAATAGCGTTGGGTGAGTCCAAAACCAGAGGGAATAAGTTTAAGGTGAGAGGGGAAAGATATAAAAGGGACCTAAGGGACAACTTTTTCACACAGAGGGTGGTATGTGTATGGAATGAGCTGCAAGAGGATGTGGTGGAGGCTAGTAAAATTACAGCATTTAAAAGGCAGCTGGATGGGTATATGAATAGGAAGGGTTTAGAGAGATATGCACCAAGTGCTGGCAAATTGGACTAGGTTTATTTAGGAAATCTAGTTAGCATGGATGAGTTGGACTTGTTTCTGCGCTGTACATCTCTATGACCCATTATAAAGGGTTGATGAAAATGCTATTTCAATTGATTCACTAATACCCAAGGAAAAAGTGTATCATAACAATGAGATTTCCTTCAAAATCTACAATGTTGAACCTCAACTTGTTCACACTTTCTGGCCGCCTCTATTGAATACAATTAGTCAAATACTTGCCCAAAAACCTAAATAATATTTCAATCTTGCTTGTACAAAAATGAAATTGGACATTACTGAAAATTTTTGGAGTACTCTTGGTGTTATCTTCCTCGAATCACTTTCATCGCTTTGAAAGTCTACTTATCTCTCTGCCAACGTCTGTTTCATTTAGATTCTGAGCATCAGTGTGTTCTTAGTCTTTTTACAAAAGAAATTTAACGGCAAAATATTTTGGGGACATCGCACGCAAAAAAAATCCCATCTTAGTTAAAGGGAACATTACTATTAAGTGAAAATGAATCATATCTGCGGATCAGAGCTCTCAATTCGCTGCGAAAGTGTCTTGATCATTTCTGCCTATCTCTCGGCAGACACAAACCATCAGTGTCAAACAGAGATAGCCCCAGCTCCGCCTTCCCCTACAATAAATCATCGCCTCCAGCTCAAATGTACTTCTAGGGGCGGATGTCCCAGCCTGCAGTCTGTTTGATTGGGTCGGTGCAATTGTGAGATCGGCGAAAGACATTGCGGTTTCTTGTCCAGCGATGGTGTGTTTGGGCAGGAGCGCTGTCAGTCTGCATTGAGACTCACAGCTCCTTCCTCCAGCTTCTGTGCTGACTCTGCCTCAGCGCTGCATTCATATTCATGACAGGAAACCACGGCTGAAGCAGAAAGGACCGGAAAATACAGGAGAACAGAACAGACACACAGGGAGGGAGAGACAGAGAAGAAAAGGAAGAAAAAGTTATTAGTCCTGACGTCAAATGTAAACAAGATGGCGAAGGGGAGAGAGTGGGGAGGAGGGGAGACAGACAGTTTCAGGCTCCTGTTCCAGCCCAGCACTCTGCCTGTACTCCCTGCTCTGACCACGGTCACTGCCTTTTGTCTCTGACTGCCGGCAACTTTTTGTTTCTCCTTCTGTTGTCAATATAAAGGATTAATTACCGCCTCCCACCCACCCCCAAAGAAAAGCCAAACAAAATGCGCGAATCTCTCCAAACAACGGAAAAGGAACTGCCTGCAATGAAATGTTATAACTTCCTCCACATTGTGACAACTTGGAAGAACAGGAGCCAGACTTGAGTCCCACTTGGTGACACTGACTGGAGAGGAGCAGGGGGGTGGAGAGAGAGAGAGAGAGAGACAGAAACATCAGCTTTTCATTTAAAAAAAGAACATTTAAAGTTATTCATTCTGTAATGACTCTTTTTATCGAATTCCTCACGACCGACCAGAGAAAGATCTAGCATCAGTTTGCGATGGAGGAGTAGGTCTGCTGGAGCCGGGGCTGTGTTGGGAGGAGAGGGGGGGGAGAGGGTAGGGAGAGGGGGGGGGGAGAGGGTAGGGAGAGGGTAGGGGGAGTGGGGGGAGAGGGTAGGGAGAGGGGGGGAGAGGGTAGGGAGAGGGGGGGGAGAGGGTAGGGGGAGGGTAGGGGGAGTGGGGGGTGAACCCCTTCCTGAGGGACCATGGCAGTCAGGACTCGCCGACCATGGTTGAGTGTGGTGCTGGGGTTAGTGCTGGGGTTCACTGCCGCCTCATGGCTCATCGTGCCCAGGGTGGTGGAGACTAACGGCAAGAACAAAAAGATCTTCAACATCTGCTCGACGCTGCTGAACCGGGCGGGGATTGGCCGCGGTGCTGCTGCTGCTGCTGCTGCTGGGGGCTCCAGCTCTAACTCCAGGAACCTGGGCTGGCACAGGGACCAGCTACTGGTCAGTAAACTACCCAAAGGGCAGCAGAGCCAGCAGGAGGAGGAGGACGACGAGGAAGAAGCTGAGGAAGCTGCCAGGGCTAGGGGCAAACATTTCCTTTATGTCGGGGTCATGACGGCCAAGAAATACCTGGACTCGAGGGCGGTGGCTGCCTACAGGAGCTGGGCTCCCTCCATCCCGGGCAAAGTGGAGTTCTTCTCCAGCCAGGGCTCCCAGGACATTCCCCTCCCTGTGGCATTGCCTCTGGTCTCGCTGCCCGGGGTCGATGACTCTTACCCTCCCCAGAAGAAATCCTTCATGATGCTCAAGTACATGCATGACCGGTACCTGGAGCGATTCGAGTGGTTCATGCGGGCGGATGATGATGTCTACATCAAAGGCGAGAGGCTGGAGGAACTGCTGAGGTCCCTGAACAGCAGCCAGCCCC
Source organism: Chiloscyllium punctatum (assembly GCF_047496795.1). Classification (NCBI taxonomy): domain Eukaryota; kingdom Metazoa; phylum Chordata; class Chondrichthyes; order Orectolobiformes; family Hemiscylliidae; genus Chiloscyllium; species Chiloscyllium punctatum. Next base: position 159,051,686 of record NC_092740.1, read on the forward strand.
TGTACCTGGGGCAGACCGGCCTGGGTACCACTGAGGAACTGGGCAAACTCGCCCTCGAGCCCGGTGAGAACTTCTGCATGGGCGGCCCTGGCATGATCTTCAGCCGGGAGGTGTTGCGCCGGATGGTACCCCACATTGGCGAGTGTCTGGGGGAGATGTACACCAGCCATGAGGACGTGGAGATTGGCCGCTGTGTGCGGAGGTTCGCCAATACCCAGTGCGTCTGGTCCTATGAGGTGAGCACTCCAGAGACGGAGCTCTCAGCACCACACTCACACCCACCCCCCCCCCCCCCCCCCCCTTCCCCATATAGACCTCCACCCCAAATCCTGCATGCTCCACTCTCTCACTATCATACAGGTAGCCTGACCCCTGTTCTCTGAAACACTTCTCTACACTATCAAACCCCCTCAGTGATAACACAGGTTATTGGCATTTCCTACTCTTTGAGAACTGGTGCATAATTTCTAAAGCTTCTTCCAAAATAATCAGACCTCTGACCCATAATAAGAACATCTAACTGAATTGTATTTTTCAAAGTTTGAAGGGAATTTTTTTTGTTGTTATTTGGGGCTAAATAGTTTGAGCCAGAAGGTCTAAAGATCAATTTAAAATACTATTATCTCTTAGAATAATGATACAGCTTTGTCATTAAGTCAGTTTGCTGCTTTTGCCATCTTTTTAATTGGTTTCTGTGTGATAGTTAATAACAAAACATTCTTATTTTCGGGTATACAGTGTAACAGGCAAAGAATTTGCATGTTGTGTATTAGTTAAATAAGTGTGGCTTCAAAATCTTGCTGACAATCTCAACAGGTCAAAGCAGTTAACTTACAGTTGCCCTGTCATTTCACGAAAAATGAGTTGACTCACCTTACCTTCTATTGTTTATGTTTGTAATTCTTTCATTGTTCACAACGCCCTTCCACATGTGGCTTTGCTGTCACTTTCAGACTATTGTACTATTAAATGCAGTAATGAATTAAGCTAGCAACTCTGTAGTCATGCCTATTTGTATCATTATTTACTTTCACTATTGATGAATACAAACCAGTCTAAATACACGTAAACTGTATATGGATTTGAAATGTTAGGTGCAATGAGTGAGGGTTGCTAAAGCAACGGTTGCAAACTTAATCCATAATTTTAAAAATAAACCCAAATCTTTAAGATTTTCCTTTTTCTTTTTAAATAGTTTGTCTTTTATCTTAAAGGCAAGAATGAAATCCATACTATCTCTTTTGATACAAGTTAACAGTGAGTTTGAAGTATGGATTTAAACCTCTGATTAGAGAGTTTTAATTAGAAAGATCAGTTGGAGGATTGAATTCAAAAGTGACCTTCCAGTTCTGTGTAGATTCACTTTTCAATGGACAGTTTTGTACTAAAGATTAATCTTATCATATTTACAACAACACTGACATCATGCACAGGTTTGGGTCTGAGAGAGTTACACATTATAACTGTTTCAGACAGGAAGTCTTTAAGGGTCATTTGACTCCCCTGCATTCTTAATCAGGCTGAATCTCATTTCTTGAACCTGCCTAATTTCTTGAGGCTGATGAGGCTTCTTAATCCTTCACTTTGTTGCTTTGCCTACAGCTTTTTCTTTTAGTAAATAAAATTCGTCCTCTTATAATTGTTAATAAAATCCTTGTGCTGAAGTTTTGCACACAGCTGTGAATATTGCTTTGATCTTTTTTTCCCAGTCTAAATTTTTATCTGGTCTCCCCTCAATCTTGAGGCACAAAACTAGGGTTGCCAAAAGCAGAAAATATGTAATTTTTAGTGTTTATCACTTGATTCTTTGAATTTAAAAACAAATATTCATTCATGGCAGTTTTGTTTTGATCTTTGACGTATTTTATTTGATCTTTGATCTATTTTAGGCTGTAAATCTGTCCCATGTCAGTGCTACGTGTACATGTGTGTTTGTGAAATGTGGTAATATCTCAAGACTGTTAAACCTTAATTTGTATGAATTACAACTCAATTTCTAGAAGGATATGATTACTAATGTAATAATAGTATCGCATATATTGGGCTGTATCATTTAAGATTAGCATTTTCCTATCTCTGTACATTGTACCCTCCATTACAAATTTAAAGAGAAACACTCTTAATGTCTGCATCTACCATTCGATAGAAGGTCTTACAATGCATAAGATTATAGTGCAGCGCATTAAAAACATTGATGAATAGTACCTTTTGAGTGGCTGATTCAGGGCTGATCTCTCCACTGTATAACTTGCCCATTTCTTCTGGTTACTATAGAACAATACCTCTCATATGAGGTATCAATACAGATGGCCATAAAAGTCTCAAATACACTCAATTGTTTTGATGAATATTGTGTTTCACTTTCATATTTCTATCTTGTAAAATATTGATTCTTGAGTGCAAAGGCTTTTTTTTAAGGTACATACTTTGTGATACTTAACATTAACAGTGTAGTACTGAGTTATTCTTTTCACTGAAGAATAAAGTTGAGGGCCAGGGTAGCATGTCACTGAGTTTGATAATTTATTTCCCCTCCATCTATTGAAACTTTTTTTCAAATGAGTTATATGTGTATGTTCATCTTAGAACACTGCTGTGTGTCTTGCCATAGCTGCTCCATTTAATATTCAATAAACAACATGAACGTTTTCTTTTGAGCATAGATTATTAGATGTGTGAAGAAATGATCCAGTCAAAGATATTAATCTAGAATGTGTCCTTTAAGTTTTTGATTGTATCATGGCTAAGATACATTATAGCTATTGATTGATTTCCAAAACTTTCTCTTCAGTGATTTTTAGAACAATATTACAGTTGGGTTAGTATTATTTTAATACAATTTCAATGGCTCCAATAACTTCTGTCTCATTTAAATAAAATGTTACTGTACAAGGAAATGTATGATTGCATTTAGTCTGAAATGTTTTAAAACACTAACACTCAAACAGGAGAATAAAATATTGTAGAATTTCTCCTTTGGTAAATTTCAGAAATTATGTCCAAAATGTGCTTTTGAATTGCATTGATTGGGTTACAATCTAACTTTCTAATAAAATCTGTAATGATTCAGTACAACTGATAGTATGACAGATTATAATCATCATTTTGTTTATTTCCATTTTATAATGGCTTCTTGATGAATTTGGATATACTTTATTAATACAACTGAATATCACCAAAGGTAAACATTATTATCAAATGTCTCCTTCACCTGTGCGTAACCTGATTTGAAATCCATTTTTTAAAAAAAATGAATCTTTTACTATCTTCTTTGGTGTACGCTAGTCAGCTTTTTACTAAGTTATATATGAAAAGCTTTTAAAAGCAACCACCTACTAGCATCTGCTCAAGTTAAAACAAAAGCATGATTCGAAGAGCTTTGCTGAACCAATGTGCAAGGCTGCCAAATACAATGTCGACGTGACAGTCGGACCTTATCCAGGAGACTTTAATTTAAGACCAAGCTAAAAGGTATTTTTGGTTCGTCACATGGGTATTTTCCTGGTGGTGGAGGAAAAAATTTGTATATAATCTATTAGCAATCCTGTATTTTTTTCTGTGTCTCTATATGAAACAAAATATATCCACGGGTGATTTAGGGGAATATAGGACAAAGAGAAAAGAAAGGAAATGAAGGGTAGTTTTTGACATTTGCTGACTTTCTGCATTGGTTTAACAAACTTCATCCAGTTTATGCTGATATTACTTTGTGCAAGTAAGTGGAAACTCTATGACTATAGGGAAGAAGCGGAAGTGTTTATTAGTGTTTATTTTGTAATTGCATTGCATTCTTGGAACGCAGATCTGTTTGTTTTGTTTTTGGAGTTAACCTTTTCCAAAGGGTTAAATTATATTTTGAGAGATTTTTGTTTTACATAGAACATAGAAAAATACAGCGCAGTACAGGCCCTTTGGCCCTCGATGTTGCGCCGATCCAAGCCCACCTAACCTACACTAGCCCACTATCCTCCTTATGCCTATCCAATGCCCGTTTAAATGCCCATAAAGAGGGAGAGTCCACCACTGCTACTGGCAGGGCATTCCATGAACTCACGACTCGCTGAGTAAAGAATCTACCCCTAACATCTGACCTATACCTACCACCCCTTAATTTAAAGCTATGCCCCCTCGTAATAGCTGACTCCATACGTGGAAAAAGGGTCTCATGGTCAACCCTATCTAAACCCCTAATCATCTTGCATACCTCTATCAAGTCACTCCTAAACCTTCTTTTCTCCAATGAAAACAGCCCCAAGTGCCTCAGCCTTTCCTCATACGATCTTCCTACCATACCAGGCAACATCCTGATAAACCTCTTCTGCACCCATTCCAGTGCCTCCACATCCTTCCTATAGTATGGCGGCCGCACCAGAGTCTTATACAACTGCAACATGACCTCAGGACTCCGGAACTCAATTCCTCTACCAATAAAAGCCAGTACGCCATATACCTTCTTCACCGCACTATTTACCTGGGTGGCAACTTTCAGAGATCTGTGTACATGGACACCAAGATCCCTCTGCTCATCCACACTACCAAGTATCCGACCATTAGCCCAGTACCCCATCTTTTTGTTACTCATACCAAAGTGAATCACCTCACACTTACCCACATTGAACTCCATTTGCCACCTTTCTGCCCAGCTCTGCAGCTTATCTATATCCCGCTGTAACCTGACACATTCTTCCTCACTGTCAACAACTCCACCGACTTTTGTATCATCCGCAAACTTGCTCACCCAGCCTTCTAGCCCCTCCTCCAGGTCATTTATAAAAATGACAAACAGCAATGGTCCCAAAACAGATCCTTGCAGAACACCGCTAGTATCTGCACTCCAAGATGAACCTTTACCATCAACTACTATCCTCTGTCTTCTTCCAGCTAGCCAACTCCTAATCCAAACCTCCAACTCACCCTCAATGTCATACCTTCGTATTTTTTGCAGTAGCCTGCCATGGGGAACCTTATCAAATGCTTTACTAAAATCCATATACACCACATCTACCGCATTACCCTCGTCCACCTCCTTCGTCACCTTCTCAAAGAATTCAAAAAGGTTTGTGAGGCACGATCTGCCCTTCACAAAACCATGCTGACTATCCTTGATCACATTATTCCTATCCAGATGTTCATAAATCCTATCCCTTACAAATCTCTCTAAGACTTTGCCCACAACAGAAGTGAGGTTCACCAGCCTATAGTTACTAGGGTTATCCCTACTTCCCTTCTTGAACAAGGGAACCACATTTGACAATAGACAATAGACAATAGACAATAGATGCAGGAGTAGGCCATTCTGCCCTTCGAGCCTGCACCGCCATTCAATATGATCATGGCTGATCATTCCTAATCAGTATCCTGTTCCAGCCTTATCTCCATACCCCTTGACTCCACTATCTTTAAGAGCTCTATCCAATTCTTTCTTAAAAGAATCCAGAGACTGGGCCTCCACTGCCCTCTGGGGCAGAGCATTCCACACAGCCACCACTCTCTGGGTGAAGTAGTTTCTCCTCATCTCTGTCCTAAATGGTCTACCCCGTATTTTTAAGTTGTGTCCTCTGGTTCGGCACTCCCCCATCAACGGAAATATGTTCCCTCCTGCCAGAGTGTCCAGTCCTTTCATAAGCCTATACGTTTCAATCAGATCCCCTCTCAGTCTTCTAAACTCAAGGGTATACAAGCCCAGTTGCTTCAGTCTTTCCGTGTAAGGCAATCCTGCCATTCCAGGAATTGACCTCGTGAACCTACGCTGCACTCCCTCAATAGCCAGAATGTCTTTCCTCAAATTTGGAGACCAGAACTGTACACAGTACTCCAGGTGTGGTCTCACCAGGGCCCTGTACAGCTGCAGAAGCACCTCTTTGCTTCTATACTCCATCCCTCTTGTTATGAAGGCCAGCATGCTATTAGCCTTCTTCACGACCTGCTGTACCTGCATGCTTGCCTTCATTGACTGGTGGACAAGAACACCCAGATCTCTCTGAACAGCCCCTTTACCTAATTTGATACCATTGAGGTAGTAATCTGCCTTCCTGTTCTTGCCACCAAAGTGGATAACCAGACATTTATCCACATTAAACTGCATCTGCCATGCATCTGCCCACTCACCTAACTTGTCCAGGTCATCCTGTAATCCCCTAACATCCTCATCACATTTCACCCTACCACCTAGCTTTGTGTCATCAGCAAATTTGCTAATGTTATTGCTGATACCATCTTCTATATCATTTACATATATTGTAAAAAACTATCCTCCAGTCTTCTGGCACTATTCCTGTAGACAACGAGGACATAAAAATCAAGGCCAATGGCTCTGCAATCTCCTCCCTTGCTTCCCAGAGAATCCTAGGATAAATGCCATCAGGCCCAGGGGACTTATCTATTTTCACCCTTTCCAGAATTTCCAACACCTCTTCCCTACATACCTCAAACCCGTCCATTCTAATTAATTGTGACTCAGTATTCTCATTGGCAACAATATCCTGTTCCTGAGTGAATACTGACGAAAAATATTCATTCAGTGTCTCCCCAATCTCTTCAGCCTCCACACGCAACTTCCCACTACTATCCTTGACTGGACCTATTCCTACCCTAGTCATTCTTTTATTCCTGACATACCTATAGAAAGCCTTTGGGTTTTCCCTAATCCTACCAACTAAGGACTTTTCATGTCCCCTCCTTGCTGCTCTTAGCTCTCTCTTCAGATCCTTCCTGGCTACCTTTATAACTCTCAATCGCTCCAATTGAACCTTCATGCCTTATCTTCACATAGGCCTTTAACAAGGGATTCCAACTCCTTATTAAACCACGGCTCCCTCACACGACCCTTTCCTCCCTGCCTGACAGGTACATACTTATCAAGGACACTCAATAGTTGCTCCTTGAACAAGCTCCACATATCAATTGCGCCCTTGCCTTGAAGCCTACTTTTCCAAGCCATGCATCCTAAGTCGTGCCTCACCGCATCATAATTTCCCTGCCCCCAGCTATAACTCTTGCCCTGAAGTGCACACTTATCCCTCTCCATCTCTAGAGTAAAAGTCACCAAATTGTGGTCACTGTCCCCAAAGTGCTCACCTACCTCCAATTCTAACACCTGGCCTGGTTCGTTACCCAGAACCAAATCCAGTATGGCCTCACCTCTTGTTGGCCTGTCTACATATTGTAAGGAAACCCTCCTGCACACATTGGACAAACACCACCCATCTAATGAACTCGAGCTATAGCTTTCCCAGTCAATATCAGGAAAGTTAAAGGCCCCCATCACAACCACCCTGTTACTTTCACACTTCTCTTGAATCATCCTCGCAATCCTTTCTTCTACGTCTCTTGGACTATTAGGAGGCCTGTAGAAAACTCCGAACATGGTGACCTCGCCTTTCCTATTCCTAACCTCAGCCCAAACTACCTCAGATGGCGAGTCTTCATCCATCATCCTTTCCTCTGCTGTAATACTATCTTTGACAAGCAATGCCACACCTTCCCCTCTTTTACCCCCACCTCTGACCCTACTAAAACATTTAAACCCTGGAAGCTGCAACAGCCAATCCTGTCCCTGTTCTACCCATGTCTCCATAATAGCCACAACATCGAAATCCCAGGTACCAACCCACGCTGCAAGTTCACCTACCTTATTTCTTATACTTCTTGCATTGAAGTATACACACTTCAAGCCACTTTCCTATTTACAGGCACCCTCCTTTGAGATTGATGCCATGTTCCTAACCTCCCTACACTGCAGGTCCTGCACCCTAAAGCTACAGTCTAGGTTCCCATGCCCCTGCAGAGTTAGTTTAAACCCCCTCCCCCCAAGAGCACTAGCAAACCTCTCCCCAAGGATACTGGTGCCCCTCAGGTTCAGGTGTAGAACATCCTGTTTATACAGGTCCCACCTTCCCCAGAAAGAACCCCAGTTATCCAGAAACCCAAATCCCTCCCTCCTGCGCCATCCCTGTAGCCACGCATTTAACTGTTCTCTCTCCCTATTCCTTGACTCTCTATCACGTGGCACGGGAAACAAACCAGAGACAACTCTGTTTGTTCTAACTCTGAGCTTCCAACCTAGATCCCTGAAAGCCTGCCTAACATCCTCATACCTCCTCCTACCCATGTCGTTGGTGCCAATATGGACCACGACTTCAGTCTGCTCCCCGTCCCCCTTAAGGACCCGGAAAACACGATCAGAGATGTCACGTACCCTTGCACCTGGGAGGTAACATACCAAACGTGAGTCTCTCTCGCCCCCACAAAACCGCCTATCTGTGGCCCGAACTATCGAGTCCCCAATAACTACTGCTCTGCTCTTCTCCACCCTTCCCTTCTGAGCAACGGGGACAGGCTCCGTGCCAGAGGCCTGAACCCCATTGCTTACCACTGGTAAGTCGTTCCCCCCCCACCCCCCCCACAAGTATCCAAAATGGTATACTTGTTCTTGAGGGGAACGGCCGCAGGGGGTCCCTGCACTGGCTGCTTCCTCCCAGTCCCCCTCACTGTCACCCATCTGTCTGCAATCTTTGGAGTTACTACTTCCCTAAAGGTCCGATCTATGACCCTCTCTGCCTCCCGAATGATCCTAAGTTTATCCAACTCCAGCTCCAGTTCCCTAACACAGTCTTTCTAGTTGAGTTGTCTTAACAGATAATGAACAATGGTTCTAAAAATTGAATTCAGAACTGTAGTATTATTGATTTTGTGTGGCAAGTTTAAGCCAGGTCAATTGATTGAGTATGATATTCCATTGTATAATGCAAGGATATCTGTCAATGAAAACATTGGTCTGGCACTTCCTTGTATTATTGAGAATGACAAGGATGTAAGAGCTGCTTTGTAAATTTTTACCTAAGGAGAACAATTCTGTTAACCTTTTCCTGTTAGGTTGAAAGGAAAGGCTGGTAGGTATAGGGGATTGAGGTTTCAGTTAAGAAAAAGAAGGAAGCATATGTCAGGTATAGACAGGATAGATTGAGTGAATCCTTAGAGTATAAAAGAAGTAGGAGTGCACTTAAGAGGGAAATTAGGAGGGCAAAAAGGGGACACGAAATAGCTTTGGCAAGTAGAATTAAGGAGAATTCAAAGAGTTTTTACAAATACCTTAAGAACAAAAGGGTAACTAGGGAGAGAATAGGGCCCCTCAAAGATCAGCAAGACAATCTTTGTGTGGAACCGCAGAAAATGAGGGAGATACTAAATGAGTATTTTGCATCAGTATTTACTGTGGGAAAGGACATGGAAGATATAGAATGTAGGGAAATAAATGGTCACAACTTGAAAAGTGTCCATATTACAGAGGAGGTTCTGGATGTCTTGAAATGCGTAAAATTGGATAAGTCCCCAGGACCTGATCAGGTGTACCCTAGAACTCTGTGGGAAACTAGAGAAGTGATTGCTGGGCCTCTTGCTGAGATATTCGTATCATCGATATACACAGGTGAAATGCAGGAAGACTGGAGCTTGGCTAACCTGGTGCCCCTGTTTAATAAAGGTGGTAAGGAATAGCCAGGGAGCTATAGACCAGTGAGCCTGATATTGGTGGTGGACAAGTTGTTGGAGGGAATCCTGAGGGACAGGATGTACATGTATTTGGAAAGGCGACGACTGATTAGGGATAGTCAACATGGCTTTGTGCGTGGGAAATCATGTCTCACAAACTTGAGCTTCTTGAAGAAGTAACAAAGAGAATTGACGAGGGCAGGGCGGTAGATGTGATCTATATGGACTTCAGTAAAGCGTTCGACAAGGTTCCCCATAGGAGACTGGTTAACAAGGTTAGATCTCACGGAATACAGGGAGAACTAGCCATTTGGATACAGAACTGGCTCAAAGGTAGAAGACAGAGGATGGTGGTGGAGGGTTGTTTTTCAGACTGGAGGCCTGTGACCAGTGGAGTGCCACAAGGATCACTACTGGATCCAATATTTTTCATCATTTATATAAATGATTTGGATGTGAGCATAAGAGGTACAGTTAGTAAGTTTGCAGATGACACCAAAATTGGAGGTGTAGTGGACAATGAAGAAGGTTACCTCAGATTAGAATGGGACCTTGATCAGATGGGCCAGTGGGCTGAGAAGTGGCAGATGGAGTTTAATTCAGATAATTGCGAGGTGTTGCAAATTGGGAAAGCAAATCTTAGCAGGACTTATACACTTAGTGTTCAGGTCGTAGGGAGTGTTGCTGAAGAAAGAGACCTTGGAGTGCAGGTTCATAGCTCCTTGAAAGTGGAAGTCGCAGGTAGATAGGATAGTGAAGAAGGCATTTGGTATGCTTTCTTTTATTGGTCAGAGTATTGAGTACAGGAGTTGGGAGGTCATGTTGCGGTGTACAGGACATTGGTTAGGCCACTGTTGGAATATTGTATGCAATTCTGGTCTCCTTCCTATTGGAAAGATGTTGTGAAACTTGAAAGGGTCCATAAAGGATTTACAAGGATGTTGCCAGGGTTGGAGGATTTGAGCTACAGGGAGAGGCTGAATAGGCTGGGGCTGTTTTCCCTGAAGCGTCGGAGGCTGAGGGGTGATCTTATAGAGGTTTACAAAATTGAGGGGCATGGATAGGGTAAATAGGCAAAGTCTTTTCTCTGAGGTCGGGGAATTCAGAACTAGAGGGCATAAGTTTAGGGTGAGGTGGGGAAAAATAGAGACCTGAGGGGCAACTTTTTCATTCAGAGGGTGGTACATATATGGAATGAGCTGCCAGAGGAATTGCAACATTTAAGAGGCATTTGGATGGGTATATAAATAGGAAGGGTTTGGAGGGATATGGGCCAGGTGCTGGCAGGTGGATTTAGATTGGGTTGGAATATCTGGTTGGCATGGATGGGTTGGATCGAAGGGTCTGTTTCTGTGCTGTGCATCTCTATGACTCTTTTACAATTGACAAAGTTTGCATTTCTTAGAATGTTGCAAAACACATCTTTATCATTTGTGGTGTTTTTGAATTGCATCTGCAAAATCCTACTTAGCACGCTATCATTACTCCTCCACTCCCCATCTATCATTCCTTCATTTTACAGTAGTGCTGAACTATGGCCAGAATTTAAGATGTGGAGGTGCTGGTGTTGGACTGGACTGGACAAAATCAGAAGTCACACAACACTAGCTTATCATGTAACATGTTTATTTCAAATCACAAAACTTCAGAGCACTGCTGTTTTGTCAGGTGAAGTGACCTGACAAAGGAGCAACACTCCAAAAGCTTGTGATTTCAAACAAACCTGTCAGACAATAATCTGGTATCGTGTAACTTCTGACAGAAATTAAAAGGCACAGAATCCAAACTCAGTTTTGAGGTTTTTTTAGAACAATTGCTTTAGTCACGTTTTTTGAAATTTCCTTCGGTTAATGGAATAGGAGGGTCATTGTCAATCGACTTAACAACACAACAGTGAGTGTGTTGTGGTTCTGTTCGCCGAGCTGGGAATTTCTGGTGCAGACGTTTCGTCCCCTGTCTAGGTGACATCCTCAGTGCTTGGGAGCCTCCTGTGAAGCGTTTCTGTGATGTTTCCTCCGGCATTTGTAGTGGTTTGAATCTGCCGCTTCCGGTTGTCAGTTCCAGCTGTCTGCTGCATGTGTGAATACTAAGGATAGCTGGTCGTGTCGTTTCGTGGCTAGTTGGTGTTCGTGGATGCGGATCATTAGCTGTCTTCCTGTTTGTCCTATGTAGTGTTTTGTGCAGTCCTTGCATGGGATTTTGTACACTACATTGGTTTTGCTCATGCTGGGTATCGGGTCCTTCGTTCTGGTGAGTTGTTGTCTGAGAGTGGCTGTTGGTTTGTGTGCTGTTATGAGTCCTAGTGGTCACAGTAGTCTGGCTGTCAGTTCGGAAATGCTCTTGATGTATGGTAGTGTGGCTAGTCCTTTGGGTTGCGGCATGTCCTCGTTCCGTTGTCTTTCCCTTAGGCATCTGTTGATGAAATTGCGGAGGTATCTGTTTTTGGCGAATACATTGTAGAGGTGTTCTTCTTCCTCTTTTTTTGCAGTTCTGTGTACTGCAGTGTGTTGTGGCCCTTTTGAATAGTGTCTTGATGCAACTTCTTTTGTGTGTGTTGGGGTGGTTGCTTTCGTAGTTCAGGACTTGGTCTGTGTGTGTGTCTTTCCTGTAAACCTTTGTGGTGCATTCTCCGTTCGGTGTTCTCTGTACCATCACATCTAGGAATGGGAGTTGGTTGTCCTTTTCTTCCTCTCTCGTGAATCGGATTCCTGTGAGTGTGGCGTTGATGATCTGGTGTGTGTTCTCTATTTCTGTGTTTTTAATGATTACAAAGATGTCATCCACATATCTGACCCAGAGTTTGGGTTGAATTTGCGGTACGACTGTTTGTTCTAATCTTTGCATCACCGCTTCTGCTATGAGTCCAGAGATGGGTGAGCCCATGGGTGTGCCGTTGATTTGTTCATATATTTGATTGTTGAATGTGAAATGTGTTGTGAGGCACAGGTCCAGTAGTTTGACTATGCCGTCTTTGTTGGTAGGTTCAAAGTCATGTTGTCTGTTCTGTATGTCCAGCAGGTTGGCTATTGTTTCTCTGGCTAGGGTTTTGTCGATAGAGGTGAACAGTGCCGTTACATCGAATGAGACCATGGTTTCTTCCTTGTCTATGTGTATATTTTTGATGATGTCCAAGAATTCCTGTGTCGATTGTATAGATTGTCTGGATCCGCTGATCAGGTGTTTCAGTTTCTGCTGTAGTTCTGTGGCCAGTTTGTGTGATGGTGTCCCTGGTAGTGATACTATGGGTCTGAATGGGATGTCTGGTTTGTGCACTTTAGGTAGTCCGTAGAATCTGGGGGTGTTGTTGCTTTCAGGTTTCATTCTCTGTAGGTCAACCGTGGTTATCTGTCCATTTTTTTTTGTAGATTCCTCAGTGTGTTGTTTATCCTATTGGTGAGTTGTGGAGTGGGGTCAAACTCCTTCTTTTGGTAGGTGTTGGTATCTGCAAGTAGTTGTTGTGCTTTTTGGATGTACTTTGCTTTGTCCGGGATGACCGTCATTCTGCCTTTGAGGCAAAAACAATGCCTGCAGATGCTGGAAACCAGATTCTGGATTAGTGGTGCTGGAAGAGCACAGCAGTTCAGGCAGCATCCAAGTAGCTTTGAAATCGACCTTTCGGACAAAAGCCCTTCATCAGGAATAAAGTGCTTTTGTCCGAAACGTCGATTTCGAAGTCATTCTGCCTTTGTCTGCTGGTAGTATGATTATGTTCTTATAGTTTCTTAGTGATTTTAGTGCTTCCCTCTCCTTGGTGTTGAGGTTATGTGTTTGTCTTTTCATTGTTATAAGAGGTACGATACTTTCTCACTGTTTGTTGTGTCTCTTCTGTCAGTCCATTGTTCCTGAGTGTGCATTCTAGTGCTGCTAGGAAGTCTGCTGTCTTGGCGTCCCTGTGATTGTAGTTGAGTCCCTTGGCCAGTATTGTTCTTTCCGTGTCTGTGAGCTGTCTGTGGGAGAGGTTTCCAACCCAGGTGTGTGTTGTGGTGTCCTCTCTGTGTGTTAGTTTGGCCATTTTTTCTTTTAGTGCCGTTGTTTTGCGGTGTGTGGTCCTGTTCTGTCCTATGGTGGCGGCCCGTTCTATGGTCCAGGTCCATTCCTGATTGGTTTTTGAAATTAATGATTTTTAGAGCGCAATTTCTTGTCTGTATTTGTGAAGTCTGTTGTGAGTGTCTGTAATTATTATCTGGATCATCCTGAATCCGTTCTGTCTGGCTGTGTCCCTGGCTTGTGGATTGTTGACTGGTGGTCTGTATCTGACACATGGTGGAAGGATTCGATTCTTTCGGCATTTGTGCAGGAACCGGAGTTGTTTGTATGTGGCGCTCAGGCGGTTGGCACAAGATTCCCATTTCCTGGCTTGTCTTAGCGTCTCTCGCCCACAGGTGTTCAAAGTTTGTGAGAAGATTTGTTGCTCGGGTGCTCGTTGTTGTGGTTCTGTTCGCCGAGCTGGGAATTTCTGGTGCAGACATTTCGTCCCGTCTAGACACTACTAATTCTTGGACACTACTATTATAGGACAAGCTAAACAGAACAGCCAGGGAATTCCTAGAGGCATGGCACTCATCCACAGATTCAATCAATAAGCACATCGACCTGGACCCAATATACCGGCCACTGGACAGCTGGAACTGACAATCAGAAGCGGCAGATCTAAACCGCTACAAATGCCGGAGAAAGATCACAGAAGCACTTCACAAGAGGCTCCCAAGCACTGAGGGTGTCACCGAGACAGGGGACGAAACGTCTGCACCAGAAATTCCCAGCTCGGCGAACAGAACCACAACAACGAGCACCCGAGCTACAAATCTTCGCACAAACTTTGAACAGTGAGTGTGCAGAAGGTTAACTTTCGTACCAGCATGCATTCTTCCACGTTTAGTGCTGTGACTAGAGCCTTTATGATGCCATAATTGAGTGGCAAGTAGTGAAGATGATAAAAACTGACTACAATAAGATTGAAGCTTGCAGAACAGGTAGATGGGTTTTAATGCAGGGAAGTGCAAGGGGATGCATTTCAACAGAAAGGATAAGGTGAGGCAAGATAAACTTCTAACATTGCTCTAAAGAATGTGCATGGACAAAGAGACCTTGGGTGCACATGTAAAGATCTCTCAAAGGTAATAGGACATTCATAAGAGAATGATTCACAAAGCATATGAAATCTTGTGCTTCATATTTAGAAGTTTGGAGAACAAAATTAAGGATGTTATGTTAATCTTTATAAGATACTGCTTTGGCTACAATTAGAATATTGCATCCAGTTTTGCTCATCACCTCTTTAGAAAGGATGTCTGGCATTGTTTCTGTTGGAACAAAAGAGGTGGAGGGAGATTCAATTGAGATGTACATGATTATAATAGGTTTGGATAAATTTAGCCACAATGGACCCTATTAGCTTGCAAGTTCCCCTCCATACTATGTGCCATCCCTGACTTGGCAATATATCAGTTTAGGGAAGAAGCTTCTTTATGCTGTGAGTGATACATACTGCCTTCTAAAGGTTTTGAATTTTCACGGCAATGGAATCTGATTTCTTTAAAAAATTGAGAACTCTGACAGCTCTCATTTTCTTAGACCTGCTTTACGTAAAGGAAATAAGTAAGGCCATAAGAAATAGGAGTGGAAATAAAGCCATTCGGGCCATCGAGTCCGCTCCGCCATTCAATCATGGCTGATGGGCATTTCAACGCCACCTACCCGCAGTTTCCCAGTATCCCTTAAATCCTTGCAAGATCAAGAATTTATCAATCTCTGTCTTGAAGACATTTACGTCCCGGCCTCCACTGCGCTCCGTGGTAGTGAATTCCACAGGCCCACCACTCTCTGGCTGAAGAAATGTCTCCTCGTTTCCATCCGTAATTGATTCCCTCTAATTCTAAGGCTGTGCCTATGGGTCCTAGTATCCCCACCTGATTGAAACAAATTCCCAGCATCCACCCTTTCTAAGCCATGCATTATCTTGTAAGTTTCTATTAGATCTTCCCTCAACCTTCTGAACTCTAACAAATACAATCCCAGAATCCTCAGCCGTTCATGATATGTTCGGCCTACCATTCCAGGGATCATCCGTGTGAATCTCCGCTGGACACGCTCCAGTGCCAGTATGTCCTTCCTGAGGTGAGGGGCCCAAAACTGGACACAGTACTCCAAATGGGGCCTAACCAGAGCTTTATAAAGTCTCAGTAGCACATCACTACTTTTATATTTTATAAGTGATACATTTGAGGCTGTTAATCCATTTTAAGATCATTAAGACAAAATAGAAGGAAGTTGATGTGTGTCCACAGTCTGGTCTTGATCATTTCCACTGATTTCCACTTACTAACATTTCTCAGGGTTCATACTAATGATTTTTCAGGAAATGTGCTCGGGCATTTTAGGTGTAAATCAGGTTAAGGAATTTGTGGCTGATTCTTGTTTTGAATTAATTGTCTCAGGCTAAATTGGGCTGCGAAGGGAAAGGCAAAAAGTTTTTTCCTTTTTGATTTTCCATTTATAATTTACAGCCATTTAGCAGCTGAGTCACCCATGTCATTCTTGGCAGATATCCCAATGGAAATAGTAGAAACCAAGACACAGTTCTTTACCTTTTTCAATTAGCAAATAAGCTTTGTGGCATGAATACAAGGAAGAAGGTGAACATCAAGCAATAAAAGGGATTGGGGAAAGACTGATTGGTTATGAATTCCAGAGGCCTTCTTTTTTAATTTTAGTATTACCATTAATGTGTATTATTTTGATCTTCAATCATGCTATGTTTGAGAATGGCTGCACATTATCTATTCCATAGTCTCTCTGAACCTGAGAATCCTTTATTGTGAACTGACATAAGTGTTTACAAAATGCTAATAATGCATATGCACTAAAACATAGCGTTTTAAGTACATAGAGCTAAGTGGAATCGAGAGGCTTATCATTTAAACATGTCTTTCAATGAAACCCCATAACCTGATTAAATGGGTTGAAATATTCAGTTATAACCAAACAGCACCTTGTTTAAATATTGTTTGTGTTTAAAATTTATTTGTAGAAATGATCTTTTTCTTAACTTTTTTTTACAGAATTCTAATAGTGAATACCTTGGGAAGGCTATCATGATTAACAAATATTTCTACCTGTGATGCAGCGAACAGGTTATATGTCAGAAAGACAGTGAATTAATCTGTAAATTAGATTGCAAGTGAACGCGAGTGTATGGCTGGATCTCTGCTTGGAATTGAATTATTACAAAGTAATGAATGCTTTGCTCTGCGTGAGATGTACCCAAAATAAATTAACTGACGTGCCTTTTATAATCTTCGCTTAGCTGATTTGTGCAGTTGCAAAAATGCATTGTGTCTCAATAGCACATCGAGTTTTTAAAATAAATTACCTGAATTTTAGGAATGATGTACATTTCCAATATCATGTACGGTGAACACCATTCAGTTAGTTATAACATGGCTTGGTGCTGTCTTCTAATTCTCATTTATATCTCTGAATCAGCAGGATAGTGAGAGATGAAATTTACACTGCCAATGATTTGTGGCACTGATGGTGATTTGTTTTTTAACCTCCTTTAGTAGTTTACACATCAATTTCTCAGCTGAATTGATTTAATATTATCAAAACCTGATTAGATAGTGGCACTTGAGAAAGATCTTCCAATCTGTTCCACTCTAGGCATCACCAAATGTTATGTCAAGTAACTTACGTTGGAGTTGTCCCAGTTTCACACTGGGATACCCCACACAAACTTGAGGCCCAGTTCTTAAACCATCCTCTCATTAGTTATGTTAATGACCACAATTATCCAGTGTTTACTCTTTTTTTAAAAAATTTAATTTGATTTATTATCACATATACCTAAAGTATAGTGAAATATTTTGTTTTACAAGTAGTATAGGCAGATCATAGCAAACAAGAATCAAGCAAACATAGGGTTTTAGAATGAGATATGCAAGGTTATACTGAACAGGATATGCACAAAGCAAGATCAACATTATTTGAAATTAGAGAAGTTCATTCATCAGTCTAATAACAGCAGAGAAGAAGGTGTTCTTGAACCTGCTGATGTGTGTGTTCAAGCTTCTGTATCTTCCACCTGATTGGAGAGGTTGGAAGAGAGCATTACTCGGGTAGGAACGTGTTCTTTCACTGAATTGTTGAAAATTGTGATCTGGACACATCCCCATAATGGTGACTTTGTTCTTTTTACTTAATGTATCATTTTGAGAGTTGGGTATGAGTTTGTTTTGTTGGATTTTAACTCTAATGGGTATCACAGATTTACGTGACATTATTACAATTGTTTTTCAAATGGAGCTTTTCTTTGCCAGGTATTCGCTCTCTTTATTTTTAATGCTCATTATTGTAATTCTGAAGTCTCTGATAAAGCTCAGGCTAGTATTTCTTTTGTGGAGGAAGGGTTCCTGATAATGATGGCAATGGGTATCCTATTAACATGTTTTGAGATCTTGCTATGTATTCATCTCCAGCCACAGTCAGTGCATTACTAAACACAGTCAGTTACTGGAATTATTGATCAATACTAAAGCTAACTTTCCTCAACCCAGATTCTTGTTTTTCTCCAGCTTATTATACGATACTTTGTAAGCAGCCATGATAAAGGACATGTTTTACCACTGGTATAGGTCAAGATTCAATCAATTTTCATAATTTACTTCATAACATGGTTAAGGCAATTTTTCAGAAGTCTTCTCAGAAGATGAAAATTCAAGTTACCATAGGGAATATTTCTGATGGTGCTCTACCACTTGTCCTTTTGAAGAAAATGGCTATGTAGAAGTGAGAACTTGGAAATGTCTTTTGAGATCTTCATCCTGTTAGTCAAAAGTTTTTAAAAATTTAGCGGTTAAGATCTTCATACAAATATTTCAACATGAGTCTGATATAGCAAGAAATCCTCGTTGTAATAGTGATCAGATTCTTTAGTAATTTGCTTTCATTTACAGAGCTTGAAGCTGCACACTTCACTCAGAGTTGAAAATGGCTGGTTTAATCTAAGACACTTATAAATGTGTTCAGCATCTTGTACAGTGATCCTAGAGAGCCATCTGATATATTGACCACAGGACATGAATGCAACTTTGCCAAATGTCTTCAGACTTGTTATTTTTAGTTAAAAGTATTTAATTCTATCCTGATTGACGCACTTCTGAAAGGGAATGAAGATTATAGAGTTGAATAGAGATTAAAGGCCATTTAGTCTGCTGACCTTCAAGAGAATCTTGTAAACACACTTGTATTTATTTTCATTTCTGAAAGAGGTGAATAACTGTAAGTAATAGTTGCAAAAAAACCTTATGCCTATAAGTTGAAAGTTAATAATATTGCCACTGTTGCTAATATTGCCAGTCACATCACTTCCCCTGAGCAATTTCATTTCTGCATCCTAGCAGGACTGAGTTTTAGACTTCCACATAATATTTCTTAAATCTTTTGAAATATACATGATGTGCCCTGGTTTGGGATAAGGTCCTGCACAAAATCTGTTCCAATATCTACTGTTTCAAACATCAGTTGAGTAAGTGATTTTCTAAACTGAATTTCAGAACAATATACTTGTTTTAAAAATGTATATGACCCTGATCTTCTGTTTCCTGATTTTTTTTTTGTAAGTTTTTTTTTAGATTACTTACAGTGTGGAAACAGGCCCTTTGGCCCAACAAGACCACACCGACCCTCCGAAGAGAAACCCAACCAGACCTATTCCCCTACATTTACCCCTTCACCTGACACTACAGACAATTTAGCATGGCCAATTCACCTAACCTATGGGAGGAAACCGGAGCACCCGGAGGAAACCCACGCAGACACTGGGAGAATGTGCAAACACCACACAGTCAGTCGCCTGAGGCGGGAATTGAACCCGGGTCTCTGGCGCTGTGAGATAGCAGTGTTAACCACTGTGTCACTGTACTGCCCAGTTTTCAAAACTTGTAGCATAAACTGGAACTTTGAAGTGTTGAAACAATTATTTCCATTATTTCTAACAGCTGCTCTTTTAAAAAAACATTTTCAAGATGCTTTTTGTAATTTAGAAGAGCAGAGTGCAAATGATAGAAAGGGGAGTTGTCCAAAGGAGCTTATTAGGTACACAGTCCATTGCCTATTTGGGTGAGGTTTTAAACTAGCCTTTCTGCAGTGTGCTTCTAAATGGCCATTATTGGTGTCTCCATGATTCTGCCCTGAACAGTCTGCACTGACCCACATCCCACCCAAGCCCAGTCCCCTATCCTGTCCCCCAGAACCCCACATTTCCCATGGCCAATCCACCTAACCTGCACATCTTTGGAATGTGGGAGGAAACTGGAGAAATTAGCAAAACCCTTACAGACATGGGGAGGACATGCAAACTCCACACAGTCACCTGAAGTTGGAATTGAAATTGCCCTGTGAAGCAGCAGTGCTAGCCACCAATATCTTTGTTATTTGATCCTTTTGCCCTTTAACACGTCCCAGACATTCTATTTAGTTCTACTTTCTCCTTCACCTCTTCCAGAGGCCCAAATCTTCAGCATAAAATGCATCACCTTTCCACCTTTCCATTAGCTTTTGAAGAATCCTCACATTTGACTTGAAAGGTTTTCTTTCTGTTAGATGTTACCAGACCTGAGTATTTCCAGCATGTTCTTTTTTTTATTTCTGATTTCCAGCAGCCATTGAAGTTTACTTTTATTATCAGACATTTATTGTACTATATTCTTTCTTCTTTTGCCACATGGATTCTCCAGCAAAAGCCATCCTGGTGAGTGGTGTTGATCTATTTGGGAAGAGTGAAGTCACTTTACATTCTAATCTGTTATTGTGCTTGAGAGTCTCCATTTTACAGTTCAGACTAACCCATGGTTAGTGTTGTCTTCACTATTCGATGATGGCTGATGATGTTCCTTGACCCCATTCTCCTGCGTTCTCCTGCCTTTGAATAAATTTTGATGACTAAAGAAATCTGGCTGACTTGTTCTTAATATTGAACCCTGACTGAGTGAGACCTGAACAATTAGTTATAAAGAGAAATTAGTGAAAAAGGAAATTTTTAAAATAATCAAAGCTCAAGCTAAAAAGTTTTATTACAAGAATGATGAATGTATGGAACAATTTATCCAGCAATCAGCAAACAATAGTTGGTGATTGTTCTAACCAACAGTGGTGGGTTCTTTTGAGAAGAAGGACAGTACTTTGCATGAGAAGGCCCAGGATCATTACATTCTCTCATTGACATTCTCTTCCAGTTTTCTAGGTAATGTGTACAGTGTAACACTATCTAAGAAGATGATGTACAAAGTTGTTTAACATGCAAAAACTTGGGGAACAGATTTAAGGACTTTTTGAAGGGCAACAAGTTAACTTGTAAGAACATAGAATACACATTCCCTTACCACATCAATATTTTAGAAACATTTGGCACAATAGCTTTATTCCCTTGAAAGACTGAGTCATTTTGAAGTCTAAATCGCTTTAGCTGTGATTCTGATGCTGGATGTAAACGAAGTAAAGCAGAAGAATTATCCCTGGTGTCTTGACTAATTGTTATCCTTCAGTTAACACATATCGCCTGTTTTTTTATCAAATGCACTTGAGCTGTTTGCCATGTTTCCGACATTACACCAGTGACTTCACTTAAAGTGCTTTAATTGGCTATAAACTAAATGTGCCATATAAGCACAGGTCTTGTTATACTTCTGAAAATTCAGTAAGGTGGTGATTTCACTTCTTTTTGTTTTATTTTTGATACTGTCTATTTCACCACAACACTGGATGGACGAGTTTGTTAGTGATTTATTTACTATGGAAACAAAAGCATAATACATACAAGAATTTCAGCAGTTTGGTATTAACTCTTGCACATTGATACTCCAATTTTAGTAGTTCCAACTATTGTTTGCTGATTCAGCATGTGTTGATATGTGTGGATAAATTCTTCCACACATTGATCATTCTTGTAATAAAACTTTTTAGTTTGAGCTTTGATTATTTGAAAAATTTCCCTTTTCACTAATGTTTCTTTATAACGAATTGTTCAGGTCTCACTTAGTCAGGGAGCAAGTGAGGACTGCAGATGCTGGAGATCAGAGCTGAAAATGTGTTGCTGGAAAAGCGCAGCAGGTCAGGCAGCATCCAAGGAGCAGGAGAATCGACGTTTCGGGCATAAGCCCTTCTTCAGGAATGAGGAAAGTGTGTCCAGCAGGCTAAGATAAAAGGTAGGGGGGAGGGGTGTTGGAAATGCGATAGGTGGAAGGAGGTCAAGGTGAGGGTGATAGGCCAGAGTGAGGTGGGGGCGGAGAGGTCAGGAAGAAGATTGCAGGTTCGGAAGGCGGTGCTGAGTTCGAGGGATTTGACTGAGATAAGGTGGGGGGAGGGGAAATGAGGAAACTGGAGAAATCTGAGTTCATCCCTTGTGGTTGGCGAGTTCCTAGGCGGAAGATGAGGTGCTCTTCCTCCAACCGTCGTGTTGCTATGATCTGGCGATGGAGGAGTCTAAGGACCTGCATGTCCTTGGTGAAGTGAGAGGGGGAGTTGAAGTGTTGAGCCACGGGGTGATTGGGTTGGTTGGTCCGAGTGTTCCAGAGGTGTTCTCTGAAACGTTCCGCAATTCAGGGTTCAATATTAAGAACAAGTCAGCCAGATTTCTTTAGTCATCAAAATTTATTCCAAGGCTATGAGGAGAACGCAGAAGAATGGGGTCAAGGAACATCATCAGCCATCATCGAATAGTGAAGAAGACATGATGGGTTGAATGGCCTAACAATACTCCAATGTCTTAAGGTCGTATGGCATACATGAGGTTGTATGACAGCAGCACGGTTAAGGTCTTTGAAGAGAAAAGTTGGATTGAGAAAGGGTGGACGTTGCAGGAATTAGGGAATCTTGAGGAAGAGGCTATTGGCAGACTTGAAAGAGATCTGACAGTGTTTGTCCACTTGGCTACTATCAGTTAATATAGGACTGAAGATTTGAGTGGTCATTGAGTTAGTGGCAAGAGGCTTGAGGGTCTGGGAGTTTATATGGGGGGGACAGCTTTGGGCAGGAGTAATTGGAGTAGAGAGAAAGAAATGAATTGAGGTGTCAAGGCTGAGAGGAAGCTAGTGAAGTTACCTGAGATGTTTTAAGGCATTTTAGGTGTTAGAGAGAAAGACAATTTGAAATGGGGGGGTGTAGTGAATAATATGTGATGTAATGTTGGAAGTTCCAGAGGAAAAAGAGGACTCGCCATGGAGTGATTTGATATTGAGAAGTACACTGCTACAGCAAAATTGTCGGATATATTCAAGCAGGAAGGTTCATTAATGGGCAGCTGATATACAGACTTTAATGAAAAGTGAGCCACAAATAAACCTGGATGACCAGAATTACACTGTTGGGATTGCTGCTGCTGAGGCAGCATTGAACTTTTGGAGAATGCCAAGGGAGGTAGAGAGAAATTAAAGGCTTATATCAGGCTGGAGTGGCTGCAAACGATAGGGAGCTAGAGGAGTACTGAACAACTGAGAGAGGAAATTGAGCATACCCAAGAATGGTGAAATGACTGGTCCAAAGGGTTCAGAAAAGATTTACAAGAATGTTGCCAGGCCTGGAGGATTTGAGCTATAGGGAGAAGCTGAACAGGCTGGGGCTGTTTTCCCTGGAGCATCGGAGGCTGAGGGGGTGACCTTATAGAGGTTTACAAATTTAAGAGGAGTATGGCTAGGATAAATAGACAAAGTCTTTTCCCTGGGGTTGGGGAGTCCAGAACTAGAGGGCATAGGTTTAGGGTGAGAGGGGGAAGATATAAAAGAGACTTAAGGGGCAACTTTTTCATGCAGAGAGTGGTACGTGTATGGAATGAGCTGCCAGAGGATGTGGTGGAGGCTGATACAATTGCAACATTTAAGTGCATTTGGATGGGTATATGAATAGGAAGGGTTTGGAGGGATTTGGGCCGGGTGCTGGTAGGTGGGACTAGATTAGGTTGGGATATCTTGTCAGCATGGATGGGTTGGACTGAAGGGTCTGTTTCCATGCTGTACATCTCTATGACTCTATGCTGTTAGCTTAGACCATGTAAAATAATCATCCAGTAAACAGTGTTTATGTTATTGAATTAGAATATGTTGCACGTGCTGTATATTTTATACAATGCAGTGTTTCCAGAGCTATTAGAGGTTATATATGGCTGGTTTGATTGCTTTGTCTTTAGGAGTGCAGTTCATCCAAAATAACCATTTTAGTGTCCTCCTACAAATTGTTATTACAAACCTTCTGGTTGAAGGCAGTGACATCACAGACACTGACTGTATGTGCAGATATGCGGCAAGGTGGCACAATGGCTAGTACTGCTGCCTCACAGCGCTAGAGACCCGGGTTCAATTCCCACCTCAGGCGACTGACTGTGTGGAGTTTGCACGTTCTCCCCGTGTCTGCGTGGGTTTCTTCCCACAGTCCAAAGATGTGCAGGTCAGGTGAATTGGCCATGCTAAATTACCTGTAGTGTTAGGTAAGGGGTAAATGTAGGGGTATAGGTATGGGTGGGTTGCAGGTCGGTGTGGACTTGTTGGGCCGAAGGGCCTGTTTCCACACTGTAATCTAATCTAATCTAATCTAATCTGAAATGCAGCCTGTTTAAGATACATACATCTTGCTAGCACTTGGGTAGCAATGTACAATGAGAGCGTCCAGTGTTAAAGTCTGAGACCACCTGGTAGAATCAAGTTGAGGTGTCCAAGATTGAGTCAGAATACTCCAGCAAATTTTGGAGACAGGTCTGATTTGTTAGTGAGCTCCAGTGGCTATTTGAGCGATAGAATATCAAAAGGATGTACTATTGGACATATTGCTATGTTAGATTCAGGGCAAAGCAGAGCAAAATGGATGCGGGGTTTGAGGTCAGCATAAGATCCAAAAATTCTGAGAAATGTACCTTGGCCCAGAACTGGCAAAGTCCCAGTCGAGAACCAGAAAAGCTAGGATTGGGTGTGAATTGAGCAGGGAACAGCTAGTGAAGGATGGACTGCAAGCTGTTGATGCTAAGGACATGGGAATAGGTGCTCAGGTCCTAAAATTGTTAAACTCAACATTTGAGTCCAGAAGGTTGCAGGGTTTCTTAAGTGGAAAATGAGGTGCAGTTCTTCTGACTTGGACTGAGTCCCAACCCCCACACACTATGCCTTGTCATTGCATGGGACAAGACCACAACCAACCCATTGTCAGATGCTAACAGTCCCCAATAGCAGCTATTTGTTTTCCCACACTGGCTGGTTACCCATTCCTTTGTCTGCCCAACTATTTTTTCAAAACCTCCTACTGTGACTCCACTATCGTCCAGTTTTGTTTGCCTGTTCTCTGATTTATAATTGCTCCTGATTCAGCAACACATTTTAAAAAGATAACTCCCGTTACGATCACT
The DNA here is from genome assembly GCF_047496795.1 of Chiloscyllium punctatum. Lineage (NCBI taxonomy): Eukaryota > Metazoa > Chordata > Chondrichthyes > Orectolobiformes > Hemiscylliidae > Chiloscyllium > Chiloscyllium punctatum. The sequence continues at coordinate 159,076,560 of NC_092740.1, forward strand.
CCCTGTCTGTGCACTCTCTGTCAGCCCTGCAAGCTTTGATGGTTGGTCTCTCCCTCTATGGTCTCTGGGGTGTTTCGATTTTAATCGTTTTACTCTTGGATGCCATGCCACATTGGCTGCCAAAATTTTAAGCTATGGATTTTCTCTGTTGACACGTTTCAGCCTGACTGTTTCTTTCTCTAAGATGCTTCTTAAAACTGAGCATCTTGAGAAAGCTTTGATCATCTTGTCTCTATTATCTTGTGCAGTAAGATGTTAAGAGTGTTACTAGACACAACTCATGAAGAACCTTTCAAAGTTTTTATGTTAAAAGTGAAATTTTGCAAGAAGTTGCCATAACCTCTGACTCTACTTTGCTTTATTCAGGATGTATATCCTGACCTCTGGCAAATGTGTCTGAATTTAATCACGTAACTAATGCTGTGACAAATTTCTCAGAAGGAGCAGTAAGACAACCAAATGTAGCAATCCATCCTTTTCCTAGAGGACAGTATTTAATTGTAGCTTGGTTACCAAAAGTCAAAAAGCATGAATGTGTGTGTATTCCAAAATTTTGTAGTAAAGTGGTAAGAGTTCTTTTATTCTGCATTTAAAAGTGTGTTGCTTTTTGACATAGAACATAGAACATTACAACGCAGTACAGGCCCTTCAGCCCTTGATGTTGCGCCAACCTGTCGTACCAATCTGAACCCATCTAACCTACCAATCCATGTATATCCATATGCTTGTCCAATGACAACTTGAATGTACTTGAAGTTGGCGAATCTGCTACCATTGCAGGCAAAGCATTCCATACCCTTACTACTCTCTGAGTAAAGAAACTACGTCTGACATCTGTCCTATGTCTATTACCCCTCAATTTAAAGCTATGCCCCTCGTGCTCGCCGTCACCATTCTTGGAAAAAGGCTCTCCCTGTCCACCCTATCTAACCCTCTGATTATCTTGTATGTCTCTATTAAGTCATCTCTCAACCTTCATCCCTCCAAGAAAACAGCCTCAAGTCCCTCAACCTTTCCTTGTAAGACCTTCCCTCCATACCAGGCAACATCCTGGTAAATCTCCTCTGCACCCTTTCCAAAGCTTCCACATCCTTCTTATAATGTGGTGACCAGAACTGCACACAATACTCCAGGTGCGGCCGCACCAGAGTTTTGTACAGCTGTAGCATAACCTCATGGTTCTGGAATTCGATCCTTCTATTAATAAAAGCTAAAACACTGTATGCCTTCTTAACAAGCCTGTCAACCTGGGTGACAACTTTCAAGGATCTGTGTACCTGGACACCGAGATCTCTCTGCTCATCTACACTTCCAACAATCTTACCATAATATGAATTCAGTAATTTTTTTTCATTCTAACTGTTCTATTTCACTGCAAATTATTTACATCACACTTTTGAGAACTGAGAAAAATAGACCAGAAAGCACAAAAATGGTCCATGTCTTCTCTTAAGAATTGCCATTTGTGGTGATGTGGAGGTGCTGGTGTTGAACTGGGGTGGACAAGGTCAGAAGTTACATGACAACAAGTTACAGTCCAACAGGTTTATTTGAAGTCACAAGCTTTTAGAGCGATGCCCCTTCATCAGGTGAAGAGAAGAAAAAAACATTCAGACACCGAGAGGTCAATGAGCAGAGAGATCAAAAGATCATACAAATGGTGTGAGTGGAGTGTCGACAAGCTGAATAATAAGTCTCTGCAGGTAATCATGAGTGTCAGATGGTGTGAGTAAAGTGGCAACAGCTGAATAGTAAGTGAAGGGGACAACATATAATCCGATCATTTGAGGCAATGAGATAGTTACAAAAAATTAAAAATAAGGTGGTGCTGGAGACAAACCAAATGACTTGAAAACATAGTAGAGTTGCATGCTGAGGGTCTAACCAAAGTAACAAGCAATCCAAACTAATTAGATCATAACAAGTTATCAAGGTGATAGACAGGAATATTCTCTGCCATCGGAGAACACTTCGGTAGTCAAAAACATTCAGCCTCCGATCTTCGGGCAAGCATCCTCCAAGGCAGACTTCAACGTACTCAATAATGCAGAATCACTGAGCAGAAACTGCTAGTCAAGTTCTGTACCCATGCAGACAGCCTCAATTGTGATCTTGATTCATGTTACGCAATGTAAAATATTAGTAATATGTACATTTCAATATCCAAACACTCTAACTTTTATTACTGCAACATAACTACAGACACTAGATATTGTTCACGTCCAGATATTTGTTTCGAAATAAAAACAGCCAACAAGCATTAGTCTGGATTTTACATCTGGAAAGGAAGAAGACTTGCTGTTCGTCTTGCATTATTATCTACAGGACTGGAGTGTAAGGATGCAGAAATTATGTTGCAGTTGTACAAAACCCTGGCTAGACCCCATTTGGAATACTGCAAGCAAATCTGGTGACCACACGTTAAGAATGATATGCTGGCCTTGGAGGGAGTACAATGTAGGTTTACAGGTAGGGCTGAAGGGCCTGTTTCCATACTGTAGGGAATCTTAAAAAAAAGACAACTGGACTTTAGGGGTTATGTTATGAGGAGAGATTACACAAATTTGGCCTAATTTCTCCAGAAGTTAGAAGGCATCTAATCAAAGTCTTCAGGATACTAATAGGAAAAGCCAGGGTAGATGAAGATCAACTACTTTCACTGGGTGGGACTTCTGAAAGTATGGAGCATAATCTAAAAATATAGTATCAGACCAAGATGTTAAGAAAAATTACACACAAATGATGGTTGATATTTGGAACTCTCTTCCATAAGTGGTAGAGAATACTGGGTCAGTTGTTAATTTTAAATCTGAGATTGATAAACCCTTTGACCCATATCTGTTAGTTTATTTTTGTTAAGCAAACGGTGGTATATGGAGCTAAGCCACAGATCAGCCATGATTTCATTAAGTGGAATTACAGGTTCAAGGGGATGAATGGCCTACTCCTGTTCCGATGTTCCCAACTGCACTTGATGTAAACCCACCTGAATTTGCAGTTTAAAAACGATATGAATTAATTTTTTGAGGCATGGAGACACCACATTTATGCAATGCTTTCTTCAGGACCAGTGAAGTTGTTTGGTAGTAATTTTCATTTATCACAGTGAATCTGTGCTTCAGAGTAACTGACCCCTGCCATCTGCAGTCAGAATGGCAGCCTCTGAGCAGCATGAAGATGACATTGCCAGTGGTTGTAAAGGGTGACCATTGCTGTAAACCATAATACAATTGACTCCTTCCAAGCTCAAGTAAGCGATGCTTGCCATTGACAGTGGCAGAAGGGAGGTAGCCTGAGGCTATCTGTACCAAGAGAGTTGGATATCTATCCTTCTTGCCAGAGTCTGCTGGAGTTGGCCATCACTTGGCTGGATAAAATGAGCCTTGAGCCAATTTGGTGCTAGCCTCTTTCATTTTTCTTGGTATTGTATTTGGAATCTTACATCCATTCCACATACCCATCAGCTGCCTTTTCTCTGGGTTGCCCCCTCAAAGTGTTTAGCTGGTTCCTCTGCAACATAAATTATGTTGCAATCTCACCCCAGTGACCCTGGCAACTTCTAAATTATGAGCAGTGCCACTTTTGGAGCTGATGGTTGAGTGTGTGAAAGTGAGTGGTGTTCTTACAATTTTCACACACTCTTATGTGCTCTTTCACTTGTTGATCTGCCTCTGCCTAGTCAGGTGACAGTTCTTGTGCTTTTTTTTTCTTTTCTGTTGCACAATGGCAGAGTTGTGCTGAGAGGGGGAACTGGGCACAAGGCCAAGCAAGAGTTTCATGCTTAGACTTTCTCCTGCTGTAAACCAGAAGAGACCGTATGAGGAGGAAACTCAATGTAAAAATGGGAATACAATCATCTCTTTGGTGTGTTCAGTCATGGCTGGTCCATAATGGCTACCGTGGATTTCTTCATTGGGGTGAATACAGGTTAGCTTCTGTAATAATACCTGTTAATATGAAATATGTCCTGGACCAGAGTGCAAAGTATCATTGGTAGTGGTGCAAGATGGACTGTAAAGTTAAACACTTTTTCTTTATTTCTTCATTTTTCTGCCTTTTATATTCTCTTGTTTTTGTGTTTTACAATGGTGCCAGAGAGTGGCAGCTATAAACTTTTCATTATACAGTAGTTCCCTCTTGTACCCAGTTGAGTCACAGGTAGATAGGATAGTGAAGAAGGCACTTGATATGCTTTCCTTTATTGGTCAGAGTATTGAGTACAGGAGCTGGGAGGTCATGTTGCGGCTGTACAGGACATTGGTTAGGACACTGTTGGAATATTGCGTGCAATTCTGGTCTCCTTCGCATCGGAAAGTTGTTGTGAAACTTGAAAGAGTCCAGAAAGGATTTATAAGGATGTTGCCAGGGTTGGAGGATTTGAGCTACAGGGAGAGGCTGAACAGGCTGGGGCTGTTTTCCCTGGAGCGTCGGAGGCTGAGGGGGTGACCTTATAGAGGTTTACAAAATTTTGAGGGCCATGGATAGGATAAATAGACAAAGTCTTTTCCCTAGGGTCGGGGAGTCCAGAACTAGAGGGCATAGGTTTAGGGTGAGAGGGGAAAGATATATAAGAGACCTAAGGGGCAACTTATAGAGGGTGATACGTGTATGGAATGAGCTGCCAGAGGAAGTGGTGGAGACTGGTACAATTGCAACATTTAAGAGGCATTTGGATGGGTATATGAATAGGAAGGGTTTGGAGGGATATGGGCTGGGTGCTGGCAGGTGGGACTAGATTGGGTTGGGATATCTGGTCAGCATGGATGGGTTGGACTGAAGGGTCTGTTTCCATGCTGTACATCTCTGACTCTATGACCTGCTGTGGAAGCTTGAAAATTAGATTAGATTTCCCATAGTGTGGAAACAGGCCCTTCAGCCCAACCAGTCTACACTGACCCTCCGAAGAGTGACCCTCCAAAGAGTAACACACCCAGACCCATTTGTCCCTGACTAACTAACGCACCTAACACTATGGGCAATTTAGCATGGCCAATTCACCCAACCTGCACATCTTTGGATTGTGGGAGGAAACCGGAGTACCCGGAGGAAACCCATGCAGACACTGGAAGAATGTGCAAACTCCACACAGACAGTCACCTGAGGCTGGAATTGAACCTGGGTCCCTGGTGCTGTGAGGCAGCAGTGCTAACCACTGAGCCACCGTGTCGCCCCAATGCGCCGCCTCAATGCTGATAGGTGCGTACCCAATCATTTAAATGGGTAACGTACCTTCCTGGAGCCTTCTAGTCCCTGTTTTTTATACGTTTGGGCCACGGTAAACTGCAACTATCTGAAACTACAGTAACCAGACCTGTGAATACGGGGTCGCCCTGTATTTTGTAACAAAATACACGTGACAGTAAATAAATCAAATCGAAAATTCAAAGTGGCTACAGAAATATATTTGAGTCATGTGGTCTTGACTCCTGCCATAGTCTGCCACATCTATTTGCTCCTTAAGGGTTTGTCTGGAAGTTGTCCTGAGTCTTGCTGCTCTTCCTGGTCTGATTCTGCAAATAGTTCTAGAAACCAGAGCCAAAATATGCCTCCACTTTGGTTGTGAGTTGTCTTTAATTATTACTAGCCTCATGTAGAATTGGGTCTCCTGCTGAACCATGCAACCGTTTAACAATGGTATATGCAGCCGGAACTAAAATACAATCATGTAAATTTATGTGCAGTCTGCATTGGAATGTGATAAATGAGCATAGATTTTGTATCCCTGTTTCAGGGTTTACTGAATTTTACTGCGCACTGTAGTCATGGAAGATAGAAAAGCTGAGAATGTTGTTTGAGTTCTTGTTAAACTCTGTTTTCTCTTCTGCCCTGTTTTGATTTAAACACAGTTTTATGTCTTGTAAACAATTGTCTGGGTAACAAAGATATGAAAGTTAGAAAAGAATGACCTGTAGGCAATCTGCAAAAACTGATGCATGTAGCCTCTCTGGATGATTGGAGTTAGAAAAATTTGATACTTTGTCTGGACCTATTCTGTTGTAGGCCCTTAATTTTAATGATTCATGCTTAACGTACTTCAAACCACACAGGAAAATGTGGTTTACTATGATCTATGAGTTGTACTTCTATTTTGCTTAAAAAGTGATGTGTTTGACAGATCTGAATCATTCAGTTTCCTACTTTCGTACTTAAAGGGAGGAAATGTCTGGGGGTAGCACGTTTTGTTCAGACTATTCCCTCAATGTCTATGTTTAAATTTTTATTGGAACAGAAAGAAGAACCTGAATTTCCTGTAGCACTCACATCCAACAAGTGAATCTCTGTTCTTTCAGGGAATTACTTCAATAAGAGGAAGGAACTGCTGCATCACAAAGTGACAATTTTTCTTTGCCTTGTGTTTATCAGGCTCCAGGATGTTAGTATGAGGGATTCTGATACACGTATCAGTTTTGGGCCTCTGATCACTAGCACACTCCAAATACAGTCAGAGGCCAAATGAAGCTCAGGCTGCTTTGCTAAATGCTAGTTATTTGTAACTGCCCCATTCTCAGAACAGCACCCCTACTTCATGAACGTAATATTTCCCATTCTGATGCCTCTTTGGGTGAGAGCACTGACATTATTCAATTCAAATATGATGTTTGCAACTTAGGTGGTTCTGCCGTTTGATCCTGCTCCATATTTGAATAAGATCATGGCTGACCTGGCACCTTATTTGTTATATTCACTCATAGGATGTGAACATCTCTGACTAGGCCACATGTATTTTCCAGAGGGCAGTTAAGAGTCAGCCACTGGCTGTTGGTCTGGAGTCTCATGTCGGCCAGACCAGGTAAATATGACAGATTTATTTCCCTAAAAGGCATTAGTGAACCAGATTGGGTTTTTCTGACAAGTGACAGTGGTTTCCTCGTCATTGTTACATTCTCGATTCAAGATTCTTTTATTGAATTCAAATTCCACCATCTGCCACAGAAGGATCTGAACTGAGGTCCCCAGAACATTACTAATCCAGAAACTCAGCTAGTCTTATGATATTAGCAAGTAAGGAGACCAAAGTTATGTACTGTGGTCAGGTGTGATCTTATCAAGACCCTGTACAGCTGCAGTAAACAACCCTCCATTGTAATCAGTGGCAACTTTTTATCCTGGAGCAAATTAGAACTCTTCCGAAGTCTGCACTTTTTAAAAAAAAACTCCCTTTTTCAGTGTATTCACTCATGAACAGGTCTGTGTGAATTCCTTCCAACCTGCTCCTTTAGCCTTTGCATCAGATTTAAATTGATGGCCTTGCCATTAATTATTTGCTGTTCCATCAGAGGTGGTGGATTTTGATAAATTTAAGAGAGAACCATCTTTTTAAATACATCATAAGGATTTTTAAAATGCTTTCTCTGTTCTATTGCAGGTATTTACTGTTTTCTTGTGTAACTTTTAGCACCATTTTGTTTGGATCTATGCCTAGAAGGATCTGGTTGAGATGCCAAAACCATGCAGAATTTATACAGTGAATATACAGATGAAATTTTAAATCAGCTTTTAGTCTGTGATGGATTTAATCATAGCAATGAAAGGATGACTTGGAAAAATAAATGATCAATTGATGTGAGGAGCAATTCCAGTCTTGTCTGGGAGCTGATTTATAGTCTTGTTAACCTGGGAGAGCAACCATTGGCCAGATATTTCTCTGGGATTTGTAGTAGCTTCAGATGAACTGACAAACCTGTCTGAAAGCGCACCTTCCCTTGATGTGAGTAGAGTTTAAGAATTCCTTTACATAATGATGCTGTGGAAGAATGGGACTATATAATTGGCTGGTTTAAGTGTTTGAAAATTATATTCAGACTTGTTGGGCCGAAGGGTCTGTTTCCACACTAAGTAATATAATCTAATCTAATCTTTAGATGAATAGTTGAAACAACTGTTTTCCTTCTAGTCTTCCTTACAATTTAAATGAAATTCAAAATGTTCATACGTTTTTTAATGTGTGAAAACAGGAAGTGTTGGAAATGCTGGACAAAGCAGGCAGAATTTGGCAAAACCTAATCAAATATTAATTCTCTTTTTTTACAAAATCAAAAATAGCTGGAGAAACTCAGCAGCTTTGGTAGCATCTGTGAGAGAAAGCAGTGTCAACTTCTTGGGTCCAGTGACCCCATTTTTTTCTCTTGTTACAAATACTGCTGACTGCTGAGCACTTTCTGATATTATTTCAAGCTTCCGTAGTATCCCAGGAGAAAGTGAGGACTGCAGATGCTGGAAATCGGAGTTGAGATTGTAGTGCTGGAAAAGCACAGCAGGTCAGGCAGCATCCAAGGAGTAGAAGAGTCGACATTTCGGGCGCACGCCCTTCATCAGGAATTCATCAGGGCTTGTGCCCGAAACATTGATTCTTTTGCTCCTCGGATGCTGCCTGATCTGCTGCGCTTTTCCAGCACTACAATCTCAACTCCTCAGTATCCTGCTTTTTGATTTCAGTATGCTTCAAGGATTGTGACTTTTCTTTATGTTATATTTGCAAAACAAAATACCAGGTTTCTGTTGTGCAGTACTTGTGAACAGAGGAGAAAACTGCTGATGTGCAACTTGAATATTGTACATCTTAAAACTAATTGAATGCATATGTACTTGCATCCTTGATTGAATCAAACCTTGGTTTAATCTAAGAGTACAGAGCTGTCAAAATATTCTGTCCAAAAATAGTAGCAAGACTTTCAATTAAACCATGCATGTGTAATAAATTAGTTTCACTGGTGGAAAGTAAAAGGCAATTGCAGCAATTATGATAGATGTGGTTGTATCCATGTGTTTGGAAAAAGTCTAAATGGCATGGTCCTTTTGGGATTCCTTTTTGTGATGTTTCTATAGGATTTTCTATTTCTAACTGGGCTTGGGGGTATTTCCATAATATGCTGTATGGTGTTAAGAATCGTATCTAAACAGTTTTATCCATATTCCACCTAAATTCAGAATGTGATTATTGCAGTGTAGTAATATTAGCAAGTACTGTAGTTAAAACTAAGAAAGTAAAGTACCGTAGTTGGGTTTCTCTCCACAGATATTGCCAGACCTACTGAATTTCTCCAGTATTGTCTGTGTGTCTGTGTGTCAGATTTTCAGCATCTGTGATACTTTCTTTTTATTAAAGTATTTGGGATTTTTTTTTGAATCGCTGTTAGAAGCTGAGGGTTAATTAGTTTGAAAATCGGAGAAATTATCATTATATTGTTATATCCTAAACTCATTTCCTGTAATGTCGTTCAGTATTAATGAGAATTTAATATTGATTGTACCCATAAATTGTCTGTGTTCCATGTGATGCAAGTGATGAAGATCATTCTTATCATCAAACTATATTAACGAAGTGATTGATCTAATATCTTTGAGCAAATTTCATTAATCATACCTCCTAAAATGAGAGAAACGCTTAAATCAAAGAATCTGATATAAAACACGAGTTGTGGTTTTCCAAACATAAAGATTAACATAGTTTGACAGTTTAAACCTTATTGATGGCTTATTTAATCTTCAATAGGTCAGAACCCTCTGTAAAAACTATAGAACTGCATTTGAATTGTTTTCTAAAGAAATCTACTTGTTATCCCTAATTGTGTTAGATGATGATCTGGGCTCCCATCAGTAATTGGCTGAAACAATTGCTTCCTTTATAAAATAAATCCTGACTTGTATGATTCCGCATTATTGCTCAACCATGTTCCTTTACCTTACTATGGAGTAGCAGTTCTCACCTTTTTGAAGAGGTGTCTCAGGCAGTTACGTTCGTACAAGAAAATGAACTGATGGGTCAAGACCCCTCTGGTCGATCCAGCTACTTGCCCCACACCATTGTTATACACTGTGCATTACGATACAGATACTCTCTGCCTAAGTAATATAAAGTTTTCAACTATCAGTTTAATCCTTTTACTCCAAGACCATTTATTCTTTCTAGTGAATAGCAGAGTTGTGCTCTTATGATAGGGTGGATAAATTAGATTAGATTCCCTACAGTGTGGAAACAGGCCCTTCGACCCAACTAGTCCACACTGACCCTCTGAAGAGTAACCCACGCAGACCCATTTCTCTCTGACTAATGCACCTAACACTATGGGCAATTTAGATTAAGATAAATGCTTGGCACAACATCGTGGGCCGAAGGGCCTGTACTGTGCTGTACTATTCTGTATTCGATCTCAGGTCAGACGATGTATTTTAGGTGTGAGATCGTGTTTAAAGTCTGTCTGTGTCTTAACCTGGAGTTAGACTGGTTTTTATTTCCAAAGTAGAAATTTATAAAATGGTACATTGTTCAAAAAGCGCACAATTTGTTGACTCTCAGTCAATGTGGCTTTTTATAAATTCCTACTTTGGGAATAAAGCTAGTCCAACAGTGGCACCTCTGCATCCATGTTATAACATAGTTTAACTTTGAATTCAATTTACAACTGAGTGAACGCAGTATGAAGAAGATATATGCTGTCTGAGTATCCTCTTCATTTGTTTATGTAATTCCTTTTCGAATGTTGGAATTTTTAAAAGAGCTTTGTAATCACTGCAGTACTTTGGATTTTTGATTACTTATTTTGTAGACCTGTGGCTACATCTCACAAATTGTAGAAACATTACCAGATAATCTGTTTTAGAATTGTTGATTTAGAAATAAGTTTTGGCCAGTGCATTTTCAAAAGCTTCATGTAGTGTTATAGGACTTTTTTTTATGTGTTAGTCAACATACATCAACCAAACCAAAATAGGGCCTTGGTTTGACACCTTGCATAAAAGATAAAACTAGTGCCAATGTTACACTCCCTCAGTAATGCACTACAGAAGAATCAAGTGTGGCACTTAATCTGAAAATCTCTTTCTCAGTACTGGGCGTGCTACCATTTGGTCACGTTGAAGGATTTTTAACTTTTTTTTCCCATTCAGAGCCCCAGCATCTCAGCTTAGATCTTCCATTTATTTTATTCCCGAATGAGAATTACCCTGTCCTGTCAGGATAATATTCTGCAACTGTGTAACATACATTGCTTGCAGTTACGTTACTGTAAATTACTTTTTTGTCATCTGTTAGTCACTCTTTCAAAAATAGGTGAATATTATGATGTAGTTATACTCTGTTCTTTCATAAACATTTATATGAAATGGAAATATATTTCCCTATATTCCATGTTGATCCAAAAACCAATGTTCAGATTTGAGCACGGAATTGTTAACTTAATATTAACTTTGTACTTTTACAATTCTGCTTCCTGTAGTGCATCTTGCCACTTCCAAGGAGTTTCTCAGCTGATTAGTGATCTTGGTTAAGTGCCACAATGTGCAACTATAAAGTGTATAGGAGACAGTTCACATAGTTTGAGTGATTACTGATCCAATAAGACTGAACTTTGAAGAATGCCAATTAGGAAAGCTGCATGGGAAGGATTGAAAGATGAACTCTGACTTCTTTTGAAAGCTGTTGATTTGTTCAGTGAGTAGCTGAGCAACTTGCAAGCTACAAAGTTCCTAGAACCTCTCCTTGGTCTGTTTGATGTCAGCCAGTCATTGAACTGCGACAGGAATTGGAGAAGGGAGGGAAAAAAAATATTAATAAAAGTCCCGACTATAATCATGCGATTTCTTTTTGTTCTCCCTGAAACAGCAGGAACCTTTTTATACGAAGAGTTTGCACTATGTTTGAAATACCTTAGGGGTTATTTTGATGAAAGCTGGTGCTTCTAATAAGATAAGCCAGCTTGAAAGTCTGGTTCTAACCCATTACAGCAAACTTTGTTTTCGTCGATGCTTTATCAACCGGCCTTTTGATAAATCGGCAATAATTATGAATCAAACGTCTGAGTATTTATGTTGTAAGTAAAGTATCACAGTGATGTGTATACCCCCTGCATTACGTTTCTGTTACTCTGTGTTTACATTGATTTGAGGAAAGGCGTTGATGTTTTTACATCGATTTTTTTGAGACGTTGATGTCTCGAAGCTTTGCTCATGGTTTACTGTGGTTATACTAATCTCTTGATTATCTGAAATATTTGAACGACTGACTCACACTCCTGGTCCTGTAAGTGCCAGTTAATTTTTTTTTAAAGGTTTTGCTGTGTTTTGAATCTATTTGATTTTTGTGACTTGTGGTTTGAGTAGCCTCTAAGCACCATTTTCTGCTGAATGTTGTAGAGAGTGCTGATGGCAACACATGGAAAAATTTTCAAAATACCTCCAGGACTGAGGGAAAGAATCTGCAGAGTCTCAGGTGTGCACTAAATGAAGAAGGTTCTGAGGAGTAGGGATGTCACGTAACAATGCAGCGTTGGGGACTATCTTGGCATTTGTCCATCTCTCAGCAGGTGGTGCTCTGCCTGGCCTCACTGATCAATCGTCTGTTCCTGCTTTGATGTTCTGTGTTGCTATTTTCCTAGGTTCATGTCCTCCTTCCCGACCTTCTCCTGACCCAAGGGGAACTTATAGCCAGCTACCCATGTTCATTCACTTTCTTTCCAATTGTGACCCCAAAGTAGCGCATCATGCACTGTTTTTAGGTGAACTTCTGAGAAAATTCTGGAATAGATGGTGCTAGTTCATTAAGAATTCGTGAGCAAGATCATGGAAAGTCTTCTGATGTATTGCAAAGGTTCTTTTTGACCACAGTCAGACAGGTAACAAAGAAACCTGAACATATCTTTAAATAATACACTTCAGCAGAAACTCATTTAGTTCAGTTCCAATGATCAACATTGAAGTATCACCCATCAAAATGTAGCGCATCTCTTGAATGACAAGCGGGTAATTTAGTTGCTAATCTGGCTCCTTTTAATGTTCATCCAAACATAAGTGATACTGGAGCTCAACCCCATTATGTCTGTCTTGGAGGCTATTCAGCATCTAAAGTATCCAAAGTTTATGAGAAGATTTGTAGCTCGGGTGCTCGTTGTTGTGGTTCTGTTCGCTGAGCTGGGAATTTGTGTTGCAGACGTTTCGTCCCCTGTCTAGGTGACATCCTCAGTGCTTGGGAGCCTCCTGTGAAGCACTTCTGTGATCTTTCCTCCAGCATTTATAGTGGTTTGAATAGCGGTACTATCCTTAGTAGCCACACATGCAGATGACAAGCAACATGAGTTTGACTGGGACAACACTACCATTATAGGACAAGCCAAACAGAGAACAGCCAGGGAATTCCCAGAGGCATGGCACTCATCCACAGATTCAGTCAACAAACACATCAACCTGGAGCCAATATACCGGCCACTGCAATGGACAACCGGAAACGGCAGAGACAAACCACTATAAATGCCGGAGGAAAGATCACAGAAGCGCTTCACAGGAGGCTCCCAAGCACTGAGGATGTCACCTAGACAGGGGACGAAACGTCTGCAACACAAATTCCCAGCTCGGCAAACAGAACCGCAACATCTAAAGTATCCCGTGAAGATTACCTTTCATGGAATGTAATCAAATGCAAAATTTAAAAACCTGGATTAAGATTTAAATTTAGTATGTTGATTTGTTAGAAATATTGTTATAAAGATGTGGGTGTAATGTACCTTTTTAAGAGAGTTAAAAGCTAGCAAAAACTACCTGACAGCACCAAGTATTCTAAAAATGCGATGCACTGTGACATGTGCTCCAGCTACTGGGGTAGCTAGGGTAGCTGGTTGCCTGGAAACAACAAAACAGATTAGAATTAGGCCAATCAGTTCAAATTATATCCCAAAAAGTACGAAACTCCAATCCAGTTTGAATTGAGCATATTAACAATCTTAAAAACTAATGACCTATTCCGATGCTTTGGGGGTTTAAGACCAGGGAAAATTGAACAGTTGAGAGGAGAACTGCCAAGCTACCAGGATGAAAAGACTGTCTGGGGAAAAAATAGCTCTCTTAAAGGTACCTTTATCAATCCGTAACCTGTGAAGCAGAATTCCCAAAAAGAAGAAAAGATGACCGGAATACAGCAAAAACTGATAGCTGCCTGGTTTTGACACAAGAAGTTTTGGTTTTGTAAATCATAATTGGGAGTTTATTGGATTAGTGTATTAGAGGGGAAAGTAAAAGATAAGTTAGGGGAAGGAATTGTAAGTAGTTGTTAGTTAATTATTCTCTGTTATACTTTAAGAAATAAAGTTGTTAAGTTTTACTTCAACTAGGGCTTGGGCCTATTGAATTTTCACAGAATACTGCACCAAATAAAGCTTTTCTGTGTTGCTGGTTTTAAATTAGCAGAGGGATTTAGCCCATGTTGTAACAATATACGTTGTCAAAGTAAAATGTTTGTGTTGTGCAGTCTTTGTTAAGGAGCTTGTATTGGTTCAGAATGATCTAAACTACTCATCACCCAGCTGACTAGAGATTTGTAGCCACTTACTTGAAATGGTATGAATTGGCAACATATTATAATATCGTACTCAAATGATGTAGTTTGTCTTAATTTGGAAATTCACATTAAATTTAATCCCAAGGTTTCCATTGTCATAATGAAACAACAGATTAGAAACGTAATCATTCATTAACTGTTTGAATTTAGTTTGTTGAAGGAATTGGTGAAACTGAACAATTTCAGGCAACTTCTGATGCAATCTGCTGTTGAGTATAATTGCAACATCACAAAAATGTAACTTCTATTTTGAATGTGGTATTTAGAAGATTAATTCGCAGCTCACCCATAATGTGAGGCATTATGGGTGGAGCTGAGAAATAAGAAGGGTACAGTCACATTGTTGGGGCTGTATTACAGACCTCCCAACAGTGAGCTTGAGGTAGAAGAACAAATAGGTAAACAGATTATGGAAAGATGGAGAGGCAACAGGGTAGTGGTGAAGGGAGATTTTAATTTTCACAACATTGATTGGAATATACTTAACGTCAGAGGTCTGGATGGGGTAGAACTTGTAAGAAGTGTCCAGGAGAGTTTTCTAAAACAGTATGTAAATAGTCCGATGAGGGAAGGGGCCATATTGGACCTGGTACTGGGGAACGAGCTAGGACAGGTGATAGAAGTTGCGGTGGGGGATTTCTTTGGGAACAGTGACCATAATTCTGTAAATTTTAGAATACTCATAGATAAAGAAGAGAGTGGTCCTAAGGGAAGAGTACTAAACTGGGCCAAGGCCAATTATATCAAAATTAGGCAGGAGCTCGGAAATGTGGATTGGACACAGCTATTTGAAGGGAAGTCCACATTTGATATGTGGGAGGCTTTCAAAGGTAGTGCAGGATAGGCATGTCCCATTGAAGGCAAAGGATAGGAAGGGCAAGATTCATGAACTGTGGATAACGGGAGAAATTGCATGCCTATCCAAGAGGAAAAGGAAAGCATACATAAGGTCTAGGCAGCTAAGAACAGAACGGGCGCTGGAAGGATATTGGAAGAGTAGGACAAGTCTTAAACGAGGAATCAAGCGGGCTAAAAGGGAGCATGAAATAGCTTTAAGCGAGCAGAATTAAGGAGAATCCTAAAGCATTTTATTCTTATATAAGAAGCAAGCAGGTAAATAGAGAAAGAATTGGTCCAGTAAAGGATAACGAAGGAAGGCTGTGTGTCAAACCTGAGAGAATGGATGAGATTCTGAATGTTTACTTTGCATCAGTGTTCACTGAGGAGAGGGACGTGATGAATGTTGAGATTAGAGATAGACGTTTGATTAGTCTGGATCACATTAACATAAGTAGGGAAGATGAGTTGGGTAGGCTAGATGTCTGTGGTGGGAAAGTTGCTGGAGAGGGTACTGGGGGATAGGATCTATTTATATTTAGAATGTAATGGGCTTATCAGTGATAGGCAACATGGTTTTGTGTGGGGTAGATCGTGCCTTACCAATTTAATAGAGTTCTTCGAGGAAGTGTCCAAGTTGATAGATGAAGGCAGGGTTGTTGATGTCATATACATGGACTTTAGTAAGGTGTTTGATAAGGTTCTCCATGATAGACTAATGGAGAAAGTGCAGTCACATGGTGTGCAGGGTGTTCTAGCTGGGTGGATAAAGAACTGGTTGAGCAACAGGAGACAGAGTAGTAGTTGAAGGGAGTTTCTCGAAATGGAGAAAGGTGACCGTGGTGTTCCACAGGGGTCAGTGTTGGGGCCACTGTTGTTTGTGATATACGTAAATGATCTAGAAGAGGGCACTGTTGGTATGATCAGCAAGTTTGCAGATGACATGAAGATTGATGGAGCAGCAGAAAGCATAAGGGACAGTCAGAGAATACAGGAGGATATAGATAGACTGGAGAGTTGGGCGGAAAAGTGGCAGATGGAGTTCAATCCAGACAAATGTGAGGTGATGCATTTAGGCAAGTCTAATTCTAGAGCGAATTATACAATGAATGGAAGAGCGTTGGGAAAACTTGATGAGCAGAGAGATCTGGGAGCACAGGTCCACTGTACCCTGAAGGTTGCTGCACAGATGGATAGAGTGGTCAAGAAGGCATATAGTATGCTTGCCTTCATTGGATGGGGTATTGAGTATAAGAGCTGGCAAGCCATGTTAAAATTGTACAAGACATTGGTTCAGCCACATTTAGAATACTGTGTACAGTTCTGATCGCCACATTACCAAAAGGATGTGGATGCTTTGGAGAGGGTGCAGAGAAGGTTTATGAGGATGTTGCCTGGTATGGAAGGTGCTAGTTATGAAGAGAGGTTGAGTACATTAGGTTTATTTTCATTTAAAAAAAAGGAGACTGAGGGGGGACCTAATTGAGGTTTATAAAATCATGAATGGTATAGACAGGGTGGATTGAAACCAGCTTCTTCCCAGGGTGAAGGATTCAATAACGAGAGGTCAAGCTTTCAAGGTAAGAGGTGGTAAGTTTAAGGGGAAAACACGCGGCAAGTACTTCACACAGAGGGTGGTGGCATCTGGAACGCGTTGCCAGCAGAGGTGGTAGAGGCAGGCACGGTAGATTCATTTAAGATGCATCTGGATAAATGCATGAGTAGAGGGATACAGATGCTTAGGAATTGACCAACCATGTTTCGACAGTATATTTGGATCAGCTCAGGCTTGGAGGGCCGAAGGGCCTGTTCCTGGGCTGTAAATTTTCTTTGTTCTTTGACATTTATAAAATTGTCAAAGTTTACTTACCAGGCCAAATCTGCAAAACGATTAAATAAAATCCAAAACAAATTTTAAAAAGCTAAGCCAGCTTTTGTTCAAATTTAAAGGGGCTTGAGAATGAATAGTTTGAGTATAAAATCAATAATTCCATTAACTGTTAAAATTTTAGGATTTAGTAAATGCAAGTTTGAGAAAGTTAGTTCTACGTAGCATTTGAAAATGGATCGTATTCCCTCAACATTCCTTGTGTAGATCATACTCTTCCTCGGGCATTATAGACAGAATGCCCTCTGGCTTTAATTAAATGTTTTATAATGCTTGCTGAACCCACTTTATTTTGTGATTGTTTATAATTTAGCTAAAGTGATTGACTTCAGCTTGCAATAGGGAGGATGCCTTATGGCTATTCTGCCATCCATCTGTTCCTAATTGTGTTCATCCTGCATCACCGATCATTTCCTGCAGAGAACAGGTCTTCTTTGTTGTTTAGTTTAATTAGGTCAACATTATGGCACAGATGCTGTAACTCTTGTATCAACTTAGTGCATAAATTACGTTCGTGAAAATCTACCATTTGTTTTTTTTCCCGTCTGTGAAATGATGACGAGCATTTTTTTTTAGGAGGTGGATTGTGTGAATCAGATTGATTGCACCTCTCTCAGCAGCTCATTGTGTGATTTTAGACCAGATTAATATGCAGCTGACAAATTCTGAATTTGCAGAGGAACACTGCCAAGAAGAAATTGGAAACATAAATACAATGTCAATTTTCCTGATCTGATATGAAGAGAGTGAGTTTTGGCAATGAGAGATATTGATTCAACTACCAGTAATGAATGCTTCTCTTCTGATTGTGTGATTTCTATTTGGAGTTTTTAAAGGCTGCCATGAATTAATGTCTATAGGCTGTAGTTCATTTCAAATGATGGATGGGAATTTACAGTGTTGTGTACAGTGTGCTGCATCCTTCAGCTCTCAAACATTTTGCCTACATTTCATTTTCTGTAATTATAAACGGATTACAGGAGGAAAACAGGATTTTGGGAATTCTGATTTGGTCAACAAAAAGTCTCTCTCCTAAGCAAATTAACTTTTATGATGGAAATGGGGAGATAATCAGGAAGTTCTGAGAAGGAAGGTAAATTAATTCACCCCCTTTTTAAATGCTAAATTGGGATCAGGAATTGCAATAGAGAAGAAAGAGATTGGATTAAGAAGCGGCGAAGAAATAATAGGAATTTAATGCATGTGTTTACTCTCTGCCTGAAGTTATGGGATTGTTTGTTCATTTTTTAAAAAGCAAGTCCCATTAAAATTAACAGTATTTTTACAGCAAATCTTGGTACAGTGATTTGTTAATTGAGTCGAAAAGGACAATTTGTGATGATGATTCATCTGACTCATCTTAATGGCAAAAAGATAAATGCCAGTAATGGCCTGAATCTCTCTGAAGAGATTAACACCGTTTACAACGGTACACACCATTATTAATGTGCAAACTGGTTGGTGAGTTTTGAATTGACTGATACTGAGAGTTGTAAATCTCCTGGATTTGTTGGTTAGCTTGTGCTTGACTCCATTTTCATTGCCCAAATGGAAAATCTCGCTTAACCTCATTATTTTTCAGAATTTGTTGAATTTGCTGTTGTTAGTTGTTGACTAATACCTAAAAGTCTCGTCTAGTAATTGACAGAGCAGGTACTTTTAATGATGTAATGATTGGCAAGACCAATCAGTATCCTTAGCCCAGAAATTGAATACATTCCTTCAAATATTTAGTAATTGTTGAGATATCTAAAAATTATTATCCTAACCATCTCTCTTTCTTGCATTTTCTCATTCTCTCTTGAATTTACACAGCATTAATCTCCTCTCCTTCTCCAGTCCATCCTGCCTTTTTCTGTGATTTATTGCGATACATCATTGTTGCTCACTGAGGTCTCTGCTGGCCTCCGTTTAACATTTACCATTTGCTCCTGCTGCCAGCAAGTTGACTGCATAAGTCAGATGTTGTTTTGATCTTAAAGGTGCAAACGCAAGTCTATCAAACTGGACTGCCATTCGAGCAATTTCCAGTCAGTTTATTTATATCCTTCTACATGTTTAGAGAATTGACATCTGTGTGCATTGTTCATGTATGTACTATCTGAGTATTCCCCATGGATTGTATAATTGGCATTATTGATTATAACTTGTGGTTTGAAACATAAATCTACTGTAGAATTGTTTATCAGTTAATCAAAGTAACAGAATTAATTACTTCCTTGCAGAATCATTTAGTTTCCATCAGCTTTCCCAATCAGTAGAGTAGTTTCGAGGCTTTGAATTTTTTCACAATGTCCCTGTCTCTGAGCCAGAAGCTCTGAGGTTTGAATCCTGATCTAAGTGTGGTCTTAATGCAGTCAAAGAGTTTGAGGAACGACTTGTCAATATTTCCATTGTATGTCAATTGCATGTGATAAAAGTGGAAGAGATTTCTGATCAGCCAATTGATAACAAAATTGGAATATCTGATCACTTTACATTGTTCGAAGCATGCACGTAAAATTGTATGTTACCACAACAACCTGGACCAATTTGGGATGGAAGAAAGCAGTAGCTTTAGTGATGATTGGGTAGGGTATGTGGACCAGATTGCTGCTAACAGCTCATAGTTTGATCTCTGTTTTTGCTGAGATGGATTCTGGACTTTCCCTCCTTGACCTCCCCTTGATGGATGCTGTGACGCTGTAGGTTAGACTTGACTTTAGTAGAAAATGCAAAGAAGGAAGCAAGAAATACCAACTAGGTTATTCTGCTAGCAGTGAGGTCCTTTGAAACCTAGTCTAGATTTTACAACGAAATGATTTTTTAGATGATTTCTTGTAGAATTTTAGATCAACAGTCTGTATTTGAAATTTGCCATTATTCCCATGTAAATACTTTTTTAGAACAAAGTGAAGTGAAAATATTGTTGAACCTTGCTAGTTCCTGTTTAATTTAACATTATATTAATGGAAATAATCAGAATAACTTATTGATTAACTTTGTAAGAGTGTCGCACTTTACCTATGATTTGAAAGGAAGACGTAAGTATGTACAACATTTCTTGTTAACAGACAAGATATGCATAATAACAAGTCAGATTTTTAATAGTTGTTTACTCGTGGGGTAAAATGGCAAGTTGTGCAAACTGATGCAAGCAATTGATGCATAATAAATATCCCCCCTCAGTGTAGGGGATGCGATGGCCTAGTGGTATTATCGCTGTACTATTAATTCAAAGATCCAGATAACGTTCTAGGCACCCGGATTCAAATTCTGCCACAGCAAATGGTGGAATTTCAATTCAATAAATATCTGGAATTAAGAATCTAATGACGACCAGATATCCATTGTCGGAAAAACCTATCTTTATCTGGTTTGGTCTACATGTGACTCCAGACCTACAGCAATGTGGTTGACTCTTAACTGCCCTCTGGGCAATTACGGAAGTAATAATAATGAGCCAGCGATGCCCTCACAAAAAGAATAAAACAAAAAGTACGTGTGTGGAACAACCTGTGCTTTGTGTGTACACATCAGTTCTTTATTGATCTCACTTTGTTTTTAAGATGAACAGGACAAATATCTTTGCAAATGTAGGTATTGAACTCTAGGAATTAAGAATGAAGTTCATCCATTTAAACCCCAAAAGATTAAATCACATCAGACTCACTGAATGCAGTTTTCTATTTGCTATTTGTCCATCCACAGCTTGTATCTGAGGTATGGGACCCAAAATTGCTCCGATTACTCTAAAT
Organism: Chiloscyllium punctatum; assembly: GCF_047496795.1. Taxonomy (NCBI): domain Eukaryota; kingdom Metazoa; phylum Chordata; class Chondrichthyes; order Orectolobiformes; family Hemiscylliidae; genus Chiloscyllium; species Chiloscyllium punctatum. Next base: position 159,097,348 of record NC_092740.1, read on the forward strand.
GTGGTCTGACCAGAGCCTTACGAGAACGAGGGTAGGTCAGATCAAGGACAGTAGTGGGAGACTGTGTATTGAGTTGGAAGAGATAGGAGAGGTCTTGAATGAGTACTTTTCTTCAGTATTTACAAATGAGAGGGACCGTATTGTTGAAGAGGAGAGTATGAACAGACTGGTAAGCTAGAGGAGATACTTGTTAGGAAGGAAGATGCGTTGGCAATCTGAAAAACTTGAGGATAGACAAGTCCTCCTGGCCTGACGGGATATATCCTAGGATTATGTGGGAAGCAAGAGAGGAAATTGCAGAGCCGTTGACAATGATCTTTTCGTCTTCATTGTCAACGGGGGTGGTACCAGGGGACTGGAGAGTGGCGAATGTTGTGCCCCTGTTCAAAAAAGAGAATAGGGATAACCCCGGGAATTACAGGCCAGTTAGTCTTACTTCGGTGGTAGGCAAAGTAATGGAAAGGGTACTGAGGGATAGGATTTATGAGTATCTGGAAAGACACTGCTTGATTAGGGACAGCCAGCACGGATTTGTGAGGGGTAGGTCTTGCCTTACAAGTCTTATTGAATTCTTTGAGGAGGTGACCAAGCATGTGGATGAGGGTAGAGCAGTGGATGTAGTGTACATGGATTTTAGTAAGGCATTTGATAAGGTTCCCCATGGTAGGCTCATGCGGAAAGTCAGGAGGCATGGGATAGGGGGAAATTTGGCCAGTTGGATAGAAAACTGGCTAACCGGTCGAAGTCAGAGAGTGGTGGTAGATGGTAAATATTCAGCCTGGAGCCCAGTTACAAGTGGAGTTCCACAGGGATCAGTTCTGGGTCCTTTGCTGTTTGTAATTTTTATTAATGACTTGGAAGAGGGAGTCGAAGGGTGGGTCAGTAAATTTGCAGATGATACGAAGATAGGTGGAGTTGTGGATAGTGAGGAGGGCTGTTGTCGGCTGCAAAGGGACTTCGATATGATGCAGAGCTGGGCTGAGGAGTGGCAGATGGAGTTCAACCCTGTCAAGTGTGAGGTTGTCCATTTTGGAAGGACAAATAAGAATGCGGAATACAGGGTTAACGGTAGGGTTCTTAGTAAGCTGGAGGAGCAGAGGAATCTTGGGGTCTATGTTCATAGCTCTTTGAAAGTTGCCACTCAGGTGGATAGAGCTTGTAAGAAGGCCTGTGGTGTATTAGCGTTCATTAGCAGAGGGATTGAATTCAAGAGTCGTGAGGTGATGTTGCAGCTGTACAGGACATTGGTTAGGCCACATTTGGAGTACTGTGTGCAGTTCTGGTCACCTCACTTTAGGAAAGATGTGGAAACTTTGGAGAGGGTGCAGAGAAGATTTACCAGGATGTTGCCTGGAATGGAGAGTAGGTCGTACGAGGATAGGTTGAGAGTGCTAGGTCTTTTCTCATTGTAACGGCGAAGGATGAGGGGTGACTTGATAGAGGTTTATAAGATGATCAGAGGAATACATAGAGTAGACAGTCAGAAACTTTTTCCCCGGGGACATAAATTTAAGGTGAAGGGTGGAAGGTATAGGGGGGATGTCAGGGGTAGGGTCTTTACCCAGAGAGTGGTGGAGGCATGGAATACGCTGCCTGTGGGAGTGGCAGAGTCAGAATCATTGGTGACCTTTAAGTGGTAATTGGATAGGTACATGGATGGGTGCTTAAGCTAGAATAAATGTTCGGCACAACATCGTGGGCTGAAGGGCCTGTTCTGAGCTGTATAGTTCTATGTTCTATGTTCTATGTTCTTATAAAACCTCAGAAGTACAATCCCATCTCTAGTATCCAGAGTACGTGGTTTACATGCTATAAAAGCTGTGTGTCCAGAGCATCCCAACCAGGCATGTTTATACCATGGTCTCAATCCCATTACGCTTTGGTGTTCAAGGACATCAAGGAGCCTATTGTTCTGTTGTTTGGTGTCTGTAGTGTTTCATAGAGAGCACAATGGAAATTATCAAAGTAGTTGAAGTGCTGATTCATGTTGGGTAGCGAGGCCTACAGCTTGGTATATGGTGACTTTTGTTTGTAGGCTCATAGCTCATTCCAGAGTAGTGGTGCTGGAAGAGCGCAGCAGTTCAGGCAGCATCCAAGGAGCTTCAACTGCTGTGTTCTTCCAGCACCACTAATCCAGAATCTGGTTTCCAGCATCTGCAGTCATTGTTTTTACCTCATAGCTCATTCCTATCAATGGAACACTGGCCCTTCCATTGCAATTGCATGTGTCATTGATTTGAGCAAGAGAATATTGTTGAAGTAGCAATATCTGCCTATGGTCTTCAGTGGTTTATAACTACTGGTATTAGTGCATGATTGGGTTTAAGATAGACCATGACTACAATCTCCTAAAATAGGAATGTTGCCTGGGAAAGCAAACCCGGCAGGATGTTGAGTTCTAAATCCTGTCCTCCTTTCAGCTATGTCTCAGCATTTCCCATGTACTGTTCATGCTCTAAATTCATCTGCCTTACCAGTTAAGCTTCTTGCATTAAAATCAATACAATTTAGCTTTCTCGTCCTTCCATGTTTTCTCTGCCTGTTGGATGGTCCCGACATTCCTTCTATATCTGATTGGACTTTGCATCTACTCTGTGCCTTGCAATACCATAAAATATAGGAGCAAAATTGGGCCATTTGGCCCATCGAATTCAAAATTTCCTCAGTAGCACAAAAAAATCGCTGAGCAAGGATATTGGACACATTTTGATTCAGGTGCAACCCATCCAGCTTGTACAGGTTCCACCAACCCCAGAAACTGTCTCCAATGATCCAAAAATCTAAAGCCTTTCCTACTACACCATCCCATTAACCATGTGTTCATCTGACCTATCTTCTTATTCCTATACTCAGCACTGGAAGTAATTGAGATTATAAGCTCCGTTTCTCTTTGACCTCTTCCTAACTCTCTCAAACTCCTGCTGCTATGGAACTGCCTGTCGTTTCCCCTTACAATGGAGTCCCCTATAATTAAGCTGTCCCAATACCATTCCCCACCCTCCCACCATGCACTGCTTTCCCCTGAGAGGCCATTCCACAAACAATAGTATCCATAGCGGTATAGCTGTGTGAGTGGGGAATGGCCATAGGAGACTCCTGCACTGCTTGCCCTCACTCACTCGTCTTCCTGGTGATCACCCAACACCTCTGTCTGTGTAATGTGACCAGCTCGTTAAATGTGCTACCCATAACATTCCCAGTTTCTCAGATGCTCCATAACGAGTCCATCTGCAACTCCAGACTTTCCATGCAGTAAATCACTTCCTGCATTCATAATCATAACCTGACAGCAAAGGCCAGATACCAGAAAGCTTCCTCTATGGTGCAAGTCCTTATGACTGTTCAATTTTAGAACTCATGCGAAAAAGAGTGTTCCTTATTTCAGTGGTTCTGCCGCTACTTGAAAATGTTTTTCATGTTTGCTGGAAAACCTAGGCAACAATTCTCTCCATCTTCCAGGAAGCTTGTGCTGTGCCTTCTCAGGAGGATGATACTTTGTCATCAATGTTGGTCTTCTCTGCAGCATTGCCTGTACTGGGGCAACCAGGGCTGCTGCTTCATTTGTAATGAGCCAATTTGCTCACTGTTTCTGCTGTTATTTTCCAGCTCAGGTGTTGCATCCATTCAAAGGTTGTTGGCTGTCAAGATCTTGCAATAGGCATTCAGTTAGCGTGTTCATGTGTTGTTTTGGGGTGTAAATGGGCAATGATTGATAATGGGCTTTGTTGTTATGGGTGTCAATCCAATGTTGTCCAGATATAATGATGGACGCAAGAATTCTGACATAATAGAACATCTTCCATCTAAAGTGTGTGATGCGCGACCACTCAGTGGTCTAGAATGTACAGTGCAGTGGCACAAACAAGCCACACAACCAAAGTTTCCTTTTAAGATATGACTATTTACATTAATTTTCAAGGGCCCATGCAGGTGTTGACAAAAAAAATCAAATTTGAGGGAACGCTTTGATTTATGTAGGCTTATCAGGCCACAATTGAGATATGACAGATAAATCAGGACTGTAAGACACCCGTACATCTATTTTCTGAATTTTACAGTATGCATAGAGGCTCTTGTGTATGAATAATAGCCTGAATAGCTAGCAGACTCTATGATAAAGTAGTTATTGAATTTGGAGAGATACATGTTGAGTATAAGTAATGTCTGGAGACTAAACTGACATCAGAATGTATATTAATTTGCTTTTCTCTGGAGGTTCCAAACAAAATTGCATTCAAAATGATGTAAGTCTAAGGTCTATTTCTGTCTGAGTTTTAAATTTTCTTCACAAAGCTTAAATTGCGCTTTTTAAATTCTGATTCCAAACTTGTAGTTAAAATCAAAGTTTAGCACAAAAACAGATGCCCAGGTTTCTTGGTTGTGCATGTCTTGTTAAACTACACAATTTAGCAACTGAATTTTAAACAGCAAAGGAGCTTTTTTAGGGCTCCTGTATTTTTAATGAAGAGGGTTTTTCATTAAGCTTAATGGCTTTCAATTTATGAAACATGGATTTTGACCAATTTCCACTTAATTTGTCAGCACTGAAATCTCATTTGCTTATGGAAAGTTTGATGTATCTGGGTGCTTATGTTACAGTAGACAAGGATAAAATTGTGCAATGATATTGGACCAAGTCATGGGGATCCTTCACAAATAAAGTTACCAAATAGTAGCTGCTAAAAGGCTGGTACTGAAGTCTCATTTTCTCTTTCATTGAATCATTATACATAGAGGATAAACTGGAGCTGTGCTTGTCCGGTGAATCTGAACGCCTTTTATTAATTAGAGGTGTTCATCCAAATACCTAAGCACAATGGTGGTTTCATGATCCTAAAAAAGGGGGAACATGTTACAACGCTGTTTACGTATAAAGGCCACAAGGTGGAAATAGGCAAAAGTAAGCATTGGGTTTAAAAATGCAACATTTTGGCCGTTAATACCTAGCTCAATATATTTTCTCCAATGGTTTAATGTTCTTGCAGTTATAATTTCCTTTAACTCATTTGATATAACTATTATTTTGATCCTTTCAGCTATCTAAATTTATATATTGAAATACTGTTTAAAGCAAACTACCAATCCTGGAATGTTTTATTTACTCATGGGATGTGGGCTTCGCTGGTCCAGTCAGCATTTATTGCCCAACCCTAATTGCCCAGAAGGCAGTTAAGCGTCATCCACACTGTTGTGGGTCTGGAGTCACATGTATGTGCCGTAGAACCATGTCAGGAAGTGATTTTGCAATGCCAAACTAATTTTTAGTGCTGTAGAAACTGGTTAGATTGCATAGTCATCTTTGCAATACTATTAGCAGTTATACAAGACATTGATGTTTAACATTTAAACAAGGTACTTCAGTGTACAATGTGGATGTGTGCACGCGCTGGTATCATATTTGCCTCCTTTTTGATTTCAGGCTTATTTATATTGCTGTTGGTTGTCCTCTCCCTGTAGAATGTTTATTTTTGTTTTGTTCTTGTAACATCCTTTATTCCATGTTTGTTATTGTTTGCATTGAAGAAATATGTAGCTGAGGCAAGTGACTGGAGTTGCTGTGACACAAAGCAGCTACGCTAGTGTTAAAAGGCAGAGCAAAGCCAAAGGCCTGGATGGCCCATTCCTACTGTTGTGTTCCTGTATTAGCTTTCAGTATGACAACCATCAGTGGCACAGACAAAATAGCATTGCAAACATGCTCTGAAGTATGTCACTGTAGTCTAATTGTAAGTGGAATGTTTTAACTCATTGAGTAATGCCACATTATCGTCCCTTTAGTAAAGCATAAAAGATTGTAAAATTAATAAGTACTTCAATTCTGTGATAGCTATTGTCTGGAATTTAAAACTGGTTTTCTTTTTGAGTTACTTCCAGTGCCATTGCACTTAGAATTTTTTTCCATAATCACATCTCAACCATCAACTTCAACAATGAGCTCTAAAACCACAGATTATCCGTTAAGGCTTGCCCAATTCATAAATAAGTCTATTTTCCAAATGTTGGCAGAAGCTTCTATCTGTAGACCTAAATGAACTATTAAGTTTTGTATATCTGGATCCTTTCCAGGAATAGCTGTAAAGCAAACTTTGCCAAAAAGAATTGGTTGCTGACTGAATCAGTAGAATTGGGTTTTTCTGTTGTTCACTGTGGTAGGTAAAAAGCAATTGTAGATGAGATTATCTATGACTTTGGGGGAATTAGCGTCATAGATAGTCATTAGAGTTATGCAGCATGGAAACACCCTTTGGTCCAACTGGAAATCTGAAACAAATACAAAGAATGCTGGAGAAACTCGGCAGATTTTGTGGCATCTGTGAAGAGAAAAGCAGAGTGAATGTTTTGAGTCTGCTATGGCTTTGTTCTTTGTTTCTCCACAGATTCTGTCAGACCTGATGATAGAAATAAGTCTCTTTCTCCCAGGATATAATATGCAGCTGAATTGACATTGCCTATTTGACACCAATGTTTCAGAGCTTGTTCTTTTCTTGACCTGTCTATTTAAATCTTTGTTCTGTCTTTTAAAACTTACAGGAATGGGGAAAAAAATGAATTGTTTGAATTCCATTTTTTCACAAGCCATAATCTTGTATTGCACTTAGTTATAACTGCTCATTTGTAGATCATCATTCTTATTGATTTGTACCTAAGCAGGAACCTCCACCTGGCTGCTTCTGTCTTGTCTTTCTGCAACAGCATCAAATGTATTGTTCCAAAAGGAGCAACTCTGTGCAAATCTTCTTGTATAGAAACCTACTCGAGGACTGTAGTCCTGATCATAGTCAAAGTTGATGAAGCAATTTTTATAAATGTAAGGTATATCCTAAGGAGTTGTGCTTTATCCCAGTGCAATTTCTTTTGAGTTTTAATCTTTTGATTTACGCACAAATAGCACTTTCCTCTGGGTTTCAGTAACTAGTGCAAACTGCTTTTGTGACTCTACTGACTGGCTTAGCTAGAATTTTAATTCCCCTTTCTGTTGTTTCATAATTGATTTAAAGTGCAATCATGAGTTCTAAATCTTAAGAATCACGATGACTGCACTTCATAAGAGGAAAAAAAATTGAATATGTTAAATGTAATCCTTCAAACGTGTTCATGGAAAGCTGAGTGGACATTTTCATTGGGTTGAATTAAGGAGGGGGAGGGATGCTAAGGAAAGTCCTTCCATGACATTGAGGAAGTTAATGGTTCAATGACCTAGCAACTGTTGAATTAAAAAAACATGCAACAGGCTGAGAATTGAAATGAAAGATCATTTCACTTTGGCAATGAAAAGTAATTAAAAGAATATCAGATTTAAAAAGGCATGAGAAAGGTCTGCACAAGAAAAGGGCAAGAAGATGGTAGAAATTGTAATGCAAATTGTTCCAGATGTTAGAGATCAGGATTGAAAACAAGTCCTGCTTGACATGCACAGTCATTCTGCCAATGCAAGAAAGAGAACAAACTGGTCAGTGTCCTTCCTGTAACCTTTTCTGCAGAACTGTCTTCATGAATGATCCATATAAAAGCTCAAAACTGTCAAGCTCGCAAATCAACCTCTGCTGACTTGACCCTTCTATTATAAAGGAATTGTGAGAATCCAGTTGTGATTTGACTTGAATGAGATCAAGGACTTGATCAAAGAGCTGAAAAATTACCAGGAGAAAGTTGAAGTATAATTCCTGAAGGTCATATCCTGGGTGGAACAGTGAAAAAGACACTTGTCAAAATAGGATTAAGAATGAGCTGCATTTTAGAAAAGCATGTTCTGCAACCTTGATTATGTAGTAGGGGGCTAAACATAGATTGGATAATGAGCCGACCAAGTGTATACAAGTTGCTGCTGTCTTTGCAGAAAAGCAATGAATAGATGTTGAAAGTAGAGCTGAATGAACAGCTGCTACACAGTAGGGTACTTGCAATGAGGCAGCTTGAAGTGGCACTGGGGGGGGGTGTGGATAGTGCAAGTAAAACCAATTTTGCTAGTACAGTCGCGCCTCGACATATGAATGACCCCGTTCATGAACAAATCGGTTTACGAACAGGATTGTACGTAAAATTTTGCTTCAACGTACGTACAAAATTCAAGGTACGAACGTAAAAAGCCTGTGGTTTCATTGTCATTGTTCTGCTTTGCTACACGCGCTTTGAATATCCGAACAAGGGGAAAAATGATTCAGTTTGTGAACTTTTCGGTTCGCGAACCAGGTCCCGGAACGGATCAAGTTCGTAAGTCGAGGCGCTACTGTACCTAAGCTGAAAAAGACTAACTAAGCAAGTTATTCTTTTATCTCTCCACCCTGGAGGCTCCCTGCCTTCAGTTCTGATGAAGGGCTTTTGCCTGAAATGTCGATTTTCCTGCTCCTAAGATGCTGCCTCACCGGCTGTGCTTTTCCAGCACCACTCTGATCTAGACTCTGGTTTCCAGCATCTGTAGTCCTCACTTTTGCCTAACTAAGCTAGTGTTAGTCACCCATGATCTTACTGAGTGGTGGAGCAGGCTTGCAGGGTCAAATTGCACAATCCTGCTCCAATGTCCTGTGTTCCCACTGTGTAAGGACCAACTTTGGCCAAGGGAAAAGTAAGGGTATTTCAGAAACGGTGGGGTCAAAGCAGATTCAACGGCAATGGAGAAAATTAGAGTCATGGAGTTATATAGCATGGAAACTGCTCCTTCAGTCCAACTCATCCATGTCGACCAGATATCCTAGGTTAATCTAGTCCCATTTGTCAGCATTTGGCCCATATCCCTCTTAAATAGGAAGGGTTTATATTTACATCCAGATGCCATTTAAATGTCATAATTGTACCAGCCTCCACCACTTCCTCTGGTAGCTCATTCACACCACCTCTGCATGAATATGTTGGCCCTCAGGTCCCTTTTTAAATCTTTCCCCTCTCACTATAAACATATGCTCTCTAGTTTTGGACACCCCTACCTTGGGGAAAAGACCTTGGCTATTCACCCTATCCATGACAAAAGTTTGTTTTTCCTTTAAAAATAGGATATAGAGGTAACGGGAACATAGTCCAGATAGTTCCTAGATCTTGGACATGTGATAAATGTTTGTTCAAACGCTGGGGAAAGTGAAGGATAAATCCAGGAATGGAAAGAAAGGTTTAGAAATTGACCACTAATTGCACTTTTACTGTGTTCAGTTTTATGATAATCTCAAGATGAGGGTGAGAGTTGGAAGTAATATTGATATTATCCGTACACTGTACAACAAAAGCAATAAGATGATCTGTATAGGATCGGAACAAAGAACATTACAAGTGGAGGTGGAGTATTCTAGGTTGCTGTTGTAATAACCTTCATGTTGAAGAAATGAATGGAATTAATAGACGTTATTTTGGTGCAAGCAAGCTGAGACAGCGAGAGGAGGAAAACGATAAATGAGGACTGCTCAGGTTTTCATTAAGGGAAAGTTGGAGTTCCAGAGTAATGCAGGTGAAGAATAGAGGTTTACATTCATGGTGAAAAGAAATTAATCGAAGCCACAGAATCTGAAATCATTAAGGCAGAAGGAGGCAAAGAGCTATGTAAAACAAAACAATAGCTGTTGGAAATTTGCAACAAACACAAAAATTGCTGGAGAAATTCACAAACTTGATTGAATTCTTTTGAAGAAGTAACAAAGAGGATTGATGAGGGCAGAGCAGTAGATGTGATCTATGTGGACTTCAGTAAGGTGTTTGACAAGGTTCGCAATGGGAGACTGATGAGCAAAGTTAGTTCTCATGGAATGCAGGGAGAACTAGCCATTTGGATACAGAATTAGCTCAAAGGTAGAAGACACAGGGTGGTGGTGGAAGGTTGTTTTTCAGATTTGGAGGCCTGTGACTAGTGGAGTACCACAAAGATCATTGCTGTGTCCACTGCTTTTTGTCATTTTAAATAAAATGATTTGGATGTGAGCATAAGAGGTATAGTTAGTAAGTTTGCAGATGATACCAAACTTGAAGATGTAGTGGACAGTGAAGAAGATTAACTAGGAGAAAGTGAGGACTGCAGATGCTGGAGACCAGAGTTGAAAAGTGTGGTGCTGGAAAAGCCCTTTTCCAACACCACACTCTACCACAAACTCACAGACAACCTCACAATGCTACATTTCTCCAGCTTCCACCCAAAACATATTAAAACAGCCATTCCCTATGGACAAACCCTACGCATACACCGGATCTGCTCAGATGAGGAGGAACGTGACGGACACCTGGAAGTACTCAAGGATGCCCTCACAAGAACGGGGTATGATGCTCAACTCATTGACCGCCAGTTCCGACGTGCCACAGCAAGGAACCGTAATGACCTCCTCAGGAGACAGACACGTGCTGCAACTGACAGGGTACCCTTCATTGTTCAGTACTTCCCATGGGCTGAAAAATTACGCCATGTCCTTCGTGACCTGCAACACGTTATCAATGAGGATGAGCACCTCACCAAGACCTTCCCCACACCTCCACTACTTGCCTTTAAACAACCGCCAAACCTCAAACAGATCATTGTTCGTAGCAAACTGCCCGGCTCTCAGGACAACTCCATACAACCCTGTCACAGTGGATGCTGCAAGACGTGTCAGAGTGTGGACATAGATACCACCATTACGCGAGGGAACACCTCCCACCTTGTACATGGCAGGTACTCAGGTGACTCAGCCAACGTTGTCTATCTTATACGTTACAGGCAAGGATGCCTGGAGGCATGGTACATTGGGGAAACCGAGCAAAGGCTATGACAACGGATGAATGGGAACCGCACAACAATCAACAGACAGGAGGGTTCCCTCCCAGTTGGGGAACACTTCAGTGGTCCAGTGGTCAGCCTCGGACCTTCGGGTGACCATCCTCCAAGGTGGACTTTGGGACAGGCAGCAGAAGAAAGTGGCTGAGCAGAGGCTGATAGCTAAGTTCGGTACCCAGGGGGAGGGCCTCAACCGGGACCTTGGGTTCATGTCACATTACAGGTGATCACCATTGCACTACACACACACACACACAGATATTCCTACACACACACACTCTCACATACACACGGACACAGGTACACACAGACACCCCCACATACACTCCCACACTCACACATGCACCCCCTCACAGACTTAAGACACTCTGCACTCACCACACACACACACCACCCCAGACAGACACACACAGACAAAAACCCACATGCACGCATATATTTTGTGGGGTGAATTTGTACTTGCAGAGTTACATTATACTTTGCTCAAAAACTGCATACATTCATGTAGAACTCTGAGCTCAAAAACTGCATGAATTTATGTATAACTCTGTTATCTCACTTTTTAGATTAGAATCAATCCAAACATCAGGTCTTGGACAGAGAACACAGGGGGCTAACACCTTCAACATATTGTCTAGCTATCACCATTGTTAACAGCTAACCCGAGAATGCAACTTTTGAAAAAAAAGGTTTTGTAATTTACATATGAAAGAAGTGAAACTATCACTGTATTCTAACAGATGAAAGGCTTAACAGACAATCAAATTTTCAATGTATAATTTCAGTTACATCACACTGTAAATTTTTGCTATAAATTCTGTGTTACGATCGAGCCCTCCACAATCACCTGATGAAGGAGAGTCGTTCCAAAAGCTAGTGTGCTTCCAATTAAACCTGTTGGACTATAACCTGGTGTTGTGATTTTTAACTTTGTACATCCCAGTCCAACACCGGCATCTCCAAATCATGACCACCTTGAAGAAGCTCTCCTCTTCCCTCTACAAAGCTGCGCTTTTCCAGCACCACACTTTTCAGCGAAGAGGGTTACCTCAGATTACAACAGGATCTGGATCGGATGGGCCAATGGGCTGAGAAGTGGAAGATGGAGTTTAATTTAAATAAATGTGAGCTACTGCATTTTGAGAAAGCAAATCTTAGAAGGACTTATACACTTAATAGTAAGGTCCTCAGGAGTGTTGCTGAACAAAGAGACCTTGGAGTGCAGGTTCATAGCTCCTTGAAAGTGCAGTCGCAGGTAGATAGGATAGTGAAGGTGTTTGGTATGCTTTCCTTTATTGGTCAGAGTGTTGAGTACAGGAGTTGGGAGGTCATGTTGCAGCTGTATAGGGCATTGGTTAGACCACTGTTGGAATATTGCATGCAATTCTGGTCTCCTTCCTATCGGAAAGATGTTGTGAAATTTGAAAGGGTTCAGAAAAGATTTACAAGGATGTTGCCAGGGTTGGAGGATTTGAGATATAGGGAGCGGTTGGTTGGGCTAGGGCTGTTTTCCCTGGAGCGTCGGAGGCTGAGGGGTGACCTTATAGAGGTTTACAAAATTATGAGGGATGTGGATAGGATAAATGGACAAAGTCTTTTCCCTGGGGTGGGGGAGTCCAAAATGAGAAGGCATAGGTTTAGGGTGAGAGGGGAAAGATATAAAAGAGATCTAAGGGGCAACTTATTCATACAGAGGGTGGTACGTGTATGGAATGAGCTGCCAGAGGAACTGGTGGAGGCTGGTACAATTGCAACATTTTAAAAGGCATCTGGATGGGCATATGAATAGGAAGGGTTTGGAGGGATATGGGCCGGGTGCTGGCAGGTGGGACTAGATTGGTTTGGGATGGACGGGTTGGACCGATAGGCTTGTTTCTGTGCTGTACATCTCTATGACCTTTATAAGTTCAGGTCAGCAACAGTGGAGAGAAAGCAGAGTTAACATTTTGAGTCCAGTAACCCTTCTTCACAACTGAGACCTGAAACATTAACCCTGCTTTCTCTTTGTGGATGCTGTCAGCCTGCTGAGTTTCTCCATAGAAATATGTCATTTGGTTTAGACAAGAAATTAAAATAAAAGGAAATAAATTCAGTAAAACAGAAACAGGCAGAAAGCATTGGTATTGCAAGAATGTTTGATATGTCTGTTAACTCGCAAAAAACAGGTATGCTATACAACTGTCAAGTCATGACGTTCCTGTGACATTCAATGATAACACTACAGGGTGACTTCTGTATCTGTGGAGTTGTTTTCTGCAGTTGTTGCTGTGGTTTACCATGGTCCAAACATATTATAGGGAGCATTCTGGAATCCGGGAATGGGGGCTGCTGGGAAGGTAAATTTCCCATTGAAATGAATGCGTTTATTCCTATCAGCTGTTTTGGGCTGCTGTGGTAGGTCTTGGAAGGTATCACTAAATCCCTTATCAATGTTCAGGGTTGAGGGGTGGGATAGGGAGGAGAGAGGGAAAGATCAGAGGCAGGGAATTTGCAACATGTGGCTCACCACCTGTCTCCTCAAAGCCTGTCTACCACTAGCAAGGCACAAGTCAGGAGCTTGAGGAATGTTGTCTCCCTGACTGAATTAGTGCAACTTCAACAATACTCAAGCTTTCTATTTGGAACAGTTGGCCACTTGAGAACCAGCTCATCTATCACTTCCAACATTCATTACCCTTAATTACTAATGCATTAGCAGCCTCCTGCCCTTCCCTCTAAGTCCCATCTCCTTGCAACCCACAAATTGCAAGACGTGATTTTAAAAAAAAAGCTTGCCTCTTCCCATTGGGTTCCCTGAAAAATGGGCCTCCAGCAACAATCTCTCTGGCTATAAGCTGCCAGTCAATTGATCCTTGAGGACTGTGGTTCTGTCGTCCACTCTAGAGTTAATTGGAACTTGATGTAGCAAACTTCCCTTTGAATGAGATTAGAGAGTCAATTGCCAATGAACTCTCCTTTCTCCATGCATAGGCTGAGATTTTCATTTTGTAGCCTATGTTTTGAATACTGTATCTTGCAACTTCCTTATTTATTGTGAATATCAAAAAGAAAAAAAAAGTAGTTATTTTAGCTTAGTGCTTCTAGTTTATCCTAAAGATCATGTAACTAAGTGGCCAATATTTACTGAGTTTACCAGAGGAGATTTAATAATTGCCAGCTTTGATTCCTGATGAAGGGCTTATGCCCGAAACATTGATTCTCCTGCTCCTGGGATGCTGCCTGACCAGCTGTGCTTTTCTAGCACCACCCTCTCGACAGCTTTGATCATGACCACTTATCAGATACACTAAATCTCATTGTGAATATGGAGGGTCTTTTGAAATGTGTTTGCAAGCAGTGACTCTAAATAAAGCTCTGGAAGAGTCTCCTTCAATAACTTATAAGTTCATAAGATACAGGAGCAGAATTAGTCCATTTGGCCCATTGAGTCTGCTCTACCATTCGATCATGGCTAATATGCTCCTTACCCTGATTTTCCTGCCTTCTGCCCATAACCCTTCAACCCATTGCCAATTAAAAGTTTGGGCTCCTCCTTAAATGATGTTGTCCCAATATCACCGCGTTTTGGGGTAGCGAAATCCGCAGATTCACAGCCATTTGGGAGAAGTAATTTCTCCTCTATTCTTTTAAATTTGCTGCCCCTTATCCCAAGGCTATGAACTCTCATTCTAGAATGCCCCAAAAGAGGAAGTAACTGCTCCACATGTATTTTATCCTCACCTTTCATCATTTTAAATTCTTCAATTTGATTTCCCCTCATTCTTCTAAATTCCAGAGATTACAGGCCTAAGCTGTTCAATCTGTCTTCTTATGACAAACCTCTCATTACTGGGATCCACACTGATTCCTTACTAGACCAGCAGCAGTGACCTAACAACTGTGCCATATTCAAAAGCTGGGTTAAAAGTCAGAAAATTGAATTGGCTCCAGGGTCCTGAACCTCCCTCAGGAGCACATGCCCCACAACCTGAGCCACATCACACAAGTGCTGTCTGTGTCCTTCCATCTGCACAGAGGAGTTCTTTGTACAGGCTGCTACTACACACCATCCACCTCGACTTCTACGTCGGCTCTCCGGACACCCTTGGCATGGTTATTTACAGTTGGGCAGTGGATCCTACGCAGCAATCCTCTCACTTTCCATCAGAATTTGGAAAGGAGGGTGTTGCACACAACAGTCCCCTGGAACTGCAGATTGTGTCAGTTCCTGGGTTCCCTGCTTGACAGTTTATTTTGTGATGCCGTGGATGCTGGGGACCATGTTTATGTTGGTTGTGGATGTTTTCACCCACAAAAGTATTAGTGATTAGAAAATATGACTAAAAGGCAGAAATCTGACTGGTCTCTCTCAGTACTGTCATGTGCAAGTTGTTGCAATGCAATGTTAATTGTACCATAAAGCACTTTGACACTGCAATATTCTGATAAGATAGTCAACAATTTTTGACTGAGAGGATCCGCGGCCATGTGTATTTGCAGACTGCTGATGACCTAGCTTCAAATCTATAAAGAAATGAAGCCACTTGCATGGTGATACTAGATTTCTCAAAAGTCTTTGACAAACTGTTAGATGACTAGTAGTTTATATATAAAGGAAAAATTCAAGATCTTAAAAGAAAAATGACAGGACCACTGGGAGATGGCATATAATATATTAAAATGCTATGCCATATGCTTCAGCAACAAACAGAAATACACCAGGCTAGATTCTGTCGTCAAATTCTCCATCAGGTGGATACACAACTGTGCCTGAAGGTCCAACTGAAAAGCACTTTGTAGTGGAGATTCTGAAATTCAGCAGATCACCTCCAAAGGATTACCTTGTGATAAAGGCACAACATGAGCTGCCCCCTGAACAAACTGCAAAGACCATTTGTTGCCAAGATCATGTATTGACAATCCCACAATAAAACAAGATGTCAAAGGAAATAGTCACAGCCCAAACACTTGTAATGTGTTTCAACACCCATCTTTAAATTAATTTCCATTTTCAAAGTTTTCATGGTCAGGGCCATTATCTCAGCAGTTGATACCTGGTTTGAAATAACTTCACAGAGGCTGGTATTCTGTCACCAAGTCACTCTTTATTTACATGTGAAAAGTCCTTGATACTGGTCCAGCTTCCTCAGAGCCAGCTCTCAGAGAGCAGAACCTATGACACTCCTGTTTATATCTGTCAGCCAAGACTCCCTGATTGGGGATGTTAATCTGGCCCAGTCAGGAAAATCATTCTGTGGTGTCTACCTGGCTAACCTCATTATAATCACTACATGGTTCAGCTAACACTACTTCTGTAAATGGTGGTAGATTACAGATATTAGTCTGTGGTGCTGACACAATTTAGGCAGAAGAAACTAACTGAGCGCAAGTTTGGCTTTTAAGTTCAGAGATGTTTGTGTATATGTTTTAACTCTTTCGTTGCAAAAGTATTTATTGCCCTGGAAGTTCTTACTGGTAGTTCTTTAATTTTCAGTTTAAACTCGACAGATCAAAGTTTTCAAGGAAATACCATAAATAATGAAAGATTATGAGAATTAATCATTAAATTTCAGGGTCGTTAATTTTCTTGCAAAATCTATATGACTTTCTCAAAATATTCAGTTGCCCATAACTAAATAAAAAAAGTCGTTTAAAATTAATTTGTAGTCTTGTTAATAATGTGGTTCATGCATTTTAATTACAGCCTGAAACTACTTCAGTTGGTCTAGGAAAATATCACTTTAGAGATCTATTGGCCATAACTCTGCAGGAAATACTACTGACCTATTGGAGGCTTAGAAGCTTATTTAAAAAAAAACTCCCAAGAGAGGATAAAAGGTCAAGATTTCCTGAAAATATGCCTGTTATTTCCATTCATTTATAATTTACTTTTGCTTTAGATGTGGGGATTACAGTACAGTTATGCAGGACAATAACTTTTACATCCTGGAATATCCTCTAAACTTGAAGATTTCAGTTGTGTACTTATTATCAATAGGAATTTAATTTCTACTTAGTTTTGAATGATTACCACCAAATATTGATCCATGTTAGACAATATCTAAGAATGGTCTAAGATTTTGCATTTTGTTAAGTCTAATCTTTCAAGTTATGAAATTTTTGTACTGCAAAGGTGATGGAAGTATGAATTGATAAAGGCACGGTTAGCATTGAATATCTTGAATGTCTGGTTTGATGGTCGATCTCTTTAACAATATGGTATTCAAACAGAGACAAAGAAATTTGAGAAAGTAGTTGAATGGAAGGATCAGGGAGTGGTGCTAAAAACATTTTATTGACACTGTACATTTGGCCACAGCATTAAGCAATCATCAAGGCCTTGTAACAAAGGCTTGTAATAACTGGAAACATTAAATTTCTTGTAGACTGAAACAATCAAATTGTAATAGATAGAACAGTACAGCACAGTACAGGCCCTTCGGCCCCCGATGTTGCGCTGACCTGTCATACCAATCTGAAGCCTATCCCACCTACACTATTCCATGTGCGTCCATATGCTCGTCCAATGACGACTTAAATGTACTTAAAGTTGGCAAATCTACTACCGTTGCAGGCAAAGCATTCCATACCCTTGCTACTCTCTGAGTAAAGAAACTACCTCTGACATAAGTCCTATATCTATCACCCCTCAATTTAAAGCTATGCCCCCTCGTGCTCGCCATCCCCATACTTAGAAAAAGGCTCTCCCTGTCCACCCTATCTGACTCTCTTATTATCTTATATGTCTCTATTAAGTCACCTCTCAACCTTCTTCTCTCTAATGAAAACAGCCTCAAGTCTCTCAGCCTTTCCTCGTTAGACCTTCCCTCCATACCAACATCCTAGTAAATCTCCTCTGCACCCTTTCCAAAGCTTCCAAATCCTCCTTATAATGCAGTGACCAGAACTGTACGCAATACTCCAAGTGCGGCCGCACCAGGGTTTTGTACAGCTGTAGCATAGCCTCATGGTTCCGGAACTCGATCCCTCTATTAATAAAAGCAGTATGCCTTCTTATGAAGGGCACGGTGGCTCAGTGGTTAGCACTGCTGCCTCACAGCACCAGAGACCTGGGTTCAATTCCCGCCTCAGGCAACTGACTGTGTGGAGATTGCACATTCTCCCCGTGTCTGCGTGGGTTTCCTCCGGGTACTCCGGTTTCCTCCCACAGTCCAAAAACGTGCAGGTTAGGTGAATTGGCCATGCTAAATTGCCCGTAGTGTTAGGAGTAGGGGTAAATGTAGGGGAATGGGTCTGGGTGGGTTGCGCTTCGGCGGGTCGGTGTGGACTTGTTGGGCCGAAGGGCCTGTTTCCACACTGTGAGTAATCTAATCTAATCTTAACAAGCCTGTCAACCTGGGTGGCAACTTGCAAGGATCTGTGGACATGGACACCGAGATCTCTCTGCTCATCTGCACTACCAAGAATCTTACCATTAGCCCAGTACTTTGCATTCCAGTTACTCCAACCAAAGTGAATCACCTCACACTTGCCCGCATGAAACTCACTCCATTTGCGACCTCTCAGCCCAGCTCTGCAGCTTATCTGTGTCTCTCTGTAACCTACAACATCCTTCGTCAATATCCACAACTTCACCGACCTTAGTGTCATCCGCAAATTTACTAACCCACCCTTCTACATCCTATCCAGGTTATTTATAAAATGATGAACAGCAATGGACCTAACACCGACCCTTGCGGTACACCACTAGTAACTGGACTCCAGGATGAACATTTCCCATCAACCACCACCCTCTGTCTTCTTTCAGCAAGCCAATTACTGATCCAAACTGCTATATCTCCCACAATCCCATTCCTCTGCATTTTGTACAATAGCCTACTGTGGGGAACCTTATCGAATGCCTTGCTGAAAACCATATACACCACATCAACCGGCTTACTCTCATCTACCTGTTTAGTAACCTTCTCAAAGAACTCAATAAGGTTTGTGAGGCATGACCTACCCTTCACAAAACAGTGCTGACTATCCCTAATCAAATTATTCTTTTCTAGATGATTATAAATCCTCTCTCTTACAACCTGTTCCAATACTTTACCAACAACTGAAGTAAGGCTCACTGGTCTATAATTACCTGGGTTGTCTCTACTCCCCTTCTTGAAGAGGGGAACCACATTTGCTATCCTCCAGTCTTCTGGCACTATTCCTGTAGACAATGATGATTTAAAGGTCAATGCCAAATGCTCTGCAATCTCCTCCCTGGCTTCCCAGAGGATCCTAGGATAAATCCCATCCATCCCAGGGGACTTATCTATTTTCACACTCTGCAGGATTTCTAATATCTCTTCATTGTGAACCTCAATCCCACCTAGTCTAGTAGCCTGTGTCTCAGTAATCTCCTCGACAACATTGTCGTTTTCTAGAGTGAATACTGTCGAAAAATATTCATTAAGTGCTTCCCCTATCTCCTCTGACTCCACACACAACTTCCCACTATTATTCTTGATTGGCCCTAATCTTACTCTCGTCATTCTTTTATTCCTTAAATACCAATAGAAAGCCTTAGAGTTTACCCTGATCCTATCCGCCAACTTCTCATGTCTCCTCCTGGCTCTTCTGAGCTCTCTTTTTAGGTCTTTCCTGGCTACTTTGTAACCCTCAAGCGCCCTAACTGAGCCTTCACATCTTGTCCTAACATAAGCCTTCTTCTTCCTCTTGACCAGAGATTCCACTTCCTTTGTAAACCACGGCTCCCGCGCTCTACAGCTTCCTCCCTACCTGACAGGTACATACTTATCGAGGACACTCAGGAGCTTTTCCTTGAATAAGCTCCACATTTCTAATGTGCCCATCCCCTGCAGTTTCCTTCCCCATCCCATGCTTCCTAAATCTTGCCTAATTGCCTTTCCCCCAGCTGTAACTCTTGCCCAGTGGTATACACCTATCCCTTTCTATCACTAAAGTAAACATAACAGAATTGTGTTCACTATCACCAAAGTGCTCACTTACTTTCAAGTCTAACACCTGGCCGGGCTCATTACCCAGTACCAAATCTAATGTGGCTTCGTCCCTTGTTGGCCTGTCTACATACTGTGTCAGGAAGCCCTCCTGCACACACTGGACAAAAGCTGACCCATGTATAGTACTCATACTATAGTGTTCCTAGTCAATATTTGGAAAGTTGAAGTCCCCCATGACAACCACCCTGTCTCTCTCACTCCTATCGAGAATCATCTTTGCTATCCTTTCCTCTACATCTCTGGAACTATTCGGAGGCCTATAGAAAACTCCCAACAGGTGACTTATCCTTTCCTGTTTCTAACCTCAGCCCATACTACCTCAGTTGACGAGTCCCCAAACATCCTTTCTGCAACTGTAATACTGTTCTTGACCAACAATGCCACACCTGCCCCTCTTTTACCATCTTCTGTGTTCTTACTGAAACATCTAAATCTTGGAACCTGCAACAACCATCCTGTCCCTGTTGTATCCATGTCTCCAAAATGATCACAACATTGAAATCTCAGGTACCAACCCACGCTGCAAGTTCACCCATCTTATTCCAGATGTTCCTGGCATTGAAGTAGACAGGCTTCAAACCAACGTCTTGCTTGCCGGTGCTATCTTGTGTCCCTGAAAATTGATTTCGGACCTCCCCACTCTCAACCTTTTCTATACTCGAACTACAATTTTGGTTCCCATCCCCCTGCTAGATTAGTTTAAACCCACCCCAATAGCCTTTGCGAACTCCCCTTCCCCCCCTTCCCCCCCCTTTCCCCCCCCCCCCCCCCCTCCAAAGTTATTGGGATCCCTCTGGTTCAGATGAAGCCCATCCAGTTGTAGAGGTCCCACCTACCCCAGAAAGAGCCCCAATTATCCAAGAATCCAAAACCCTCCCACCTGCACCATCCCTATAGCCACTTGTTCAACTCCTCTCTCTCCCTATTCCTTGCCTCACTAGCACGTGGCATGGGCAACAAACCAGAGACAACAACTCTGTTCGTCCTAGCTCCCTGAATTTCTGCCTTAAATCCCCATCTCTCTTCCTACCTACATCATTGATGCCTATGTGGACCACGACTTGGGGCTGCTCCCCCTCCCCCTTAAGGTCCCAAAAACACGATCAGAGACATCATGAACCCTGGCACCTGGGAGGCAAAACACCAACTGTGAGTCTCTCTTGTCCCCACAGAACCTCCTATCTGTCCCCCTAACTATGGAGTCCCCAATGACTACTGCTCTGCTCCTCTCCCCCCTTCCCTTCTGAGCAGAAGGGACAGACTCTGTGCCAGAGCCCTGTGCCCCACTGCTTTCCCCTGGTAAGTCATCCCCCCCAACAGTATCCAAAATGGTATACTTATTGTTGAGGGGAATGGCCACAGGGGATCCCTGCAATGCCTGCCGTTCCCTTTCCATCCCCTGAGTGTTACCCATCTGCCTTTTTCTTGTACCTGAGGAGTGACTACTTTCCTGTAACTCCTCTCAATAACCCCCTCTGCCTCCCGAATGATCCGAAGTTCATCCAGCTCCATCTCCAGTTCCCTAACGCGGTTTTCGAGGAGCTGAAGTTGGGTGCACTTCCCACACATGTAGTCAGCAGGGACACTAGTGGTGACCCTTACCTCCCACATTCTGCAGGAGAAAAATTCAACTGCCCTAACCTCCATTCCCACGATTCTAAATTCTCAAAGAGACTGTTGAAAAAATAAGGAGTAAAAAATAAATTTGTTACCTTACCAATCTGGCGCACAGTACCTTTTTTTGGTTAGAGGAGGAGGATGGGTGGGAGACACTACCTGAGTAGTGTTTCGGTTAACGCAACCACACAAATATATGATTTCCCAGAATTCTTCGCTCCTCCCTCGCACCCCTCGGCAAATGGAGGCCCCGATGCCTGAAGTAAGGATTTTAAACAGTTAGACTCATCTGTCTGAGGGATCAGTTTACAGACTATTATGACTGTTTCATTCAACACTGTTGCAATCCAACTAGGAATAAAGCCTTTTAAATCACCTATTGGGTAATAAGGCAGAGTTATTCAGTGAAGAAAGTACCAAAGAACTGTCATTCTGTTCAGTCAGAAACGAAAACAGAAATTGGTAGAAAACTCAGCAGGCCTGGCAGCATCTGTGGAGAGAGAAAGCGGAGTTATGTTTCGGGTCCATTGACCCTTCTTAAGTTATTCAGTAGATCTTTTTACTTTGCAATTACAGAAAATTAGTGACCTTAATACAGTTAAATCCATAATAAGTTTGTAAGTGATATATCCAATCGCAAACAATTATCTTAAACTTGAAACCGGTTACACAGATATGACACAAAAACTGGTTTATGGTTGCTTTGGGTAAATGGATTAAAAGGTATGGTGGTAAATAAACAATGGGAAAAATTTAGAAAAATAATGGAGAAAATATCCAACAAAGAATTAATTCCATTTAAAAAAAATGAATGCTCAGCAACGAAAATCTATCCGTCGCTTTGCAGAAGAGATTGAAATTGGTACTGAATTGAAAGACAAAGAATTGCAGTAACTCTGAATATTGAAAAGGTTTCAGGAACCAATGAAGGGCCACAAAGAGGTTGATCAAAATGAAATAAAATGGAATGAATGAACTGGATAGAAACATAAAAATAGATTGCAAGAACTTGTACAAGTATGTGAAATGGGAGTGAGTAGCTAACCTAAATGTCTGTCTCTTTGAGGCAGAGACAGGAGAAATGATTATAGTTTAAGAGGAAATGACAACAATATTGAACAAATACTTTGTGTCTGGACTTCAAAAGAGAAGACATAAATTATGTAACAAAAATTGAGGGCATAAGCTTGAGAAGCATAAAGTCATTAATGTCTGCAGAGAAGAAATATTGGAGAAACAGGAGGGATTAAAATCCAGTAAATCCTTAGGATGTGGTGACCTTCATCCTTGAGTGATCAAAAAAGTAGTTTCAATGCTTTTTATTGTATTAATAATTTTCCAAAATTCCCTAGATTCTAGAGTGGTCTCGGTGGATTGAAAATGAGTAAATATAATATGAAGTAGGTGCAGAAGTAGACCATTTGGCCCTTGATCCTATTCTGTTATTCAATAAGATCACAGCTAACTTGTTTACCCCAATAACCCTCAAATCCTTCACCTAACCAGACTTCCTCCACCTTTATCTTAAAAATATTCAATGAATCACCACCTCCACCATCTTCTAAGGCAATATTCAAAGTGCAAAGTTGCACAATCATCTGAAAGAAAAAGAAATTGTCTTTTTTTCTCTGTGTTGAAAGAGTGACAACTGGTTTAAAATAGTGTTCCCTAGTTCTGGACTGACCCTTATGTGGAAATATCCTTTCCCGATCCACTTTGTTGTGACCATTCAGGATTTCACACACTTCTATCAAGTCATCCCACACTCTTTCAAACTCTAGTGGAAATAAGCTCAGTCTGTCCACCCTTTCCTCATAAGACAACCCACTCATCGAAGGTATTAATTTAATAATCCCTCTCTGAACCATCTCCCATGCAATTACATCCTTCCTTAAATAAAGTCAACAAAACTACACAAAGTATTCAAGATGTTGTCTCCCCAATACCACATATGAGGCATAACTTTTATGTTCAATTCCTCTTCTAACAACGGATAGAATCCCATTAGCTGCCTTGATTATGTGCTGTACTTGCATGTTAACTTCTTGTGATTCATGCATCAGAGCACCTAAATCCGTCTACACCTTGGAATTTTGTGGATGCTTTCTGTTTGATTAGTACTCTTCTTTATTTTTACTGTCTAAGTGACTGACTTCACATTTTCTTACATTACTGCATTTGCCAGATTTTTGTTCATTCACTTGATGTATTTAACCGTTTATAATCTACTTATGTCTTCACAACTTACTTTCCTACCTCTCTTGGTGTCCTCTGCAAATCTAGCTACCATGCTTTTATTCCCCTCATCTAAGTCATTAATGTAAATTGTTGAGTCCCCAGCGTAGACTCCTGCAGGACTCCACTCATTACATTCTGCCAGTCAGACACAAAACCACTTAAAAACTACCCTGTTTTCTTCCAGCCAACCCATCCATGCTAATGTCTTGCCCCCAAGTCGTAAGTCTATTTTCTATAATACCCTTTGGACTGACATCTTGTCAGATGTCTTCTGGAAATCCAAGCATAATACAATCAGAGGGTCCCCTTTATCTACAATGCTCCTTCAAATAATTTCAAAAAAATGGTTAAACATGACTTAAGATGAAATTAGCGCTGAAAATGTATTGCTGGAAAGGCGCAGCAAGTCAGGCAGCATCCAAGGAGCAGGAGAATCGACGTTTCGGGCATGAGCCCTTCTTCAGAAATGTGGAAAATGTGTCCAGCAGGCTAAGATAAAAGGTAGGGAGGGTGGACTTGGGGGAGGGGCATTGGAAATGCGATAGGTGGAAGGAGGTCAAGGTGGGGGCGAGGGCGGAGAAGTCAGGAAGAAGATTGCAGGTTAGGAAGGCGGTGCTGAGTTCGAGGGATTTGACTGAGACAAGGTGGGGGGAGGGGAAATGAGAAAACTGGAGAAATCCGAATTCATCCCTTGTGGTTGGAGGGTTCCTAGGCAGAAGATGAGGCGCATTTCCTTCAATCTTCGTGTTGCTATGGTCTGGCGATGGAGTCCAAGGACCTGCATGTCCTTGGTGGAGTGGGAGGGGGAGTTGAAGTGTTGAGCCACGGGGTAGTTGGGTTGGTTGGTCCGGGTGTCCCAGAGGTGTTCTCTGAAACGTTCCGTAAGTAGGCGGCCTGTCTCCCCAATATAGAGGAGGCCACATCGGATGCAGCGGATGCAGTAAATGATGTGTGTGGAGGTGCAGGTGAATTTGTGGCGGATATGGAAGGATCCCTTGGGCCCTTGGAGGGAAGTAAGGGGGAGGTGTGGGTGCAAGTTTTGCATTTCTTGGGGTTGCAGGGGAAGGTGCTGGGAGTGGAGGTTGGGTTGGTGGGGGGGTGTGGACCTGACGAGGGAGTCACGGAGGGAGTGGTCTATCTGGGTTGGGGGTTGTGAGTGTGAGAAAGTGTGTGTGTAGTGAGTGCGGAGTGTCTTAAGTCTGTGCGTGTGTATAGTGCAATGGTGGTCACCTGTAATGTGACATGAACCCAAGGTCACCTTTAGAAGGCTACGACAACAGATGAATAGGCACCGCACAACAATCAACAGACAGGAGGGTTCCCTCCTAGTTGGGGAACACTTCAGCGGTCCACGGCATTCAGCCTTGGACCTTCGGGTGACCATCCTCCAAGGTGGACTTCGGAACAGACAGCAGAGAAAAGTGGCCAAGCAGAGACTGATAGCTAAGTTCGGTACCCAGGGGGAGGGCCTCAACCGGGACCTTGGGCTCATGTCACATTACAGGTGACCACCATTGCACTACACACACACACACACACACACACACACACACACACACACACACACACACACACACACGTGCACACTAGCAGTCCTATACACACATACACACAGACGCGCACACAGACACCCACACAAACCCTTACAGATGCACACACTCCCACACTCACACATGGACCCCCTCACAGACTTAAGACACTCTGCACTCACTACACACACACACACTTTCTCACACTCACAACCCCCAACCCAGACATACACATACACACACACACACACACACACACACACAGACAAAGACCCACATGCACACATATATTTTGTGGGGTGAATTTGTACTTGCAGGGTTACATTGTACTTTGCTCAAAAACTGCATGCATTCATGCCGAACTCTGAGCTCAAAAACTGCATGAATTTATGTAAAACTCCGTTATCTCACTTTTCAGATTAGAATCAATCTAAACATCAGGTCATAGACAAAGAACACAGGGGGCTAACACCTTCAACATATTGTCTAGCTATCACCATTGTTAACAGCTAACCCGAGAATGCAACCTTTTTTTAAAAAAAGATTTTGTCATTTACACATAAGAAATGAAACTATCACTGTATTCTAACAGATGAAAGGTTTAACAGACGTTCAATTTTTCACTGTAAATGTTTGCTGTAAATTCTGTCTGTTAGGATTGAGCCGTCCACTATCACCTGATGAAGGGGTGTCGCTCTGAAAGCTAGTGTGCTTCCAATTAAACCTGTTGGACTATAACCTGGTGTTGTGTGATTTTTAACTTTGTACACCCCAGTCCAACACCGGCATCTCCAAATCATGATTACCAGAGAAAGACTGCTATTCTAAAGGGACAGTGATGAAATAATTTTTAAACCATATCTATAAATAATGGTTAAAAATCACACACCAGATTTTAGTCCAACACGTTTAATTGGAAGCACTAGCTTTCGGAGGGCGGCTCCGTCTTCAGGTGGTCGTGGACTTTGTACACCCCAATCCAACACCTGCATCTCTGAATTATAAATGATGGGAGTTTCTAATTAGGATAAGAATACAAATTTAGTCAAGTTGACCTTTTCTCTTCTCAATTAAGGCTTCCACACATCTCTGATAATCATGAAATTGTACATTGTCAGTTTGCAATTTAATGAAAGGTTATATGCAGGAATCAAATGAAATAGCTCAGTCTGGATGTAGAAACAAAATGCCTTTTGTTTTCCAATGCATGAACTGTTGTAATTATCAACCCTTTGTAACTTGTGTCATGCAGTTAAGATGTCAGCCATGGTAAAATTAGTAATACGCTTGTCACTGAGTCAGAATGTTTATGTTTAAGTTTCACTGTAGGGCTTGAGTATAAAAATCAAAGCTGACATTTCATTGCAGTACTGTGGGAGTGCTTCACTGTGAAAGGTGTTATCTTGCTCAAGAAACAAACTGATGCATAGGACGTAAAATATCCTATGATAGTGTCTCAAAAAACAGGCGAGGTATGTGTCATGTCCTGGCCATTTTTTATCCCTTAATCAGTATTGCAATAACAGATTACCTGGGCATTATCATGTCTTAGTTTCTGGGAGCTTACTCTCTGCAAATTGGATACCATGTTTTCTTCTTTACAACAGTGACAATTGCATTGGCCTTAATACAGTTTGGGAAATCTGGCAGTCATGAAAAAGACTATCTAAAAGCAAAATTGTTTACTTTTTTTTAAAAGGTCTACCTTAT
Source organism: Chiloscyllium punctatum (assembly GCF_047496795.1). Lineage (NCBI taxonomy): Eukaryota > Metazoa > Chordata > Chondrichthyes > Orectolobiformes > Hemiscylliidae > Chiloscyllium > Chiloscyllium punctatum. The sequence goes on from NC_092740.1 coordinate 159,124,122, forward strand.
AACCAAATTTTCCTGAAATATCACTGTTGACAAATGTATGTTTTAAACTGTACATTTTGGGATGGAAAAGAAGTACAAGTGACTGGAAGTAGGTTCTATGACAATCACCAAAAGAACTAGCTGTTAGTTATGAATTGTGGTGTTGACAAACTGATTTCAGCAACTTATTTGTTTGTCCTGTACATTCTGTTAAATGGTCCACAAAGCACTGCTCAAAGATTCCAATAGGTTGATTTATCATACTGAGCTTTATTTCAGAATTTTCAAAGAAAGTTGGTTGCTTCTGAGGGTGTTGCTTCATATCGGGATGTGATTTAATAGGTGATAGGTACACTTTGAGCAAATGTAAAAGAAGCCATCGAGTTCTTCAACCATGAAATGCATTGGAGCTAAGGCAACCCTTTCTAGATTTGACATCCATCTGTGAATGTTTTTCTAGCAGAGTTCACTGTTGAGAGTGGGAACATGAGCCTCTTTTTTTTCCATCCTCACCCAGGACGCAAGGATGAATTGTAGAATTTCCACTATTGCCTTGGTCGTGATCCATTAAATGAAATCTGTAAACCACTGAGTCTTTGTTGCTCACTTGTATTTCAAAACCTATGTGCCTTGAGCTCTCACTGTGAGAATTAGTCAAGGTCTTCAGCATTATTAAGGAATGTTAGGACTTTCAGAAAAATTAACAGTATTCCTGCCTTTTTGGATTTTAATTTATCAATCAAAGTTGAAAGCAGAAACAGGAAGATAAACCAATGGAGATACAAGTTCCATAAAAGGCGATACTGCTAAAACAGAGCTGCAAATGATGGAAAACAGAATGACCAGCGGAAAAATCCGATAAAGAAGTCAATCTGTAACTTCTAATTAAGCAGCCTGCAATGTGTATCCTGTACGCTGACTGGGAAGTGCTATTTTCTAACAAGATAGTAGTGTCATCGTCTGGCTTTTTAAAGCTGTAATAGCGTGAGACAAGGGCTTTAAAAGATTGACAGGTTTTAACTCATTGGAAGTAGCAGACCTGTGATTAATGAGTTGTCGTTCTCGGAAGGGATTGATGCTAAGTGAATAGAAGCAAACAGAATGGGGAGGAAAGCCTTATGATTTTTCCCATGGATCAAGATCAAAACAAGTTTAGCCACAAATGTATGACTTCATGATAGTAATGACTTGTTCAGTTTTGAACTTAAAGGGAAGGACATGTATTTTTGGTCTGTTTCATGTCATTCGTAAAACACATGGCACTCAATGAAAGCCTTTTTTGTGTAGGAAATGTGAAGGCTACGTAGCAGGGTCCCTCAAATAACACAATCATTCTGGACCAGATAGGAAATTTGGTTTTGGGAACTTTGAATGAGGTCTGGAAATCGCCTCTTAATTTATGAATAGTGTGATGGAATCTTTTACCTCCACCCAAGAGGGTTTCAGCTTCATGTCTTGTTAAAGGACAATGCAGCACTAATTCCATATTAATCATCCAAATCCTGAAATTTACTGTTGTTTAGATTCTTCAAAGAGTTAGAAATCAAAGTAGAATAATGTACAGTTTAATTAAAGAAAAATACCTTTGCTGGCAAGGCATGGCATGATGTAAAAGTCAGTTTGGAACAAAGAAAACCCTATATGGTGTATACAATATATCCGGTCATAGTTGATAATGCTTAAGTGAAGTCTGCTGGGTGGAATTTAAGGCCGGAGATGTGGAATGTGTGTGTTTGAAAATTCTTTGTATTGAGCTGAAGTATTAGCTTTATAAAATCAAATGGTGCAGTCTGTTTGATATAAGTGCAATGTTGAAGTATACATGTGGAATTCTCTTTCTGCCAGTGGCATTCCTGAATACACATGACCTCCCATTAGAAAAGCTATTGAAGATGATGACCCAGTTTTATCAACAGAGCTGTAATTATAAAGAGTTCCAAACCTACTTTGTAAATAAATTACTGAGAATGTTAAGAATATGAAATAAAACAATATTGGAAATATTCAGCTCAAGCAGTATCTATGGAGTGCAAAGTAGTTAACTTTTCAGTTAAAGTTTTTCTCTCCATAGATGTTTTCAGACCCAAATATTTCCAGTTGGTGGAGGTACTGGATTTTATGGTTTTGGCATGGGGGTAGCACCTTCTCGTCTCTGGTCCCCATAAGTTCTACCATAACACACTAGGTAGTGGCAGATAGGAGAAAGTGGGAAGGTAATTTCTTTTTCTTATTAAAATATTTGCTAAAAAAGCAGAAGAGAGATGCTGGGACGTATGTCATTCGGAGAAAGTCTATATCATGTGTGCATCTAGATGTTACCATCCACCTTTGTCACCTTACATTCCTTCCTCAAAACCCCTCTGACTCATTTCTGATCTGTCCCCAAACCAAGAGTTTGGGTGCTGTGTGCATGTGGACTTCAAGGCCCCCCTCACACCCAAAGCAACACCTTTTCACGATTTTGAGTATTGCCGAGAGTGGGATCTCCATTGATGGGTGAAGATGAAGCCCTCAACTTGTCTGTGCTGCCCAGTGCTGTGGGGTGGCTTGATTTAAAGGCAGTAGGCTTGGAACATTTTCCAGTTTGGAGTGAAATGCAGCCCAGGGGCTTTTCTTCCTTTAGCTTTTGGATTTTTGAATTTGAATTCATTTGCATGGAATATTTTGTTTGGCTCAATCAAATTACATGTAATTTGTAAATTGTGGAATCAATTATGACCCATAATGAGAAGAAATAGAGCCCTCTGATTGTTTCCTAGGGTCCTTCAGCAGAGAACATTAAATCATAACTGGATAGGATCACTTTGATAACACATTCCCAGGAAGTGAAGTGATTGTAACAGGATTTCTACTCCGAGATTTGAAAGACGCACACTAGATGGGAAAATACTGTCCCTTTCTTTTAATGCAGTACAGCAAATAATCTTTTTGCCTCTGTTTTTTAAATGAATGATATCCATTCATCATGTGTGCCTGATACATATTTTGATGTTTGTAATATTAATGTTATCACCATGGAATACAAAATGTATTCCAATTTTCTCAATTAATCCCAGATTTTTACAGATGTAACTTGAAATGGGAATGCCAGTGGATGGACCTGTAAAGGAGGGTACTGAGCCTTTGGTTGCAATGTCTGACACCAGCCCACTCACTCCCACTGCAACTAATATGCCTGGAATTGCCTGGAATGGAGGGTGCTAGCTATGAAGACAGGTTAAATAGTTTAGGATTATTTCAAGAGAAAGACAGGTATCAAGGGGGGACCTGATTGAGGTCTACAAAATCATGAGAGATATAGACAGGGTGGATAGCAAGAAGCTTTTCTCCCAGAATGGGGGGCTCCATTACTAGTGGTCATGAGTTCAAGGTGAGAGGGGAAAAGGTTAAAGGAAATATGCATGGAGCGTTCTTCATGCAGAGGGTGGTGGGTGCATGGAATGAGTTGCCAGCAGAGGTGGTGGTGGAGGCAGGCATGATAGCTTCATTTAAGATGTACCTAGACAGATACATGAGTGGGCAGGGAGCAGAGGGATACAGATCCTTGGAAAATAGGCGGCAGGTTTAGATGGAGGACCTGGATTGGTGCAGGCATCAGAGGGCCAAAGGGCCTGTTCCTGTGCTGTAATTTTCTTTTTTATGCCCACTTAATGTCCTCATCTGCTGCCCATATTTAATTGGCAATGGAAAGGGCTGTGTCCATCATGAAACATGGCAGGTTTGTCTTCACTGGCTGCTGTCTGTAGACATGGGGAGTGGTGTATTCTCCATTCTGGGTTCCTGGTGCCAATCAGAGTTTTTGCCTGGCCTCACTGGGATCCCATACTTGCTTACTTGAGGTATGCTTCCTCCTTGGTTAGCTGCAATATCGACTGTTGCTATCTCTCTTGGTGACACTTGGAGGTGTACAGCACGGAAATGGACACTTAGGTCCAACTCGTCCAAGGAGAATGTGCAAACTCCAGAAAGACAGTCACCCTCGAGTGGAATTGAACCTGCGTCCCTGGCACTTTGAGGCAGCAGTGCTAACCGCTGAGCCACAGTTCAGACTTGCTGGCAACTGCAGAACTATTGGTCTTCAGTTGGTTACCAGTTCTTGATGCAGGAGAGACAGAACCTCAGCCTCAACATTATGGCCAACAGGAAACAAGCCTACCCTCTGCTTCTAATTGAGACTTTTGATTTAGAAATAAAAGTTGATATAATACAACAAATTTTCAAAACCTAGGTTTCAGTATGGGGCAAAAGGCACAGGTCTTTTGTGTTGCCTGCTCATGAAAATAATCAACCTTTTGCTCCTTTTTACTCTTTATAGTCAGGAGTTTTTTATACAGGTGATCGCACCTTAGTCCGAATATTTGCAGGTTAGGTGGATTGGCCGTGGGAGATGCAGGGTTACAGGGATAGGGTAGGAGGCCTGGTTTTGGGTGGGATATTGTTCAGAGGTTGGTGTGAACTTAGTGGTCTGAGTGGCTTCCTTCCACACTGTAGGGATTCCATGATTCTATGATTTAGAGTTTAATTTCATAGAAATCTTTTGAAAAGGTTTCTGGCTTGACGTCCTACCTCTCCATTTCTAAAGCAGTAATCACCAACCTGCTAAAAACCCATCTTGTACCTTTAGAAAATATTCCACATCTTCAACCTCCCTTTTTCTTCCAGGGCTGTGGAGCATACTGTCATTTCCCAAGTCTGTATTGCGGTTCCTTGTCCCTCAACTACATGATGTTAGGTCATTGCCATGCAACCCTGGATGAGCTGTTGTTTCTTTTAGTTACACATTAGGAATATTATAGTCATACTCTCACCACAGAATTCCCCCCTTCTTTCCCTGCCCACAGGCTATGACCCAAGGTGTTTGCAAACTTGCTGTTTTATTTCACCACAAACTGAATGTCCTGCCTCATATCAGCTTTGTCAAAGTCAGCCTGCTTCCACTTCTGTAACATTATCTGTCTAGATTAGATTACAGTGTGGAAACAGGCCCTTCGGCCCAACAAGTCCACACCAACCCGCAACCCACCCATACTTACCTAACACTACGGGCAATTTAGCATGGCCAATTCACCTGACCTATATCTTTGGACTGTGGGAAGAAACCCACGCAGACACGGGGAGAACGTGCAAACTCCACACAGTCAGTCGCCTGAGGCGGGAATTGAACCCGGGTCTCTAGCGCTGTGAGGCAGCAGTGCTAACCATTGTGCCACTGTGCCGCATATCTGCTGTGATCGCATTCTGCACATACAGTCAGTGTCTGTGATGTCACTGCCTTCAACCAGAAGGTTAGGGGCCATCTTCTGCTAAAGGTCTCACCCAAGTCTTTGGCACCTCCAGGTTAAACAATTTCAAGATGACATTTCTTAAATAAGTTCTGTGAATAAGATTGCAGTAACAAATTTTAAAAACTTGAAACCACAAAAATCAAACATTTGTTGTCATGCAGTGATGATTACAACATGTCTCCCTTTACAGACACATTCATAGTTTCACCATTCCTCTGCCATTGTTTTGGCACCAGTCTTGGTTCTAAAATTCTAATGGGTTCTTCCAAACCTCTCTCTCCACTTTGGTTGAAGGCAGGTGGAGATCCCAAAGAAAGGGCAAAACAGATAGCTATTCTTTTTCTTTCCCCCTGTAGATTTCATAATGAGAAGCTTTTAGCAGAAGTCTGCAGAATTTAAGAGCTAAAATCTGCAAAAGATCAACAGAATCTGAAGACTCACTTGAAAAAGTTCCAGTCTGATGGAATATTAACTGTTTTAATAGGCATTATAAAAACCCTGTTGAGACATCACTAACTTTTCATGTGTTACAATATGATCAGAATTTATCAGGTGACTTGTTTTTTGCTTTTAGAGCTGAGTGATTTAAAATAAAGATATGTTGATTTGCTCAAAACCAGTCCTTAGCTCTGCTATCAAGATGAAATGAGTACCTATTCTGCAAAGCCATTATCTTGAAACAAGTAGTAGCTAGAAGCTTAGCAACCTGGCTGCCATACCTTGTTGATTGGAGTCAATACATTTTACACTCTTTTTTTCCTATAATTCAAATACTTGTCAAAGTTCCAGTCGTATCTGTTTTCTTAGTCTTGTTCCAAGTTTCTTGTTTCTGAAGTTCTACTGTAAATGCACGAGGTCCCTGTTGCTGGTGGTGTCAGAAAGGTATGTACAAAGGGGTCACGCTGCAAAAGCTTGTGATTTCTAATAAACCTGTTGGACTGTATCCTGGTGTCATGTGACTTTTCATTTTGTACCGCCCAGTCCAACACCAGCATCTTTGCATCATCACTCTTAATTCAAAGAGGGATCATTCCAACTTCGTTTCGTCATCTCTGCCCACACGACCTTCCACCCAAACGTTCTTGTAGTGGGCATAAAGCATTCCTTTAAATTTTTATTTTCAAAGAATATCAGGCATCACACATTAACTTTACCTTTAGCTTGTCTTAATATATCAGACTTGAAATGTTAACTCTATTCCTGACTCCACAGATGCTGCCAGACCTGCTGAGTTTTTCCAGCACTTCATGGTTGTTTTAGATTTCCAGTACCTGCAGTATTTCTTTAATTTGAGTCATGGGGTAGACATGTTCTGACTGATAGAAAAGTTAACATTTTAAAGGGCTATCTATTGATCTTGGGAATAAATGTATCTGAAAGTTCAATCAATTTCCAGCTAGCTCCTTTTGTTTTCCTCTCCACTTTTTTCATTTTCTTTTTAAATGCTCCTATCAGAGGTGTGGCTGCCAGTGATTTTGTTTTATTGCTGCCATTATAGTCTTCAAAATGAACATTCAAGTGGAAATTTGTCTTTGTATTATTTGGAAGAGAAAAGGAGAGAGGGATGTGATGCAGGTCAAATGTAATCAGAGGCAGGCTGGCTGATCTTATCTACCTAGATTCAGAGACAAATCTGTCGGCAAAGGAACATCCATTCTGGGTGCAGAGGAACTGTTATCATTATCTCCAGTTCAAAAAGGAATTAGTGACAGAGTGATTTCATTGCTTTGGAATCTGATATTCAGCTTCCTTCCATCACAGGGATGGTATTGTCAGGAGTTGTCAGTGTCCCTGCCATTCTGTATTTTTAAGCTGCTGTTTTATGTATTAAGTCAGAAAACCACTTGCAGAATTACCATCTTTGCAATTTGTCTGTAGCTCTTTTCTAATAACATGCACTGCCTCCTGTCTTTTTCATTAGGCCTAGTCTAGAATACCTTGCTGGATAACTGTCTCCCTGAAGATCCAGCTTTTCATTCAAGTGAACTGCTGTCAACCAGCAATGTTTTTTAATCTATTCATTTACGGTATGAGGGTTTCATTGACACTTATTGCCCAGGAAGCAATTGGGACCACCACATTGCTGAGAGTTTGGAGTCGCGTGTAGGCTAGGCCAGGTAAAGGTGTCAGTTTCTCTCCTGAAAGGGCATCTGTGAACAAGATGGGTTTTTCCCGATAATTGACAATGGATTCATAGTCTTCATTGGATGACTAATTCCAGATTTTTATTGAATTAAAATTCCAACATCTTCCATGACAGAACTCAAACTCTGGTCCCCAGGATATTACCTGGGCCTGTGGTTTAACACTCCATAATAATACCAGTAGGTTGTGTGTTCCTCCACATTAGCACCAGGACCTGAAAATGTAACCTTGGAAATCAGCTCAATGGAAATATCTTGTACCATTGAATCAGCTGTCAAAGTACAGGCATGAAAGGTGCCTCTTTGAAGTGGCATTGGAGAGTACCCAGCACATGTTGCGTTGCACCCTGGCACAAACCATCACATTTGGAGTAGGGGAGAATTGGAGAATTTTGGGATCGAGGTGGAGGTTGGAACAGATTTAAAGGTGGTATTGGTAAGCAGAAACTGTTTATTTTGAAAGCAGCAAAGGATTTTCAGTTCAAAGAGCACAAGAAACTGAAGGCCATTGCAGTATGTCGACCTTGATTTCCAAACTTGCACTAAAAGCACAGGTGTTATTTGTTTTGTACAATTTTTGATTTTTTTTAACCTTTTCCAGGCAGTCCAGTTTTTCAACATATAACACCCTCAACTAGTATATTTTTCCATCCTATGTTTGTACTCTGAATAACTGCCAATATAGTTGAACTCTCATTCTCTTTTGAACAATGGTGCATGACTGTTTTAATTAGAAGTGGACTTTACCTTTCAATGTGTGAATATGTTTTCAATGTGTTTGAATAACCTTTCATTCGTCGTAAACTTAAAACAGTTCTTGGAATCTTTAAAACTGATGACAACTCCAGGAAGTTGTTTCCAAATTATTAAATTAATTTGTAATTTTTTTTCTTGAAACAAGATTCAAGTTATAAAGCCTTTAATATGGCCAAATCATATAATTATCCCAGATGGTTTATACCTTATGTTCAGCATTCCGATATACCATATGCCAGTAGAGGAAAGTTCTTTGTGATTCATATGTTCATTTTCTGGAGGTTGGGAAGTGGGGTTTCAGTAATGGTGGATGCTGTTACTGAAACCAGGCCTTTTGCTCATCTGGCTTGTGGGTTTTTCCAGCAAGACTAATTTGATGAGCAGGAAGTCAAAGAATGATTTGACATTTTGTCTCCGTGGCCAAGAATCTCAGGCCCATGTTACAGTACTTCTACCAGCACACTGTCTGAGATCAGCTAGATTAGCACAGCCACTGATCTCGAACTTGGATTCTTTCCAATGTGTACCATATCCCATTACTGTTATATCTTTGGATTGAATATGACTCGCCACATTTTTCATTAAGGCAGCTACCTCTTTGTGAAATGTTAAAGGAGAACTATTTTTGATATACAGGTACTCCACAAACATGCAAAAGGAATTGAAACTGCAAAAATCATGCCAGCCGGTTTGAACGGAGCTTTAATTCATTCACTGGATCTGAGTGTTTCTGCCTTGGCTGGTATCTATTGCCCAACCTGATGACTGCCATCACCCACTTCCAGTCAAAGGCTTTCTTCCAGTGTCTGATTTTGACCATGTTAACCAGATACTGAGAAAATACCAGCAATAGCTCTTAAGGATGATTCTGCATCCATTTTGGATATGTTAGTGATATCCTTGAAGCAAGGATTATTGCAAAATTAAGCTTTTAGTACCTCACCTAAAGACTATTTGTCTACAAGAATAGAAAGCAGAAACAAAGTAGTTTAGAACATAGAACAGGATAGCACAGTATACAGGCGCTTTGGCCCTTGGTGTTGTGCCAAACTTTTATCCTACTCTAAGATCAAACTAACCTACATACCCTTCATTGTACTATCTTCCATGTGCCTATCCAAGAGCTGCTTATAAGTCCCTAATGTATCTGACTCTCCTACCACCATTAGCAGTGCATTCCACACACCCACTACTCTCTGTGTAAAGGACCTTCCTCTGACATCTCCCCTAGACCTTCCTCCAATTACCTTACAATTATACCTCCTTGTGATTGCATTTCTTCCCTGGGAAAAAGTCTGACTACTCACTCTATGCTGTCATCATCGTGTACACCTCTATCAAGTCACCTCTCATCTTTCTTCTCTCCAATGAGAAAAGTCTTAGCACTTTCAACCTTTCTTTGTAGGACATGCACTCCAATCCAGGCAGCATCCTGGTAAGTCTTCTCTCGAAAGCTTCCACGTTCTCCCAAAAATCAGGTGACCAGAAATGAACACAATATTCCAAGTGTAGTCTAACCATGGCTCTGTAGAGCTGCAGCATAACCTCACGGCTCTTAAGCTCAATCCCCCTGCTAATGAAAGCCAACACACCATACGCCTTCATAACAACCCTATCAACTTGGGTGGCAACTTTGAGGGATCAATGGACATAGACTCCAAGACCTTTCTGTTCCTCCACACTGCCAAGAACCCTGTCTTAACCTGTATTTTGTATTCAAATTCGACCTTCCAAAATGAATCACTTTGCATTTATCCAGGTTGAACTCCATCTGCCACTTAACAGCCCAGTTCTGCATCCTGTCAATGTCCCGTTGCAACCTACAACAGCCCTTCACACTATACACCACTCCATCAACCTTTGTGTTATTGGCAAACTTACTAACCTACTCTTCCACTTCGTCATCCAAGTCATTTGTAAAAATCACAAAGAGAATGTGATGCTTAACATCTGTGGTGCTGCTGTTATCTACTAATGGGTGCTGAGGCCTGCTCTAGGTTGCTAGTGCATAATACAATATTAATTGGGAAGAAAGTGCCTTTTGATATTGAAAATCTATAGATCAGATGTGCCTTAGCTTATTAAGGAATCCAAAAACGTTGTTAATGAGCTGTTTGTGCCATATGCAAGACTCAATACCTGAATGACCCTTCCTGAGCTTCAGAGCACAGGTAAATTTGATTCTGGTTGGTTCCTGTAATTGAGGTGTTGGAGAGGTTTTGTAGTTTTGACTCATCAATTTGATTCGTTTATTTCATGGTACTTTTAAGTTTCATTGTTCACAACTTAGTAAAGTGCGCTCCACATTACATTTACTATTTGTGTTTGCTCATTATAGAAGGAAAAGATCAGAGAGGCTTTGATTCCCAAATTTCCACCTGCCTCTGCCATTATGTAGATGGGGGAAAGGGGATCCTGGCATCAGCATTCTTAATGAATGTGTGAATATACACCATGTAGTTACTTTGTTTTGATGAGCTTTTGGTGGTCAAAGTTTATTGCATTTCATGGGTCATTGAGAAGGCCTCTTATTCCCCTCCTGAAGCATCATAACTCTCCAGGGCCCCTGCATTGGTGAGGCTAATGCCTGTCAAACTGTTAGAAGTGCAAATGCCTGCGTAAATATTCAAATAATCCTGTCCCTGAAATTTAGCATTGGTCATTAGCTGATCACAACAGTGCCTGGAAGTTCCATCCTGTTGTATTTCTGTCCCCTCCATGGGTGTTTGAATGTTTCTATAGGAACTTGTATAGCTCTGAAACACTTCATAGCATATTTGTACACATTGCAATTTATAATTAGCACCTTGATATACAAGTTCTCTCCAATGCCTTTTCTGTTTGTGTGACTTATTGATTTCAGTGCACTGGATTTAAAACTTTTTGTGCAACTGCACTTATACAGTTATTTGAAAAGGTTTCACTTGTTAGTGACCTCTGCAGGAACTATTGGTGTGAGGCTACACAGCTGTGAGGGAACATTGGTTTCTCCGATTCTATAAGATATTCCTCCTAACAGTGCCAATGCTGCTTTAGACTTATTTAAAAACAAAGTCAGTCTGGGGAAGATTTCTTGCAGGCTTCCACAAATCCAATACCTTTCCCCACTGATATTAGACTGATGAATAAACCTCTCTAATTCCAATCTAATGTTGACCTTCCTTTTATGTGTCTCCTGTATATGGTAACCTTGTATGCCTCACTCTGTGTAGGCACCCTATGATTTGCATGTCCTTGTTTGTTATGATACCCTGCACTGCTCACAAAACACAACTTTTCACTGTACTTAGGCACCTGTGACAACAAATCAAATCAAATCATAGATTAATGTTTGTTCAGTATGGTATGCAGGTAAGGAGAGAGTGAGGACTGCAGATGCTGGAGAGTCAGAGTCGGAAAGTATGGCGCTAGAAAAACACAGCAGGTCAGGCAGCATCCGAAGAGCAGGAGAGTTGACATTTCAGGAATCCTGATGAAAGGCTTATGCCTCAAAAGTAGACTCTCTTACTTCTTGGATGTTGCCTGACCTGCTGTGCTTTTCCAGGCCCACACCTTTCAATGACAATTGTGTACAGATAAGGGATCTTATGAAATAATTCAATATTTAAATCATGCCTGTTCTCCGATGTTCCCTTCTGTACAGAGTGGAAACTATAGCCTTAGGCAGTATGTAGAAGTGAACAGTAGTCTGTTTTTTGTGAAAAGCATTTGTTTCTGAGTTCCCTCCATGTCATTTTATAGTCATGTTAAAATCAGATATTCACATTGCAAGGCTCCATCGCATATCTACCATGTGCTGTGTACTGATTGTTTGAGACACCAGAAATGTCCTGTGCTTCAGAAAAGAACACCATAAGGAAGGCTAAAAGGGGCCATGAAATGACCTTGGCAAACAGATTGTGGAAAATCCCAAAGCCTTTTATATACGTATAAGGAGCGAAAGATTGGGTCCACTCAAGGACAAAGGAGGAATTTGTGTGTGGAGCTGGAAGAAGTGGGTGAGGTCTTGGAGAAGAATATGGTGGATGCTGAGTTTTGGGAGGGGTATGTTTATATTCTAGGACATGGCTTTTTTTTAAAAAAGAGGTTCTGGGTGTTTTGTAAAACATTAAGGTTGAGAAATTCCTAGGATCTGATGGGATCTTTCCCAGAATGCTGAGGGAGGCAGGTGGGAAATTGCTGAAGCCTTGTATGAAGTCTTTGTAACCTCTTTAGTCATAGGAGAGGTCCCAGAGAGCTGGAGAATAATCAATGCCTTTGTTTAAGAAAGGCAACAGGAATAATCCAGAAAATTACAGACTGGTGAGACTTCCATCCGTGGTAGATAAATTATTGGAGAAGATTCTTAAGATTAGGATTTACTCCCATTTGGGAAAAATATGGATTTATTAGCGATAGGCAGCACTGTTTTGTTCCGGGGAGGTCACGTCTCAAATTTGATTTTGTTTTGAGGAAATCACAAAGATCATTGAAGGCAAGACGGAGATGTCTATATTGACTGTAGCAAGGCCTTTGACGAATCCCTCCTGGCAGGCTGATACAAAAGGTGAAGTCACATGGGATCACATGTGAGCTGTTAAGGTGGATTCAGAACTGGTTTCATCATAGAGGACCGTAGTGTTGGAAGGGGTATGGTTATTGGAGCTCTGTGACTTAGTGGTGTTCCACAGGGATCAGTGCCAGGACCCTTGTTGCTTGTAATATATATAATTTGGCGCAGAATGTAGGTTGTTTGAATAGCAAGTTTGCAGATTTGGAGAGATGTGGATAGTGAGGTGGATTGCTAGAGGATACAACAGGATATATATTATATATATATTATATATATATATATATATATAAGCTGGAGACTTGGGCAGAGAAATAACAGTTGGAGTTTAATCTGGACAGATGTGAGGTGATGCATTTTGGGAGTTCCAGTGCAAGAGGGCAGTATACAGTAAATGGCAGAAAACTTAGAAGCATCAGCATACAGAGGGATCGTGGTGTACAGATTCACAGTTTCTGAAAATAGGACCACAAGTGAATAAGATGGCCAAGAAAGCATATGGCATGCTTGTCTTCAGTCAGGACACAGAGTATAGAAATTGGCAAGTCATTTTGCAGCTGTATAGAACTTTAGTTAGGCCACAATTGGAATATTGTGTACAGTTCAGGTCATTAAACTGTCAGAAGGATGTGGAGGTTTTGGAGAGGGTACAGAAATGGTTTACCAGATTAATGCCTGGTATGGAGTATTAGCTTTGAGAGATTGGACAAAGTTGGTTTGCTTTCACTTGAAAGTTGAAGGATGAGGGATGATCTGAAAGAAGTTTACAAAATTTTAAGGGGTGTGAATAGTTGGAGTTTTATTCCCAGGGTAGAAATGCCAATTTCTAAGGGGCATTGGTTTAAGGTGAAAGGAGGTAAGTTTAAAGGAGATGTGCAAGGCACATATTTTTACAGAGGGTGATAAGTGCCATGAACCCATCGCCAGAGATGGTGGTGGAGGCGGATACAATAGCAACTTCTAAGAGGAAACTTGACAGATTTATGAACAGAAGAGAAGTAGGGATATGGAATGTATAGAGGCATATGGTTTTTCTTTCAGAAAAGCAGTGTGTTGGTGCAGTCTTGTGCAAAATGGCCTGTTCTTCTGCTGTACTGTTTTCTGCATTTATCCTTTTTGCTCTGAATGCATATCATGTACTGTGATTGATTTATTTAAAATAAGGTATCAGTCACTGTGTGAGTCAAAACATGGTGTTTGTGAACTTTCTCGGTCTAAGGTTCATAGGTTATTGAATTGTGAAAAATAATTGGTATGATTCAGAACTTTATACTCTAGTTTGGGGGTTGGTTAGCTCAGTTGGCTGAACAGGCTGATGTGCAACTCAGAGTGACGCCAACAGCATGGGTTCAATTCCTGCACTGGTTGAGCTTAACATAAAACCCCTTTCTCAACCTCTCCCAGTTAAAAATGATTACTGCTCTCCATATTTTGCTAATTAAGAAAATAGATACATTATGTAACAATTAAAACTCACACTGTATTGACTTGGAGACTTTTTTCAGTTATTTAATCTCAATGTCTGACTTGAAGAAGAAACCCCTGGCATCAGCTCTACAACAGTAAAACAGTATGAAACCAAATAGTTTTAATAGAAAACAGAATTCATACAATTGGATCAAATTCTTTTTGAAGTTCAAAGTTGTGGTTTAAAAAAAACTACATAAATGCAAATTAATAGGAAATTCAGTTGGTAGCCTGCTGAGGTTTTTGTAACTCCAATGCTCATTTTTTTTCATTTTGAATATGCTTTAAATTTGTTCAATGTGGAGGTGCTGCATTAAAATGTTTTTCTTGTTTAAGTGTGTGCATAGACTACTTATTGCACAAGATTTGTGGAAGCTGTTTTGCAGACTACAGAGTGAGGGGATAAGTTGGTTTCATCTTTTAATCTTTATCTCCTAGAACAGAAGAAATCATATAACTCTCACAGGAGGATTTGTAGGACTTGCATTTTGAAGATTGAGGAAGAAAGTTTCTCAATGTCCATACATTGGTGGAATTTGGTGGCCTCGTCTGTGGTGTGTTTGATGATATCAGAATCTTTAATCAGGTGGGATGGCTGCTGTTTACACTCCACTTCCCAGCTTGATTTGAATCCATTGTGGGATGGCCTACAATAGGTCCTCCTGCCTTACTTAAGGGTTTGCTTTACAGTCAACAGAATATGCAAACCTGTGTGGGGTTTAAAGTGATTTGGTTTTCATTTACTCCTTCCACCTGGGTCTGGCTCTAGATGGTTGGCACCATTCTAGATGTGGATATTTGGATGTCATTTGGGCCGTGTTGGGTGAGCGATTCCCATGAGTTGGTGAGAATGTTGACCGTTGTTATGATGCCTCACTGAGGGGTTGCTCAGTCTGTGGTAAAGGATGATCCACAAATAAGTCTCAGCAGAAAAGACTTTTGTTTTTGAGAACAAAATTGAATTTATTACATCTCAGTAACTATGCATAGGTCGCCTTAACTCTTGGGCAGATTAATTATTTTTAATGAGGTAAAATAGACACTCGTGTGTCCTTTGAAGAAACTAGGACAGACTCCAGTTGCTTTCTGTTTGATTTGCCTAAGACTGCCTATTACTCCAGCCACCAAGAGGCACCGTGTACTACATTAAAGTGGACAAAGTTTCATATTCATTACTTTTTATGGACCAGAAGCAGCATAACAATAGCTGCGATTACCAATAAATGCTGGGCTAGCCAGTGACGGACACATTTCATAAATAAATGTCTTAAAAAAGTTGAAATGCTGAAGTCAGAGGAAATTCCAAGCCACTGCAATCTTATTTCTTAGTTGCCCTTTATTTTCAGAGTAGATTAATGTATATCATCTGTACCTGATGTTCAGGATACAGCTCTAGCAAAGTAACACTACAGATGAACCCCAGATTTTCCTTGGATTTTCATCCCGCGCTTTCTACTTAAGCAGTGAAGTGACTTGGAGTCCATAGGAAGGCTTAATAAAATTGGTATCAGGGCTGGGGGTTAAATTTCTGATTATGTGTGAATGCTTTATGCCAGCGAAAAGACTGTTTAATTTTTATTTTGATTATTCTGAGTTTTTTTGGAGGGTGGGAAATATACATCAGAATTTCTATTGGCACGTAGAAAATTGTGAAGTTTGCATTAATCAGTGCAATTCGTGAAGGGCATCTCAAAGTGCTATACAACCAATGAATGACCTTTTAAAGTGCAGCCACCATGATGTAGAGAATTGTGCTGAGCAATTTGTGTAAACGTTGTCACATATTGCAATAATGAAGGTGATTATGTATTCTGATATTATTTGTAGGGTAATTGTCAGTCAGGATATGGACATGCTGGTGTTAGACTTGGATGGATAAAGTCAGAAGTCAGATGACACCAGGTTGTAGTCCAACAGGTTTATTTGAACTCACAAGCTTTTGGAGCACTGCTCTTTCATCAGATGAGGACTTCACCTGTTGAAGGAGCAGCGCTCTAAAAGCTTGTGAGTTCAAATAAACTTGTTGGACTATAACCTGGTGTCATGTGATTTCTGACTTTGGTCAGGAAAATAGGAGTGCTTCCCTACTCTTCAAAGAAAAAAGTGCTTTTTTTAAATGTTCACTTGAGAGTGGCCAAAATCTTAGTTTCATATCTTACTCAAATGTCTCCCTCACAACTGCACTGACGTTTTAGTCCAAATCATGTATTCAAAATCTCTAGAAAGAACCTTTAAAGCCGTGACCTTCTAAATCCAAGGCAAGTGTGCTGTAACTGATAAAACACTGATATTGTATCTGACAAATTGAACAAATAAATTGAGTTCATATATGTCATATGCCTCCAATTTATTATTTATACTTGGAATAGCACTATCTCGCTTCAACTTATTTCTTTTCTCTTTCCCACTTTTGCCTTCCGCTGTCATGTTCCAGCTGAGGGGGAAGGGGCATGCACCCATTTCCTACAAATATACCTCCACTTGTAAACGAGGAGGGGGAAAGCATCTGGAAGAACTGCAGTGACTAGTAAATTGTGTTGGTCTCATTTTCCTTTACCTTCCTTCACTCGAGTGTCTGTGCAGTCAGATTGCTGCATCATGGAGGTGCAGCAAACATTGGGGGATACAAAAAAAATACCAAATTGCAACTTGACTGATTGACAGGAATTTATACCTATAGCACCATTTATTTTAGTATGGACAACAGTGTAGCAATAGGTAAAAAGAAGCAGATTTGTACATCTCTGAAATCTCTCAACTTGAACAGAATTACAATGTTTGGCTGTCTGGTACAATGTTGTTTCTGACATGCCTTCTCCATTATCGGAAGGTATATTCGTAAAGAATGAAGTGCTTAGAAATGGAAAGCTACTTATCTGTTTTGAGATTTGGCTGTTCATTTACTGCTCTTAGTAGGATCTGTAAGTTTCCTCACAATCCTCGCATCAAAGGACTGCTTCTCAGCTTGATTTTTAGCTGAACAGTGTGTGTCAGATTTGTCCCACAGTGAAAGAACAGTGCTCAAATGTAGCTTTTTTTAAAGTGAAGAGTTGTGCTAAAATTAATTCTCGCGCTGCCTGCACAGGCCTCTCAGCAGTTTGAATAGGATTATGATTCCTAGCGTTGCAGTGTTGCCAGAAATGGAAATCTGATCGTCCCCGATAGTTCCCTTAATAAGTCCAACATTTAGCAGATGTTGCAGATCAGGGAATTGTATTAGTTGGTGTGAACTGACTTGTTGATTGAGTGAGTGGCTGTAGTTAGTTTGGAAGGAAAATTAGATCAGCCGCTGTAAGCAGTTCTGGAGATAATCTGGGGATTCCTGCTGGAAACTGCATTGCCCAGATATTGTCACAGAAATAACAGGGTATATTTGATTTCTGTAATTAATTGCTTGTGTGCAATGTCCAATTGCTGTTCAGTTTATGATGCATATGCTTTACTACATTGTTATCTCAGCAAGGGATTTATCTTTAAAATACATGGAGAGAGTAACTTTGCTGTGCCTTCTCACTAAATGCAGTGGACAACATTGGGTCTTGTCCATTCCAATAAAAGAATTTTGTGTGCCTAGTTTTAAACAGCTTTCTTGGTATTGAAATTTTATTTTTAATTGTGAAGTCAAACTGCTTCAGAGGTTAGCTATTGGAAATTTAAAAGAGAACCTATTTTGTTCACTTTTTAAAGAATATTTTTCTAATTTCCTCATATTTCACTTTTCTGTCCATGTTGTCATTTGTACAATGGCAGGATTTTGTTGATGGAGAAAAATCAGTGGGGAACATACAATGGGTTTATTTAACGCGCGAGCAGTGTATTCATTTAGTTGACCAAGGGTGAAACTTCTGCACCACCCCCACTTTTAGCCCCCTCCACCCCCTGCAAAGAAGGGGAAACATGGCCTGAACATCCATTGAATCCAGTGCACTCAGATTGCACATGTTTCAATAAGTTTAGAAGAATGAGGGGTAAATTCCTGTGGCTTTTTGCCTATCCTGTTCAAGGTAGAGTGTGTGGTGCTGGAAAAACACAGGTCAGGCAGCATCCGAGGAGCAGAAGAGTCAACGTTTCAGGCAAAAGCCCTTCAACAGGAATGGGGTGGAGAGATAAATGGGAGGGGGTGGGGCTGGGGGGAAGGTAGCTGGGAGTGCGATAAGTAGATGGAGGTGGGGGTAAAGGTGGTAGGTCAAAGAGGAAGGTGGAGCGGTTAGCTGGGAAGGAAGATTGACAGGTGGGACAGGTCATGAGGATGCTGCTGAGCTGGAAGTTTGGAACTGGGGTGATGGTGCACGTGTCCCGAGGATGTTCTCTGAAGCACTGTGAGGAGGCGTCCTGTCTCCCCAATGTAGAGGAGACCGCATCAGGAGCAACAGGTACAGTAAATGTCATGTGGAAGTGCAGGTGAAACATTGAATGATGCGGGAGGCTCCTTTGGGGCCTTGGACGGAGATGATGGGGGAGGTGTGGGCACAGGTTTTGCAATTCCTGTGGTGGCAGGGGAAGGTGCCGGGTGGGGAAGGTGGATTGGTGGGGAGCGTAGCCCTGCCGAGGGAGCTGCAGAGGGAATGGTCTTCATGGAAAGTGGATAGGGGTGGGGAGGGATATATATCTCTGGTGGTGGGGTCCGTTTGTAGGTGGCGGAAATGGTGGAGGGTGATGCAATGTATACGGCCATCTGGTGTGTTTTGTGGTGGAACTGGTCCTCCTGGGAGCAGAGATGGTGGAGTCACAGGATTTGGGAATAAGGGATAGTGTTTTTACAGGAGGCAGGCTGGGAGGAGGTGTAGTCCAGGTAGCCGTGGGAATCTGTGGGTTTCTGGAAGATGTCAGTGTTGAGTCGATCACTGTTGATGGAGGTGGAGGGGTCCAGGAAGGGGAGGGAGGTGGCTGAGATGATCCAGGTGAATTTTAGGTCAGGGTGGAATGTGTTGGTGAACTTGACAAACTGTTCAACCTCCTCGTGGGAACACAAGGTGGTGCCGATACAGTCATCAGTGTAGCGGAGGAAGAGGTGGGAATGGCACTGGTGTAACTGCGGAAGATAACTGTTCCACCTTGCCGACAAAGCGACAAGCATAGCCATCAAATCCTGATGATTTCCTGTTAAAGGGCTTATACCTGAAATGTTGATTCTCCTGCTCGTCGGAATCTGCCTGACCTGCTGTGCTTTTCCTGCATCACACACTCAACTCTGATCTCCAGCATCTGCAGTTCTCACTATCTCCTGTCCTGTTCAACCTTTCTTCATAAAGTTAAAAATCACACAACCCCAGGTTATAGGCCAACAGCTTTATTTGGAAGCACTAGCTTTCGGAGCATTGGTGGTTATTACAACCACCTGATGAAGGAGCAGCACTCTGAAAGCTAGTGCATACAAATGAGCCTGTTGGACTATAACCTGTGTTGTGATTTTTAACTTTGTCCAGCCCAGTCCAACACCAGTACCTCCAACTCACGGCAACCATTTTTTTCATAAAATAAGTCATAGTCATAAAGCACAGAAACAGACCCTTCAGTCCAACTAGTCCATGCTGATCATAGTCCCATCTGCCTGCACTTGGCCCACATCCTTCCGAATATTTTCTTATTCAAGTCCTTATTTAAATGTCTTTTAAATGTTGTAACTGTACCCACATTCACCACTTCTTCAGGATGTTCATTCCAAATGTTCTGTGTTTTTAAAAAGAATTGCCCTTCATGTCTTTTTTAAAATTGTTTTGCTGTCACCTCAAAAAGATGCCCCGAGTCAAGAAATCTCCCACCATAAGGAAAAGACACCTGCCATTCACCTTATCTATACCCTTCATGATTGTATAAATCTCTATAAGATCACCCTTGAACTCCTACGCTCCAGTAAAAAATGTCCCAGGCTATCCAGCCTCTCCTTGTACCTCCATACTCCAGTTCCAGCAACATCCTGGTAAATATCTTCTGAAATCGCTCCATCTTAATAACAATACAGGATTACCAGAACAAGACACAGTACTCCAGAAGAGGTGTCCCTAGTGTCTTGTACAACCTCAACATGACATCCCAAGTCAGAGATCTGAGCAGTGAAGGCAAGCGTGCTAATTGCTTTCTTAGCCACCCTATCTACGTGTGACTCAAACTTCAAAGAATTATGTACCTGAATCCCTATGTCTCTCTGTTATACAACACTACCCAAGTCCCTACCATTAATTGTATATGTCCTGTCCTTGTTTATTTTACCAAGACGCAATACCTCACATTTATCCAAATTAAACTCCATCTGCAGCTGTTCAGCCCATTGACTTAATTGATCAAGATTTCTTTGTAATCTGAGATAACCACCTGCACTCTCCACTATACATTAGATTAGATTAGATTACTTACAGTGTGGAAACAGGCCGTTCGGCCCAACAAGTCCACACCGCCCCGCCGAAGCGTAACCCACCCATACCCCTACATCTACATCTACCCCTTACCTAACACTATGGGCAATTTAGCATGGCCAATTCACCTGACCTGCACATCTTTGGACTGTGGGAGGAAACCGGAGCACCCGGAGGAAACCCACGCAGACACGGGGAGAACGTGCAAACTCCACACAGTCAGTCGCCTGAGGCGGGAATTGAACCCGGGTCTCAGGCGCTGTGAGGCAGCAGTGCTAACCACTGTGCCACCGTGCCGCCCACAAACTTTAATTTTGGTGTTTTCTGCAAACGTATTAACCCTGCCTTCTATATTCTCACCTAAATCATTTATATAAGTGACAAACAAAAGTGGATCCAGCACTGATCCCTGTGGAGCACCACTGGTCACTAGTCTGAAAAACAACTCTCCAGTATCACTCTGTCTCCTACCATTAAACCAATTTTGAATCCAATTGGCATACTCACCCTGAATCTCATGTGATCTAACTTTTATAATTAATCTCCAATGGCTTCATAAAATCCAAGTAAACAATGTCTACCGCTTTGCCCATATCAGTCTTCTTGGTTACCTCCTCAAAAAACTCAATCAACTTTGAGAGACATAATTTCCTTTGCACAAAGCCATACCGACTATCCCTGATAATTCCTTCCCTCTCCAAATGCATATAAATATATCTTTTCGAATTGTTTCGAGCAACTTGGCCACCACCAAAGTCAGACTCTGAAGTCTATAGTTTCCATTCTGCTCCTAGCATCCCTTCTTGAACAAATTTTAATTAGCCACTCTCCAGTCATTCAGCACCTCACCTGTAGTTGTAGATGATACAAATACTTTGCAAGAGTCCCCACAATTTTCTCCCTAACTTTCCACAACATCCTGGGATATGCTTGATTAGGTCCTGGAGATGTATCCGCCTTTTATATTTTCTAAGATCTCCAGCACTTCCTCTTCTATAATGTGAACTATTTGCAAAACATCAGTATTTATTTCCTTGATTTCTCTTGGCTTCCATTTCTTTCCCCACAGTAAAACTGATGCAAAATATTCATTTAATATTTCTCCCATCTCCTGAGATTCAACATAAAGACCTTGTTGATCTTTACTGGACCCTACTCTCTCTCTCCTTGCTCTTTTGCTCTCTATATACAGTACTTGTAGAATGTCTTTGGATAATCTTTATCATATCCTCTCTTTGCCTTCCTGATTTCACTCTTAAGAATGTCCCTACGTCCTTCATACTGTTCAAGAGATTCATTTGAACCCAGTTGCTTAAATCAAATATAAGATATTTTTATTCTTGACTAGAACCTTAATATGTTTATTCATCCATTGTTCTCTAATCCTACCAGTTTTACTATTCACTATAATAGTAACATGACTCTGAACTCTCATTATCACACTTTTGGAAGCTTCCTACTTATTAGATGTCCCTTTACCTACGAACAGTCTCCTCCTGGATGTAGGTTTGCTCGCTGAGCTGGAAGATTCATTTTCAGATGTTTTGTCACCATACTAGGTAAGATCATCAGTGAGCCTCCGGATGAAGCCAGAGGCTCATTGAAGATGTTACTTGGTATGGTGATGAAGCATCAGAAAACTAACCTTCCAGCACAGCGAGCAAACCTACAACCAGAACCTCAGTCTGAGCTACAAATCTTTTCAAAACTTGCTAACAGTCTACACCAATCAATTTTTGAAAGTTCTTGTGTCATACCATTAAAATTTTCACACAAGCCCTTAATTCCAAGGGATAAATCAAGTGAACCTCTTCTAAACTGTTCCTAAAGCATTTAAAATTGCAAGGATGGAAGTCTGCAGGATCTGACCAGCACTGGTCATAATGTTTCAATATCTCTAGGTTATTTGGCATTTGAAATTGAAGTTTGTACATTCTGAATGATGTGTCTTTCTATACTCGCTCCTGCCTTAACTGTATCAGAGGTCACAAGACAATCTATGGCTCAATACCTTATCTTTCGTCAAGAATGACTTGTTAAATTCTTGATGTTACAGTAGATGGATTATTTGTCAAGATGCTTGCTGGCAGCAGGAGCAACTTTGCTAGTCATCTGCTGTCAAGCATATGTGGAAACGTTAGTGTTTCGAAAATTCTTCAAAAGCCAGTTTGAGATTATTACAGAAACATTCTTGTTGTTAAAATGCCTGTGGGTCCTTCCCAAACATGCAATTAGTTATTGGAGACGGAGTTTTCCAGTATACAAGTGTATTAGTCGCTGTTAAACTGCCTTTTAGTTTCAAACCATTTTTAAGGGCCTAGTTAACTGCACTCTGTTTTGAAGAACTCATCAATCCACCAGTGATTGGTATATTCTGCTTTGTTTATAACAGCTGGAGGTGAGGGATAATTAAAGAAAATCCAAAAAATCCCAACATGTTGAAATAAGTAGTGATTGCAGACAGTGAAGTGCCTTTCCAAGTAGAGTTTACTGATTTTTCACAAAAGAATCCACCCCAGGGTATTTTTTTTTATATATCCAACTCTTCTAGACGTTTTGATATTTTAATATCCTTTGATTCAAAATTCAATTTTGTTCTGCTTATTTTACCTGCATTATTGCTGAAAATGCTATTTTTATCCTCTGAAAAACTCATGCTTTCTTTTGATATCCTGAGTGTTTTGATTACAAAACCGATTCCTGCATGGTAGTGAATGATGAATATCTGTGTGTGTGTGTGTGGATGGATGGTCCTATAATATTCAGGCCAAGTGTTTTAAGTTAGCTGATGGGTGCCTGAATGGCATTTGAAACATCATTGATGGTCTCCCTGTGCTGTTCATGTTGGGGTAATATGCCAAGAGCTTTGTTCCTAATTGCTATCCAGTGACAAATGTCGCAAAGTTCATTCTTGCAGATGTAAATGAGAGGAGGTTGAGCTCTGCTGTGATACCACTTTGTAGTTTAAAGGCGAGCTGATTAGCATTCTCTGTCAAAATTCTCACAGTGAGACCATAAGGATTAAAACACATTTCTGGCACTTGAGCAGCTGCAGCACATTATGTCTTCAGCAGGAAAAGGTGGGGAATAGTAAAAAGTGATCTTTAAAAAAATATGATTTTACTCATCTGGTGGGATCAGTCCTGTCAGTGCATAATGAATGTACTAATCTAGCAAATTGTTCAAATTTGATATTCAGCTCTCAGTAACGCAATGAAAATTTCATGTAAATTTTTTCCTGTCAATTTCTCTGTCTTTTCAGTAGCTGTTACACTATACTAAACTGGTTCATGCAGAATGGATAACTGCAATGATAGACTGTTCAGTAAATGATCACTGAGCTCCTGGATTTTTATCATTTCGAATTGAGTGTTAAGTTTTACAGGAGAAGATGAATAAAATGGAGGAAAGATTTGTTATGTCATGGTAATTACACCAAGGTTGGATAGTCAGCAACCTTTCTTGTTCAGACAGCAGTATTTTCAGCATTAGGCACACCAGCTTCTTTTGGCAGTGGCAGTCCCTCTTATGTAAAGATGACTTGTCTCCACTCTTGTTTGATGTGTTTTGAGATGGCATGATAAATATCAAAAGTCGATAAAATGTGGTGCTGGGAAAGCACAGCAGGTCAGACAGCATCCAAGGAGCAGGAGAGTCATTGTTTCGGGCAGAATTCTCAAGTCCTGACTTGATTCTCCTGCTCCTCGGATGCTGCCTGACCTGCTGTGCTTTTTCCAGCACCACATTTTATCGACTCTGACTCTCCAGCATCTATGGTCCTCACTATCTCCAAGATAAACGTCAACAGGCTTACCAAGCAGCCATTTACTGGCAATGATAGTGATGCTGCTATTAAGACACAGTGGGGAAAGACCGCTAACTAAAGTCTTCCTGCTGAAGTCTAATGGGTTCAGTTATCAGACCCCCCTCATTGCCTCAAATGCATGAAAGTATAGTCTTATATAAGTAAGGGAAGCCTTTTTGTTGGAAAGAGTCATTCCAATGTTTGCTTGTTCTCTTCATATGCGGTTGTACAGATCCAAACTGCATTTGTGACTATGTTTACATATATTTATATGTAAAGTTTTTTTTAAGAATAAAGTATATTTTTGAAATGAAATAAAAAACAGGTGCACTTCTGTAAATTTGATCTGCAGGCAGAATCAATAAAAGGGGTGATGGTCTTGCCACTGACTGTGAAGTGACCACCATACTGAAAGCATGTTTTTGAATTTTTTATTCAATAATATTACCTCTTTCCATGAAATTAACTGGTAGCAGAAATGATGATCTTTCCCAAAATCCAGGATGTTGATGCCATCCATGTGGCATCTGAATATCAACCCATACCTTAATGGAATTAGCAAACCATTTCATCAGTGTTCAATACAAGAGAACCATTGCACACATTCCAGTGTGTGAAATTAATGCTGTGTGCAGAAATGACTGGAGATGGTGAGCCACTGGTTGGGTGGCTTAAGATCAGCTTCATCACTCAGTAAATTACAGTGAGGAAATTGGAACCTTACATATGGATATTGATAGATTAGGAGAGTGGGCCAAAATGTGGCAGTTGGAGTTTAGCATGGATAAGTGTGAGGTCATGCATTTGGGTAAAAAAAAGTGGGAAGGTGACCTATTATCTTAATAGGGAGAGTTTTTGGGATGATCCAGTGCAGAGGGATCTGGGTGTACTTGTTCATGAGTTACAGAAAACTAGCATGCAGGTAAAGCAGATGATGAAGCAAATAGAATGTTGGCTTTTATAGTTAAAGGAATAGAATGTAAAGGTCAGGAATTATTGTTGCAACCATACAAGGCATTGGCGAGACTACTCCTGGAGTACTGTGCACAGTTTGGTCCCCTTATTTGAGGAAAAATGTAGTGGCATTGGTGGCAGTTCAGAGGAGGTTCACTAGATTTATTTCAGAGATGAGGGGTTTGTTGTGTGAAGAGAGATTGAACCGTTTAGGCCGATATACTGTCTGGAATTTAGAAAAATGGGGGGAAATCAAATTGAGGTATTCAAGATGATAAAAGATGTAGATAAAATAGATGTGGAGCTGATGCTTTCTATTGCGGGGTATTCTAGGGCGAGAGGTTGTAGCCTTAGGATAAGGGGTAGCAAATTTAAAACAGAATAGAAGAGAATCTCTTTCTTCCAAAGAGTTGTGAAACTGTAGAATTCTCTGTCTCAAAGTGAGTAAATTTAAGGAGGAGTTAGATAGATTTTTACTTCGTAATGGGTTGAAGGGTTATAGAAAGAAGGCAGGAAAATCAGGATGAAAAGCACATCAGAGTCAAAAGTGTGGTGCTGGAAAAGTGCAGCAGGTCAGGCAGCATCTGAGGAGCATATATCCAATGTTTCAGGTATATATCAGCCACAATCGAATGACGGAGCAGACTTGATGAGCTGAATGTTTTAATTCTGCTCCTATATCTTTTGAACTTATGAACCAAGTAATCCTGCGGTGGTTATGCTACTTTTATTCTTGAGGGCTATCCAAGTAGTGGTTGCGCATTGGAACTATTAGCCTGTGAGTGCGTTTGAAACCTACAGAACTGAAATACTGTAATAGTTTTGGAAGACCAACCAGCTGACTGTAGAAAAGGTGTTGGGCATTAGGGCTGCTCATAAGAGAGCGTGAGGGCTATCTGCTTCGTTGGGTTTACGCTGACATTTTTTCAATATCTACTTAACTTCCTAGGGAGAAGAATCCCTCTCCTCCTTGCCTTCATCTCCTCTCCCTTTTCCTCCAGCCCTTCATCCCATCCTACCTTAATTCAAAATAATTGAAGTTGATCATTAAACTTTTTCAGTGGGCAGTGCAAATACATGATGATTGAGTGTGAGAGGCTGAATGGACCAGGCGTTGGAATTCTATTTAGCTGTACTATCTTAACTGTCAGCTTTTCAGTGACTCAGGTTTTATCGGTGATAATAGTTACTTGCCTGTTGAAGTTGTTTTCCAATGTGACCCAGCTTATTGCATTCAAAGTACAATTTAGGTTTCATCCTGTAGGAGGTAGCTGTTTCAGCTATTGGATTAGTGGTGCCTTCAGGATGAAGGGCTTTGCCCTAAACGTCGATTTCGCTGCTCCTCAGACACTGCCTGAACTGCTGTGTTCTTCCAGCACCACTAATCCAGAATCTGGTTTCCAGCATCTGCAGTCATTGTTTTTACCTTGTTTCAGCTATTGACTGATGATGGGGAAGATTCTTCTTTATAAAATGTAACATTAAAAATCTGACCTATATCACTGAGCATATATTCGAGTATTTTCAAATACAGTAAAGTAGTTCTTCTCGAGGGTTTTGACCCATTCAAGATTAAAACAAGCTGCTCATGAGGTTTATAAACCAAGCATTAATTTATTTAGTTTGAAAAGTAGCAACTCATGATATCCATTCTAGATCCATTAGTTTATTTTCTAAGAGTTTTAGTTTTGTGATTTGTGATTGCACTTGGATTTCTGCTGTCGTCAGGGTAATTATTGTGTGTATTGCAAGCCTTATAGATTGTTTTCCTGGTTCACCTTTTTCATACATTAAGAATAACTGTGGTTCCAATTAGAAGTTGCAGCTATGAGATTAATCTGCTTCAAAATCCTCATACATGTGAAGCTGTGCAAGTTATGAGGTTGGTAAAACACATACAAGCCCACATTCATTATGACAGAACTAGTGGAGAATAAACACCTGTTTTGTGGCATGTATATTTTGTCTTTCTGTTGATCTCTGGGTTTCCAGTGTAGTTTTTAGTTTAGCAGATTTTTTTGAGGCGAACAAACTACTTCTTACTTTGTTACTGCAGCAATTCTACATCTGTCAGTGATGGCATCTTGCCTGTTATTGTACTTCTACTTACAAAAGATTTGCTTGTTCTGTTCTTCCAACTTCCAATTACCACTTTCCCTTCAAAAGACAACTGAATACAGGAGCTGTAGCTATGCCAGATATTCTGTCTACAGATATTCTGTAAAATTGCAGCAGAAGGTCTAGTGAAAGCTGAAAGTTAGGCATACATGTTGCATTTAAACTAACAGCATAAAATCCAGCAGGGCCATTGTGTGCTGAAAACCTCAAAATACTGTGTGTACAAAAATTGAGGCCTTCAAAAAAAAATCTTGAAATATCTGAACTACCAGAAGTTAAACATCATGGGATGTTTACGCAAGGCTGTTGGTTTTGAAAAAAAGTAGGGGCAGAATGTCTTTCTCAGTTGGGAGTATTGCATGTGCCATGTGTAAACTCTGAGATGCATTCAGAGGTTATTTGGCTTAGTCCCATTCTTGGCTATTATCAGTCTATTCTTGGTGGACCTCTGCTGGTTTAAGCGCTCAAATTATTTCGACCTGATGAGTTGCATTATGTCAGCTCTGTAAAACAATGAGTCTTTGTGCTAAATTAGCTGATCTGAATTTGGACAGCATTAGTCTCATTAAGATTGGGCTCACTGGTTCTTGACTAAACAGTGGGAAAATCAGCCAGGGTTGCTGCCTCTGTTTGTAACCCACTGATTACCATTGGAATGGATACAAGTTAGGCAGAAAACAAATGATGTCCTTCAGGGTCAGATAGTAAACCAATACTTTTTCAACTCATAACTGAACAAGTTGTGGGAGGGCTGCCAGCATTTATAAAACCAGAAACTAATTTGAATTGTTATATTCTGGAGAGGAAGTGAGAAAAACAACTCTAACAATAAATTGATCTTTTGTGTATCTTGAATTTTTTTTTAGTAACCTTTTCAGGAACCAAGTAAAACACAGACACCTATTATTTAATGAAACACTACTAAAATGCAGTTTATATTACAACTAGATATTTGTATCATCGATAGTCACGGGTAAGGTGCCAGAAGACTGGAGGTTGGCTAACATGGTGCCGCTCTTAAAGAAAGATGATAAGGACAAGCCACAGAACTATAGGCCAGTGAGCCTGACATCGGTGGCAGACATGTTGTTGGAAGGAGTCCAGATGGACAGGATATACATGTATTTGGAAAGGCAAGGACTGATTCGGGATAGTCAACATGGCTTTGTGCGTGGGAAATCATGTCTCACAAACTTGACTGAGTTTTTTTGAACAAGTAACAAAGAGAATTAATGAGGGCAGAGTGGTAGATGTGATCTATATGGACTTCAGTAAGGCATTCAACAAGGTTCCCCAAGGTTAAATCTCATGGAAGACAGGGAAAACTAGCCATTTTGATACAGAACTGGCTCAAAGGTAGAAGACAGAAGGTGGTGGTGGAGGGTTGTTTTTCAGACTGGAGGCCTGTGACCAGTGGAGTGCCACAAGGATCGGTGCTGGGTCCACTACTTTTCATCATTTTATATAAATGATTTGGATGTGAGCATAAGAGGTAGGGTTAGTAAGTTTGCAGATGACACCAAAATTGGAGGTGTAGCAGACAGCGAAGAGGGGTACCTCAGATTACAACAGGATCTGGACCAGATGGGCCAATGGGCTGAGAAGTGAAAAATGGAG
Organism: Chiloscyllium punctatum; assembly: GCF_047496795.1. Lineage (NCBI taxonomy): Eukaryota > Metazoa > Chordata > Chondrichthyes > Orectolobiformes > Hemiscylliidae > Chiloscyllium > Chiloscyllium punctatum. The sequence goes on from NC_092740.1 coordinate 159,153,149, forward strand.
TTTAATTTAGATAAATGTGAGGTGTTGCATTTTGGGAAAGCAAATCTTAGCAGGACTTATACACTTAATGGGAAGGTCCTAGGGAGTGTTGCTGAACAAAGAGACCTTGGAGTGCAGGTTCATAGCTCCTTGAAAGTGGAGTCGCTGGTAGATAGGATAGTGAAGGAGGTGTTTGATATGCTTTCCTTTATCGATCAGAGTATTGAGTACAGGAGTTGGGAGGTCATGTTGCGACCGTACAGGACATTGGTTAGGCCACTGTTGGAATATTGCATGCAATTCTGATCTCCTTCCTATCAGAAAGATGTTGTGAAACTTGAAAGGGTTCAGAAAGCATTTACAAGGATGTTGCCAGGATTGGAGGATTTGAGCTATCGGGACAGGTTGAATAGGCTGGGGCTGTTTACCGTGAAGCACGGAGGCTAAGGGGTGACTTTATGGAGGTTTATAAAATCATGAGGGGCATGGATAGGATAAATAAACAAAGTATTTTCCCTGGGGTGGGGGCAGTCCAAAATTAGAAGGCATAGGTTTAGAGTGAGAGGGGCAACTTTTTCACGCAGAGGGTGGTATGTGTATGGAATTAGCTGCCAGAGGAAGTGGTGGAGACTGGTACGATTGCAACATTTAAAAGGCATCTGGATGGGTATATGAATAGGAAGGGTTTGGAGGGATATGAGCCAGGTGCTGGCAGATGGGACTAGATTAGGTTGGGATATCTGGTTGGCATGGACTGGTTGGACTGAAACGTCCATTTACATACTGTACATCTCTGTGACTTTATTGGTACACCCAAATTATTCAATGAATTATATTGGTTTTGATAGTATGTCAGTTTCTCTATCTGTTGATTCCCTTCAGTTGACCTGTATATACTTAATGCTTGGTAGTACAGGACCTTAAACATATATCAAAAAGGAGACTTTTTGTCTTATGCTCATTGGAACCAGATCTGAACTACAAAAGACTGACTTGAAAAAGTGATACCATTTTATTTAGAATGAGTAGAGGGTGATGATTTGGTTAGGCCACTATTGACTTGGAGATGCATCTAGAACAGTTACCTGTCAGTCATGTGTTCAGCTCATCTGGGAATTTTCGCACATCTTGAGTCACTTTTACCTGAATAAGGAGCAGCGTTTCAAAAGCTTGTGATTTCAAATAAACCTGTTGGCCTATAACCTGGTGTGGTATGACTTCTGACCTTGACCACCCAGTCCAACACGCCTACTTCCACATCATCACAGAAGGTGTAACACTTGCCTGTTTCCCTCCCCCTTCCTCAGAGGGCCCCAGTCACCTTCGAGGTGAAGCAGCGATTTACCTGCAATTACTCAGTCTAGTCTACTATATTTGCTACTCTCAATGTGGTTTCCTCTACACCGGGGAAACAATGCGCAGACTTGGTGACCACTTTGCAGAATACCTTCATTCTGTTGATAAAAATGACCCTGAGCTTCCAATCACCTGCCATTCAGTACACCACTATGTTCCCATGTCAGCATCTTTGTCTCAGCCCTGCTGCACTGTTCAGCACAAGCTCAAAGAACAACATCTCATTTTCTGTTTGGGAGCCCTGCAGCCTCTAGGACTCAACATCTAGTTCAATAAATTTAGAGCCTGATTCCATCTTTTCATTTTGTTTTTAACCATCCCCACACCTGGTCCTGTAAGGATATGGTTGCATTCAGCACAGCCAACACATTCTCACCCACTCTCTGACCTATTATCACATTTATATGGGTTCCTCTCCGACACTCAGCTCTTGTTATCACATATTCAACCTCTCTTTTGATCTGAGCAACGAGCAATAATCCTCTTGTCTGCCTACCTCTTTAGTCTCTCTCTCTCTCTCTCTCTCTCTCTCTCTCTCTCTCTCTCTCGTTTGTAGCTTCTAACACATGCGAATGCATCATGCTGTGGGTCTGGCTGATGATCATAAATTGGGTCCTGGTGTAACTCTTAGTCTAGATTACTTGATAAATTATTTCTGATATGAGAATCTCTAGTTTTAAGACTTTCAAGCGTGGGTTTGTCAGGTGTGAGTGACGTGCAGCCAGCAGTGAAGAGTCAATGAGTCATGTTGTTTCACCTGATCGACCTATGGTTGCTCTGTACAGCCTATATAATGGACATCTCTGGCACTGGAACTTTTTACTTGTTTATGTTTATAGTTTATTTCTATGGTCTGTAATGCTGGGCTTCTTATTTTTTTACTTTTCTAATTTTTTTTTCTGAAGAATTTGTTCTTCAGCATTTGTACCTCGGTTCCTTTGTACCTAAAATGGCGATGTAATGCGGCAATTTGTAAATTTTTCACTGTACTGATTTGAATACATGCCAATAAAGCTAATTCAATTCAATTAATCTGTCACATTATCCATTTGTGTGGGAGACAAAAGAGCTTTTTGGCTTGACAGTAGCATTGTGTTAGTGGAACATTGAACATTATAGCGCTGTACAGGCCCTTCGGCCCTCAATGATGCGCTGACCTGTGGAACCAATCTGAAACCAATCTAACTTACATTATTCCATTTCATCCATATGTCTATCCAATTTCCATTTAAATACCCTTAAAGTTGGTGAGTCTACTGTTGTTGCAGGCAGGGTATTCCATGCCCCTACTACTCTCTGAGTAAAGAAACTACCTCTGACATCTTTCCTATATCTATCAGCCCTCAATTTAAAGACATGTCACTTTGTGCTAGCCATCACCATCCGAGGAGCAAGGCTCTCCCTGTCCACCCTATCTAACCCTCTGATTATCTTATATGTCTCAATTAAATCACCTCTCAATTTTCTTCTCTCTAATGAAAACAGCCTCAGGTCACTCCATCCTAATAAATCTCCTCTGAAACCTTTCTAAAGCTTCCATACCCTTCCGATAATGCGGTGACTAGAACTGTATGCAATACTGCAAGTGCAGCTGCGCCAGAGTTTTGTACAGCTGCAACATGACCTCATGGCTCTGAAACTCAGTCCCTCTGCCAATAAAAGCTAACACACTGTATGCCTTCTTAAAAACCCTATCAACCTGGGTGGCAACTTTCAGGGATCAGTGTACATGGACATCGACATCTCTCTGCTCATTTACACTACCAAGAATCTTACCATTCGCCCAGTACTCAATATTTCTATTGCTCCTTCCAAAGTGAATCACCTCACACTTTTCCACATTAAACTCCATTTGCCACCTCTCAGCCCAGCTCTGCAACTTATCTATGTCCCTTTGTAATCTGCAACATCCTTCATCACTATCTACAACTGTACTGACCTTAGTGTCATTTGCAAAATTACTAACCCATCCTTCCACACCCTCATCCAGGTCATTTTTATAAATGACAAACAGCAGTGACCCTAAAACAGATCCTTGCGGTACACCACTGGTAACAGAACTCCAGGATGAACATTTCCCATCAACAACCACCCTCTGTCTTCTTACAGCTAGCCAATTTCTGATCCAAACTGCTAAATCACCCTCAATCCCATGCCTCTGTATTTTTTGCAATAGCCTACCGTGGGGAACCTTATCAAACACCTAGCTGAAATCTATGTACACCACATCAATGGCTTTACCCTCATCTACCTGTTTAGTCACCTTCTCAAAGAACTCAGTAACGTTTGTGAGGCATGACCTACCCTTCACAAAACTGTGTTGACTATTCCTAATCAACTTATTCCTCTCTAGATGATTATAAATCCTATTTCTTATAACCTTTTCCAACATTTTATCCACAACTGAAGTAAGGCTCACTGGCCTATAATTACCAGGATTGTCTCTACTCCCCTTCTTGAACAAGGGGACAACATTTACTATCCTCCAGTCTTCTGGTACTATTCCTGTAGACAATGTCGACAATGACAACATAAAGATCCAAGCCAAAGGCTCTGCAATCTCCTCCCTGGTTTCCCAGAGAATTCTAGGATCAATCCCATCCGACCCAGGGACTTATCTATTTTCACACATTCCCGAATTGCTAACACCTCCTCCTTGTGAACCTCAATCCCGTCCAGTCTAGTAGCCTGTATCTCCATATTCTCCTCGACAACATTGCCTCTTTCCAGTGTGAATTCTGACAAAAATTATTAATTTAACGCTTCTCTGATCTCCTCGGACTCCATGCACAACTTCCCACTACTGTCCTTGATTGGCCCTAGTCTTTTTCTCCTCATTCTTTTATTCCTGATATTCCTATAGAAAGCTTTAGGGTTTTCCTTGATCCTACCTGTCAACAACTTCTCATGTCCCCTCCTGACTCTTCATAGCTCTCTGATTAGGTTGTCCCCTGGCTAACTTGTAACTCTCAAGCACCTGAACTGAGCCTTCACGTCTCATCCTTACATTAGCTGCCTTCTTCCTCTTGACAAGAGATTCAACTTCTTTAGTAAACCATGCTTCTCCTGCTCGACCACTTCCCCCTGCCTGACAGGTACATACTTATCAAGGACACGCAGTAGCTGTTCCTTGAATAAGCTCCACATTCAGTTGTGTCCATCCTATTTCAAAATCTACTTGTGGGTTTCCTATGAAGTGGCAGTGTTAGTCAGCTGGCTTCCCCTGTTTTGTTCAAATGTTTGAACCGCATCCCCCTTCCAGGATACTCTGAGGTCGACTGGGCACTGCTCAGAGTAGAGGCTTTTTCTTCAGTCTTTGTGAAATACAGTGTGTGATGATTTAATTAGGGTATCTGTTATCTCACAAGGTAATTTTGATAATTTTTTTATCTTCTGTGTTAGCTTACACAATGTGCAGATGACTAGGACCCTATTCATGAGGTTGCCAATAAGATTGATCTTGTAGGATGCTGGAATCTGTACTGAAAATAACAAATGTTTGAGAGCACAGTGGGGGGTCAGACTGTATCCATGGAAAGAGAGAGAGCAAGCTAACATTTTGAGTCAAGATGACTCTTCATCAGAGCTGAAGTATGGATCACTTAATCTGAATTATCAACATCTTTTCTCCACCAGCATCTTATACCCACCATACGTATGCCTGACTGCGCGCCCCCCCCCCCCAACCAAATTATAGCATAAATGCTGCCTTCTCCACACTTCACTTCATATTCATTTTCAGTTCACAAGAAATGAGTCTTGAAGTAAGATTGCACAAGCACATTTTTAAACTTTTAGTTGTATGACAGGTTTATGCCAAATCCAAATATGGAAAGTGGTTCACTTTTTTTTCTCATGGCTCTGTGTGAGGCTGAACTCTGCTATTTCTGCTTTGTGCCCAAGCGTCATTAAAATCTGTTCTATAGAATGGGAAGCTCAGTGTTGTAGGACAGAGGATCAATATCCTGAGACTTCAGAGAGTGGTACAGAGTGTGGTAAGAATGACAGTCTAATTTTTTTTCTGGCAGCCTGTGCTTCATTCACGCAGCAAGGAGAATCTCGACCTGGCTGGAATGTAGCCTTGGGCCGTGGTGTAGAAAGAATAATAAATCCAGGAGTGAGGAAGGTCGGTTACATAGGCTGGCAAAGGCAAGCTCGTTGTCCTCAGAAGAGAGGTTTAAAAGCGAATTTGATAGAGACATTCAAAATTCTAAATGGTCCATACATAGGAAATAGAGATTTGTCTCCTGCTGGAAGGCTGCTTTAAGACAGTTAAACTGACCTCTGCTGCAAACAGGAACCTGAAGCTAAATAGAGACATAAGCATACACAGCACCTTCCTGCCCTTGCAAAAGCCACCCTGGTGAATGGTCATTTGTGGGAGTGGGTGGGGGTGAGTTTCTTCCTTGGCCAATAAATCAAACCTTGTGTTGGTGTTGGGATTTAAAGAAGTGTCATTGGACTCGAAACAGTAACACTTCGTCTCTCTCTCTCTCATGATGCTACCAGATCTACTGAGTTTATCCATCCCTTTCTATTTTTATTTCTAACCTCCAGAATCTGCACTACTTTGCTTTTGGTTCCCATGTGTTTCTTCACAGGATGGAGTACAGATATGTATTTCATCCCACCTGGTTATTTCAGACACTGTCAACTGTTGCGGAACTTTCAGAGACTATGAAGTGAGTTGTCGGGCTTGAAAGCTTTGTGTGGGAATAGGAGATTATATTTGTGTCTTAAAAAAAAGTTCTAAATTTCCACTTTTAGCCAATCCTAGCACAGTGGTTGAGTGGTTAGCACTGCTGTCTCATAGCGCCAGGGACTCTGGTTCCATTCCATCCTGAGGTGATTGTCTGTGTGGCGTTTGCACATTCTCTGTATGTCTGCATAGGTATCCACTGGGTGCACCCAATTTCCTCTCACAGTCTAAAGATGTGCAGGCTCAATGGATTGCTGTGGGAAATGCAGGGTTACAGGGATAGAGTAGGGGGGGTGAATCTGCTCTTTGGAGGGTTGGTGTGGACACAATAGGCTAAATGGCCTGTGCTATTTATTTACCTGTTTAAAAAAATTGAATATATACTGACACTTGTTTTTGGTCTTTATTCTAAACCTATTCTCTTAAACCCTAAACTTCATTTGGGTTATTCCGATCTTTATCTGGAATTTGGGGAAATGATCAGATACTCCACTGATTCAAAACCAGTCATAGAGATATACAGCACAGAAACAGACCTTTTGGTCCAACCTGTCCATGCCGACCAGATATCCCATCCCAATCTAGTCCCACCTGCCAGCACCCGGCCCATATCCCTCCAAACCCTTCCTATTCATATACCCATCCAAATGCCTTTTAAATGTTGCCATTGTACTCTTATCCACCACTTCCTCTGGCAGCTCATTCTATACATGTACTACCCTCTGCATGAAACAGTTGCCCCTTAGGTCTCTTTTATATCTTTCCCCTCTCTCCCTAAACCTATGCCCTCTAGTTCTGGACTCCAGTGCTAAAGAAACGAAGCATGTCAAACAGTATCAGTGGAGAGAGAAATGACATTTACATTTGTGTGATAGTCAGAACTGGAATTACAAATCTCCATTCTGCTCTATTGATGACACAATTCCTTCAATTCTTCATTCTGCATCCTGGAAACTGATGTATGTATCACTTGGGAATCTCAAAAATATTCCTGAAGTAGGATTAAATTGGCATCCACTGGATGTTACAGATTTCCTCCTCTCGCTTTTTATCTAAGATATCCCATTAGGAAATTAGAAGTAATCACTGCTCAAATGTTTACAACTGTTTTTGTAGAAGAAGAAACTCTAGGAATTTTATTTCAGCAGGGTTTGAGAGCTATGTGACAGAAAATATGATCTCTTTTTCACTCTCTAAACATAGATGACAGGATACTTTGGCAGCAACATGTTTTGAGTTTCAAATTCTGCACTGATAGTCTGACAAAATCTGGTCTTTTACTTTGTAAGCTTTTGTTTTAAAAAAATACCATTAAAATGGTGCTGTGATAATACAACTCTGGTAGTAGACTTGTGGGTGTACAACTGGGATGGGAGGCAATATTAGAGCTTTACAATTAAGATATTGTTTTGATTCTCCCCCAAAATTTCCAGAATTGTGGATGTCAAATATTATACTTGGAGACCACTTAAACAACAAATTTCCATTTACAGACCTGCATTGGGATGTTGTATCATTTTGCCTTCATATCTGTATTTTTTTGTGTGCAAACTATGGCAAACAGCACCCGTGGGGTTGCTCTAGCAGACTCCAGCTGTTCTACTATTTTGCATTTTATTTTAAATTGTGCAATCTGAGTGACAGTTATTTATCATGCAATTTATTTTTTGAAGAAACATTTAAATCAAAAATGGTAATTTGCATTTGCATGGACAGGAGGAGTTCTGGTGTGGGGAGAGACAGCGGTTTATGCTGTAAGGTTTACTGACTATTTGAACTGAGTAGAAAAACATTGGAGGGAAAGAGCAAGAAGATTCTGTGGAGAGTGAAACAACATCAAAAAAGTTATTGAGAAATAAAATTTTGAGGCTGAATACTATGGAAATGAAGAGTAAAAGAAAGAGAATTGAAAGAGGAGAAGAGAGTGTGAGATCAACAAGAAAAGGTAGTGAGGGTCGAGTGAGCAGTTGGAGGAAAGGACGTGTGATTTTTTTTTTCCTCCATTTCCCTCAGTATGGTGTTATTTTCTGGTATCACTGTTCACTCTCAGCACTATTGTGCCCATTTTCTTGCCTGAATCTCCACACTGAGCATTTGCACACAAAACATCTCAGGGTTTTTCTACCTAAAATTGGGAGTAAACAAGTCTTGTGAAAGGCCCCTCGCTTCAGACTGATGAGTGTTTCAGTCAGTTTATTTTCATAGGTTTCAGCTGGGAATTGTGTGACTGAGTTTCTGTAAATCTTCATCAGAATTTGCTTTCACAAGCAGTGTTTAGATGATGCAAGTGATTGAATGTGTATGACTTGGCAGCTTAATATTTTACTTCTAGGAAGCATTTTCCTCCATCATCCTCATTTGACTAAAGTGTCATTGTAGCTTGCTTGTAGGTGTTCAGCAATTTGTTGTGCGTTTAGCCCACAGATATGTGTGTACAGCACAAAGCTTAACAGGCTAGAGATTGTTCAGCTGGGTAAACATTGTCCAGAGGTGGCTGAATACTAAAGATGTTGTTTAAACACTCCGTACTTTGTGTCTGAAACCTTTTGGGATTCAGTGGTCAGACTTTATGGAGCTCGAGGCAGAAGGACTGTAGTTAGGAGCTTGAAAACTTGATGACCATAATTAATGTTAGCATGCAGTTGCCTTTACTGCAGTTCCCCACTGTGTAAGGGAACAAATCTAGCCAATCCCTTCCCACACATACCTGCACATTTTCGTAGAATTTTGTAATTCTAGGTTCCATAATTATGGAGTAATTACATAGTCGGTGAACAGCTGTTTAAAGTGCTTATTACAATTCAGATTTTCAAAGATAAATGAGAACTAGGTATCTGAACCATTTAAAATATTTTAACGCAAAGCACATTCCCAGCTACATTTTCATTTCTGTAAGATGTACACTGATTTGCTATGTTAATACATGAATATGTAACATTTTTACTGAGAGGTATTAGTGAGCAGTAATCCATGAAAATGTAGTGTGAAGGGAAATGATTTTAGGCTTGGATTTTCTCACAAAAACTCTCTCTATGTTTAGAAAGACATGGGAAGAGAGAGGCTGATTTTTTTTCTCTCTCCCTTGGGGTCAGAACTTGTGTTTGTGATAATTCCTGTGCCTTGACAACATGTGAACTCCGTCTCATCTGTGCCTTTTCACAAGTCAATATTGGACTTTCACTTCAATCCTAACCCACATATCTGATTCTCATACTCCTACAGTCACGCACATCCTGGAACCTGAAGTAAGTGTGCTAGGGCTTGTTAGTTATGCTGCATGCATGACAATGCTTTCAATGGGCATTAACTTGCCACTTCACGACTCCATTGGCAGTACCACTGATGTCATCAGGGCGGCCCGGTGGCACAGTGGTTAGCACTGCTGCCTCACAGCGCCAGAGACCCGGGTTCAATTCCCGTCTCAGGCGACTGACTGTGTGGAGTTTGCACGTTCTCCCCGTGTCTGCGTGGGTTTCCTCCGGGTGCTCCGGTTTCCTCAGTCCAAAGATGTGCAGGTCAGGTAAATTGGCCACGCTAAATTGCACGTAGTGTTAGGTAGGGGGTAAATGTAGGGGTATGGGTGGGTTGCGCTTCGGCGGGGCGGTGTGGGCTTGTTGGGCCGAAGGGCCTGTTTCCACACTGTAAGTAATCTAATCTAATCAATGCAGGTAGTTTGTAGTCCAGAACAGCAACATGTAAACACCAGGAGGAATAGCATGACCTTTGTGTGGGTTGGGTGATCTGCTCAGCATGACAGACCTAATCTTCTTGGGCACAGAAACAGAAGTTACTGGAAAAGCTCAGCAGGTCTGGCAGCATCTGTGAAGAGGAGTAAAAGCTAGTATTGTGGGTCCAGTGACCCTTTATCTGAACTTTTTTTTTGGTAGCTAGGAAAATATTGGCGTATTTACAGAAGATAGGGTTTGGGGAGGGGGTGGTTGGGGGAGGTAAGGAGTGAACAATAGGAAGGAATAGAGCCTAAAGAAAGAGAAGGACAGTTGGTCAGACAAAGGATTCGATAACAATCTGCCTGGGAGAGTGAATAGCTCTTAATGGAGAGTGTTAGTGGCTAACAATAGCTAGTCTGTAATGGCAGACTGTGTGAGAACAAGTAATTAAAAATGGAAAGAACTATGAATGCTGTAAATCAGAAACAGAACAGTTCTAAGGAAGGGTCACCAGATCCAAAATTTTAACTTTAATTTCTCTTCAGAGATGCTGCCAGACCTGCTGAGTTTTTCCAGCAACTTCTGTTTCTGTTTGTGATAACATGGCCCGGTGTGTGTGGTAGGGGGCTAGGACATAGGGGAGTTCAGGCCTTAAAATTATTGAACTTTAGATTGAGTCTGGAGGGCTGCAGTTTCCCCAAGTGGAAAATGAGATGTTCTTCCAGCTTGCACTGAGCTTTGCCACACAACTGCAGCAAGTCTGGGACAGAGATGTTAGCCAGGGAACAGGGTGGGGAGGCAAGTAGCAGGCAAGTGGAAGATCAGGATCTTTTTTTGTGGGTAGAACATAGATGTTTTGTGAAACAGTCATGCAGTCAACTCTTCGCTTCCCCAATGTAGAGGATACTGCATTGTGAACAGAGAATGCAGCAGACTGGATTGTGAGAAGTGCAGGTAAAGTGCTGCTTCACCTGGAAGGTACGTTTGGGACCTTGGATATGGACGAGGAAAGCGATAAATGGGCACCTTCACCGGTTACAAAAGAAGGTGCTGTGGGACTGTAGGGAGTGAAGAAGTATGGACCAGGATATCCCAGAGAGAGGGGTTGGGAATATGTGTCTGGTGGTGGCATCTCACTAGAGGTGGGGGAAATGGCGGCACTGGTTTTCTAGATGCGGATGCTGGTGGGATGGTAGGCTGGGACAAGGGGAACCCTCTCACTGTTGCAGGAGCGAAGAGAAGGGGTGAGGGTGTAAGTGCGGGTGGTAGGTTGGACCTGGTTGAGGGCCCTGTCGACAAGGTACTGGAGAATCTGGTTGTGGATGAAGGTGGACACTTCAGGGTCTTCCTCATTGGAATATATATGATGGAGACAGAGGAACTGGGCAAATGGAATGGAGTCTTTACTGGAAACGGTATGACGATGTATAGTCCAGGTAGCTGTGGGAATCAGTTGACTTTATAGTGGTATTAGTGGCTAGTCTATCTCAGATGTCAAGGAAGGGAGGAGTCATAGATAGACCAGGTAAAAGTAGGGGTGGGGTGGAAATTGGAAGCAAAATTGAGTCTTTTCCAATTCCGGATGAGAGAGGGAAGCAGCACCAATGGTATCATTGATATATCAGTGAAAGAGTTATGGGTGGGAGCCAGAGTGGGACTGGAACAAGGAATGTTCCATGTGCCCCACAAAGAGACAGGAATAACTGGGGCCTATGCAGCTACTCATGGCCACCCCTCTGACCTGAAGAAAATGAGAGGAGTTAAAAGATAAGTTGTTGAAGGTGAGGATGAACTCGGCCAAGTGGAGGACAGTGGGGGTGGGTGGGAACAGTTCAGGCCTTTGTTCCAGGAAGAAGCAGAGAGCCCTGAGACCATCCTGAGGGGGGAGGCACGTCCATGTTAGAGGAGACAGCTCAAACCTTCAAACTGAAAATTCCTAAACTGGTGCACAGGGTCAGAGGAATCACAGATGTACGTTGGCAGGGACTGGACTAGGGAAGAAAAGACTGAGTCAAGGTATGAAGAGATGAGTTCTATGGGGCAAAGAGCAGGCAGAAACAATGCATCTGCCCAGGCAGTCCTGTTTGTGGATTTTGGAAGGGGGTAGAAGCGAGCTATTTGGGGCTGGGGGACTATCAGTTTGGAGGTTGTGGGGTGCGGGGGAGATCATCAGATGAAATAAGGTCAGTAACTGTAGTTGATAAAATGGCCTGATATTCCATGGTGGGGTCATGGTCCGGAGGAGATAAGAGATATCTTAGAGCTGGTGCTCAGCCTCTGCAATGTAGAGGTCAGTATGCCAGACTACAACAGTACCACCCCTATCAACAGGTTTAGCAACAGGGTGTAACCAAAAAAGAGAAAATGCTGGAAAATTTCAGCAAGTCTGGCAGTATCTGTAAGGAGAGAAAAGAGCTGACATTTCGAGTCTAACTGACCCTTTGTCAAAGTAACAGGGTGTGATCTAAGCACATGGAGTGCAGTCAGTTTGGAGGAAAATAGACTGGATTGGGTGAGGAGGGCAGAGAAATTGAGGCGACCAATGTCATATTGAAGTTTTCAATGAACAGATTGAATGCACGTAAAAGGCCAGAGGGCAGGGTCCAGGTGGAGGGAAAGAGTATTGGAGGTGGGTGAAGGGGTCTCTACGGTGGGGAGAGGACTCTTGCCTAAAGATATGGGCATGGAAGCAAAGATGACAGAAGAGTTTTGATGTCATGTTGTGTCTGAAATTCATTAAAGGTGGGGATGTAGAAGGACAAAACTGATTCTTTTGCTGCGTATGGAACATTCAGCCTCTGAGAGCGGAATGTTAGGAGGGTTAGTGAATACCCAACAGGAGATGAGGTTGGGGAGTGGATGGAGTCAGAGAGAAGGGGACGGACAGGAAGGTTCCAGAAGACCACAGTATCTCTGAGTTGTTGCATCTTATGGGCCTTGATGCCTGAAAGGAAAAGAAAATGTTTCTGGTTAGTGCAGCGAATGAGCTAAAGGATGAAATGGAACTGTGGAGTGATGCAGTCCTGCGCCAGCGTGATGCGATGCTGTTGGAGAGCGAGAGGTCAAGAGTGTGCATGTGACACCACATGGCACTGAGTGTGGATCTCAGGATACAGCGAGAGTAGCTGTCTGCGAAACGTTGAAGATCGTGGTGATACCTATGATCTTGGGCAGATTCAAAGCGTGAGGGACGAAACTTCAGTTTGAATCCATGTGGAATGAGTCTGCGATGGAGGGAGTCACTGAGGAATGTGATGTGGCTGTGGAAACACGTTTTACCAGATACTTGGTCAAACTCAAAGAGTGAGACAAAAAAACTGCAGATACTGGAATCCAAAATAGGCAAGCAGGAGGCTGGGAAAACACAGCCAGCCAAACAGCATCATGAGGTGGAGAGGTCAACATTTCAGGTGTAACCCTTCAGGACTGGGGGTGGATTTGAGGGGAGCTGCAGATAAAAGGGGATGGTGAGGACAGGGTGGTGAAGTGGGGATAGGTAACGACAGGTAGAGGGTATGACCTGGTGGGTCTATGGGAGGAATGGATCCGGTTGGTGGAAGGGAGGGGGAAAGGCTGGAAGGGGAGTCAGGGAATGGAGAGGGAGGTTATTTGAAGTTGGAGAACTCAGTGTTGATTCCTCTGGGCTGTAGGCTGCCCAGGCGGAAGATGAGGTGGTGTTCCTCCAATAGGCACTGAGGTTTGGTTTGGCAATGGAAGAGGCTGAGGATGGTCATGTCGGAAAGGCAGTGGTTGGGGGAATTGAAATGGACGGTGACTGGGAGGTTCGGATGGCCCCTGCAGGCCCAACTGAGATGCTCGGTGAACCATTCCCTAAGTTTATGTTCAGTTCTGAAGACGACATCGGGAGCACCTGACGCAGTAAACTAGGTTGGAAGAGAGGCAGGTGAACCTCTGTCTCACCTGGAAGGACACTTTGGGTCCCTGGATGGAGGTGAAAGGGGTGATGTACTGGCAGGTTTTGCATCTTTTCTGGTTGTGGGGAAGCTACCTGAGGGTTCAGTGGCAGGGATTGTGAGAACCAAGGACTGTCTGACGGAACTGCCCTTATGCAAAGCTGAGAGGGATGGGGATGGGAAGATGATCTTGGTGGTGGGGTCTATTCGAGTAGGCAGAAGTGTTTGAGGATAATGCATTGGATGCGGAGATAAGTGGGGTAGAAGATGAGGATAAGGAAGACTCTGTCCTTATTGCTTTGAGAGTGGGGGGGGTGGTTTTAGAGTGATGGAACGGGGAATGGAAGTGGTGCGGCAGAGGGCTGTCTGGCTAATGGGGGAAAGTGTGTTGCTCAAAATAAGTGGACATTTGGAACGTTTGAGTGGAATGTCTCCTCATCCGATCAAATGAAGTAGAGGCAGAGGAATTGGGAGAATGAGATAGAGCTTTTCCAGGATACGGGGTGCGAGGAGGTGTAGTCCAAGTAGCTATTGAAGTCTGTAGGTTTATAGTAGATGTGCATCTGAAATGGAAATGGTGAGGTCAAGAAAGGGGAGGGAGGTGTCCAAGATGGAACAAGTGAATTTGAGGGCTGGGTAGAAGTTGTGGGCCGAGCCGATGAACTGCTTCAGTTCATCCTGGGTGCAGGACGCTGCACCGATTGCCATCATCAGTGTGACGGTGGAAGAGTTGGGTCACAGTGCCTGTATAGGTACTGATGAGGGACAAACACCAGGAATAACAGTGAAATTAATATTTGTGGACATGAAGAAAGATTTGAATGGAAATTCCGTCAGAGAGGAGAGCAGAACTTCAAGATGAGCATGCCTAGAAAAGATGTGGCAGTGAGTTAAATACTAAATAAAAACTGAGAACTGCAGATGCTGTAAATCAGAAAGGAAAACTAATCTTCCTGGTACCTGTCTTATATCTCACTTCAGAGTCATATCCATGCAGGTCAATATTTAATTGTGCCACATGTGGTCTGTTCTGCCACAGCGGATATAGTTTAAATCTCATGAACTGTGCTTATACTGAGGACTATGTATGGTGGTAGACTCCACTGCTGGACTGTTGATGTCTCCCTGGTAGGTGATTTTGGGAAACCAAGGTGAGGTGTACTGCAGTGTGAATCTGCCAATGCATGGGATTAGTGATCAGTTATATGCTAAATAGTGTCTCATATGTTGTACCATGGACTGCTACTTGCTGAGAAAATATCTTTCAGTGTGCATAGTGGTAATATGTTGTCACTAGCTCCAATGTTGATTTTAGTTTTTATGTTGAGCTGTCCTGTCTTTTCAGGAGGTGTAATATTAATAGATATAAAAGCTTATGATAAAAACTGCTTATGTGGTATGTGAACTTAACATAACAATATGAAAGTTTGGTCATTTATGAAATTTGCCATTTGATTGGTTCTGAACCTCACTGCCTTTTGTGTTTTGTGCACCTTCTTCACACTTTAGCAAAAGGAAAATGTTGTGGTGTTGTTACGTATGTTTTATTCTGGGGTCTGGCCTGTCATGTGGACATGTATATGTATCAAGTCCAGTTCCAAGATAGGTGTGACAAATTACATCTGTTGTAGATTTTGCTAGTTTTATATGCTAGGCTGACTGTAGCAGTAGTTAGAAATGGGTACTGCAGATGCTGGAGATTAGAGTCAAGATGAGAGTGGTGCTGGAAAAGCATAGCAAGTCAGGCGGCATCCGAGTAGCAGGAAAATTGACATTTCTGGCAAAAGCCTTGCATCAGGATTCCTGATGCTGCCTGACCTGCTGTGCTTTTCTAGCACCACTCTCATCTTGACTGTAACAGTAGTTGTCTACATCTCAAGCATGTTGGCCTGCTACTGTGGCTTCATGTTTGTGTCCACCCTCAAGTCATATGTCAATGATGTGGCTTTTCGCCTGGCTTTAATTGATGAAGAAACAGTGACTAACTCAGTGATCCCCTCTGACAGTTTCACTTCAGAAAAGTCACTCTCATGCTACTTGTTAAGATATCTTCTGATAAACTGATCAATAGACTCTTTGAGCTGCTGAGCATATCTTAGATTGGATTAGGGTTAGACAATGGAGACTAATATATATTAATTTATTGAAGACCCTGATCTGTAAAACAGAACTACATGCATTATTTGCACAATTGTAATTCAGTAAAGGTGTCATTGAATGCCCATTCTGAAATGAAGTTTCATCTGTCCATGGTTCAACCTTAAAAACTGTGAATAGTCCTTTTAAGTCAGTGTAAATTGAAAATAAAAATGCTCCTTGCTCTGAAAGCTCATGCTTCCAAATAAACCTGTTGAACTATAACCTGGTGTTATGTGATTTTTAACTCTGTCTTAACTCAATGGTCTGAGCTTTTTTTTGAGTTAAGATGATCTTATTGTATCTTGAGTGTACATTCCAAGAAAAGCTCCGTTATCTTGCTGATTAGTATCTTATTTACAGATCTACACAGCTACCTGTATTCGCAGGAACTATTGTCATTGATAGTCAGAGTTCACTTGACCTTTAATTAGCTTTCCAAATATCTGCAAAGATATTATAGTCTTTTCCTGAATATAGCCTTCACTGCTCATTATGATGGGAGTTGACTCCATTAAGGATGTTTTACCTTGTATGGCAGTGTTTCTCTTATCTCCTTTAACGCACATGGGATATGGATAACGTTGGATGGATACAGATTATTGAACAATCCAACACATCTTTTATTCTAGATTTTTATATATAGATTTTACATTTACAGGCACATCAGTGTTTGGGCTACAATTAAACTGTTAGATTACATCAGAGGAGAACGGTTCCAATAGTGACCTGCTTTAAAGAATCCGAGTTGAGGTGGAGTACACAATTTTTTTATACCCGCTGGTCACGTGCCTTAATGCAGTGATGATGTAACTGAACCTTTATCAAGTCTTTACTGAAGTGCTGATACAAGATACGAGAAAATCAAAACAGAAAGAGCTTTAAGCAGTGGAGCTCTGGGGTGGCATGGCACAATGGCCTCAGCACCAGGGATTTGGATTTGATTCCATTCTGTCTGTGTGGAGTTTGCACATCCTCCCCATGTCTGTGTGGGTTTCCACCAGGTACTCCAGTTTCCTCCCACTGTCCAAAGATGTGCAAGTTAGGTGGATTGGTAATGCTAAATTACCCATAGTGTTCAGGGATGTGCAGGCTAGGTGGGTTAACTATAATAAATGCAGGGTTACAGGGATAGAGTATGTGTAGACCTGAGATACATTGAAAATGTCACAAATTAGCCAAGTCAGGTGGAAGTGCGAACAATGAGCAGTAGACAAAAATGAAAAAAAAAGGCATAGAATGTGAGGCAATACTGAAAATTTTGTAAATCCAGGCTCAAAATAGAAATCCTGGAAATGCACATTTAGCATTCATTAAGGACAAAAAGGCACCTTATAAATGTTGACTTTTTTAAATGAAGATGCAGTGTTTGCCTGTGTGTATTGCTAATGGAACAATGAAAGTAACGTGCTTGTTACTGTTCCGTGATTTTGAAAAGGCTGTTGGAATCAACTTGTTACATGATCTGTCAGCCTTGTTTGCAGGACATCAGACACTTGACTAATTGTGAATGGACTATGTACTTTTTCCAGGATTTCATATCTGCAAATGCATTCACTTCTGACAAGTTATCTCCCAACCAGCAAGCAATGCTGCAGAGCCAAGTTTGTCAATAGTATTTTCTATTTTCCTAGTTTTTGAATGATTGCTGTCTGTGGGGATAAAGGTACTTCATAGTGCTGGGAGGGAGGAAATTCCAAGATTTTGACCTAGCAATAATGAAGGAATCTTTCTACAGATCCAAGTCAGGATGGTTAGTGGCTTGGGGAGGAGTTTGCAGGCAGTGGTGTTCCTATGTATCTACTACCCTTGTCCTCCGAGATGGTAGTGGTTGTGGGTTTGGGCTTGCTGTTGAAGGAATGACAAAATAACTAAAAGTGAGGTGAGGAAGATCTATTTTTATGTAAATAATGGTGATGTTCTGGAATGCTCAATTATATCTTTTGGAAGAGTGTTGGATAAATTACCTGAAGAGAAAAAGCTATCACTTTTGGATATAGACAGGAGTGACAATGGTTAAAGTTCTTTTGCATTGAACTGGCCATGGGCCATTCTATGTTGCAATCATCCCATGATTCTGTGAATTTGTGGTCATAAGGTATTGGAGTCTGCTCTGCTATTCAATGAGATCATGATTGATCTTAGAATCCTCATCTTCACTTTTCTGTCTTTTCTCTCCAGCTTTTGATACCCTTACTGATTTTTAAAAAAAGAGGTAAAAACAATGACTGCAGATGTTGGAAACCAGAGTCTAGATTAGAGTGGTGCTGGAAAAGTACAGCAGAGAGCAGCTGTGCTTTTCCAGCACCACTCTGATTTAAAAAAAAGTCGATCTCAGCTTTCAAAATATTTAATGACCCAATCTCAATAGTCCTCAGTGGTAAAGAAATTTCACAGATTCATCCCCTTCTGCAGGAAGAAAACCCTTCTCGTCTGTCATAAATATGTGACCTCTTAGTCTGAGATTATGCCCTGTGTTCTCAAACTCTCTCACAAGGAGAAACAACCTTTTGGATCTATCCTGTGTTATGACACGGGGTAAACCCTCCTGCTTAATTTAAACTAGCAACACAAGAAAGATTTATCCCGCGCAGTAATCTGTAAAACTTCAAGAGGCCAAGAGCTATTTAAAGTAAAAATTAACAACTTTATTTCTTAAAGTATTACAGAGAATAATTAGACAATAGACAATAGACAATAGACAATAGATGCAGGAGTAGGCCATTCTGCCCTTCGAGCCTGCACCGCCATTCAATATGATCATGGCTGATCATTCCTAATCAGTATCCTGTTCCAGCCTTATCTCCATACCCCTTGACTCCACTATCTTTAAGAGCTCTATCCAATTCTTTCTTAAAAGAATCCAGAGACTGGGCCTCCACTGCCCTCTGGGGCAGAGCATTCCACACAGCCACCACTCTCTGGGTGAAGTAGTTTCTCCTCATCTCTGTCCTAAATGGTCTACCCCGTATTTTTAAGTTGTGTCCTCTGGTTCGGCACTCCCCCATCAACGGAAATATGTTCCCTCCTGCCAGAGTGTCCAGTCCTTTCATAAACCTATACGTTTCAATCAGATCCCCTCTCAGTCTTCTAAACTCAAGGGTATACAAGCCCAGTTGCTTCAGTCTTTCCATGTAAGGCAATCCTGCCATTCCAGGAATTGACCTCGTGAACCTACGCTGCACTCCCTCAATAGCCAGAATGTCTTTCCTCAAATTTGGAGACCAGAACTGTACACAGTACTCCAGGTGTGGTCTCACCAGGGCCCTGTACAGCTGCAGAAGCACCTCTTTGCTTCTATACTCAATCCCTCTTGTTATGAAGGCCAGCATGCTATTAGCCTTCTTCACGACCTGCTGTACCTGCATGCTTGCCTTCATTGACTGGTGGACAAGAACACCCAGATCTCTCTGAACAGCCCCTTTACCTAATTTGATACCATTGAGGTAGTAATCTGCCTTCCTGTTCTTGCCACCAAAGTGGATAACCAGACATTTATCCACATTAAACTGCATCTGCCCACTCACCTAACTTGTCCAGGTCACCCTGTAATCCCCTAACATCCTCATCACATTTCACCCTACCACCTAGCTTTGTGTCATCAGCAAATTTGCTAATGTTATTGCTGATACCATCTTCTATATCATTTACATATATTGTAAAAAGCTGCGGTCCCAGCACGGATCCCTGCGGTACCCCACTGGTCACTGCCTGCCATTTCGAAATGGAGCCGTTAATGACTACCCTTTGTTTCCTATTAGCCAACCAATTCTCTATCCAATCTAGTACTTTGTAATTAACTAACAACTATTTACAACTCTTTCCTTGAAGCTAACTTTTATCTTCCCTTTCTACTTAACTCGTCTGTTAAAATGCCCCGATTAAGATTTACCAAAAATTCAAGTTTTCAAAACCAGTCAGCTGTCGAATCTTCAATTTGGATCTTCCTGTGTCTTTTCTTTTTCTTCGGAATTATGCTTCACCGGTCACAGATCCGTAAAGATACTTTCAAGAGAGCTACTTTTTGAGCAGTATCTGCATGCTGGTTGTGTGGCAATTCTCCTCCCAACTGTTCAATTTTCCCTGATTTTATACCCCCAAAGCATCAGATTATGTCATTGATTTTAAGATTGTCAATATACGCACTTCAAACTTGATTGGAATTTGGTTTTTTCGGGGGTGTAATTTAAACTGATTGGCCTAATTCAAATCTGTTTTGTCATTTCCAGGCAACCAGCTTATCTAGCTTTCAACCAAGTGTTACATTGTTACCTTATTGAGAACACTTGGTGCTGTGTCAGGTAGTTCTGCTAGCTTCTAACTCTCTTAAAGGTATAGTGTACTTACATCTTCATAACGCCTTCCTCTTAAGAAAAAGGAACCATCATTATGAAAAGATGGCTTCATTTTATTTCTTTTTTTTTAAAACACCTTTACCCTAACATACAGGTAACTTTAATGTAAGGTCAGCTTAACGTTTTTCCATATACCTGTATGTGTATATTTATAAAATATAACATTAAATAAATACAAATCTCATCCAAATGTTATCAGTTAAATCCACGATAACGCATCTGTGATTACCTTCTTACGACCCACAACATGTACAATTTTTAAATGAAAAGTCTGTAACAGAAAACGCCAATGAAATAGTCTCATATCCTTGTCTTTAAAGCATTCTGAGAATGTAAATGGACTGTGATCCGTGTACAAAACCATCTGACACATTTTAATGTGTATGTCACAAACAATGTTGTAAGGCCAGTACCAAACTCAATAGTTCCTTTTCAATTATGGAGTATTTCTTCTGGTGGATGTTGATCTTCTTTGAAAAGTAACCAACTTGGCAGTTCAATCCCATCCTCATCTTCCTGTCGGAGTACAGCTCCAACTCCAATGTCACTAGCATCGAGGGCGACTTTGAAAGGTTTTGAAAAGTTTGGTGTAGCTAAAACTGGTTTGGTGGTTAATATTGATTTAAAATGGGCGAATGCCTCCTGGCATGGTTCTGTCCACTGAAACTTTGTGTTCTTCTTCAGCAAATCGATTAATAGTGTTACTATACTGCTGAAGTTTGGAACAAACTTCTGATAGAATCTGCTGAGTCCTAAGAATCAAAGCACCTCTTTCTTTGAGGGTGGTCATTGAAATTCCTCAATGACCTTCGTTCTGTAGGGGAAGCCTTCCATGACCGATGTTATGTCCCAAGAACATCACATCTGCTTTTGCGAATTCCATTTTATTTAAGTTTATTGCCAGTTTTGCTTCTCGTAATTGTTCAAAGAGCTCTGCCAACTGTGCCATGTGATCTTTCCAGGACTTATTCAAGATCACTACATCATCCAAATAGACTTCACAGTTTGTTAACCCAGCCACAACTCTGTTCATGAGTCTTTGGAATGTGGCGGGTGTGTTCTTCATTCCAAAGAGAATCACTTTAAATTAATGTAGTCCATTTGGGGTTACAAATGCAGAAATTTCTTTTGCCATCTCTGATAAAGGTACCTGCCAGTAACCACATATTAAGTCCAACTTGGTGATGTAACCGGCTTGTCTGACTTTCTCTATATAATCCTCCAGTCTTGGAATTGGATATGAGTCCGACTCTGTATTGGTGTTGACCTTCCGCTAATCCATCCAGAATCCTTGAGTCCCGTCCGGTTTGGAAACTAAGACGATCGGTGAACTCCACTCACTCTGGCTTGGCTTGATGATGTCTTCGTCGAGCATGGCTTCCACCTCCATCTGGATCTGACTGGCTTTGAAAGGGTTAAGCCAATACGGGCGTTGTTTTATCGGATCTGTGATTCCTACGTCCACTCCATGTACAATAGCATTAGTCCTCCCCATCTGGTTCTGACATATGTCCTTATGCTGCAGTAACAAACCTTTCAACTGCAATTTAAACTCCTGAGACTGATAGCTTACTAATCTATCCCACTCTTCAAGGGCTTCCACATTTTAAATTCTATTTTGAGATGCATCAAAATCCACATCATCTGGATTTGAGTTTTCACTCTGCGGGGCAGTGACTAACACCTGTTTCTCCGGTTCTTTCTTTTTAGTATAATACAGTTTCAACATGTTTACATGACATACCCTATATAGCATCTTTACTAGATAGTTCACCTGACCCAATTTGATAGGGACCACTAAACCTGGCTTTGAAGGGATGTCCTATCACTGGTAACAGTACTAACTCATCCCCTCGGGGAAACATTTGAGTCTCAGAGCTTTTATCTGCCACCTATTTCATTCTATACTGTGCCCTCTTTAGGTGCTATTTAGCTAACTCACCTACTCAGTTTAATCTCTTCTCCTTCCTATCGGAAATATTTTGTGAAACTAGAAAAGGTTCAGAAAAAATTTACAAGGATGTTGCCAGGGTTGGAGGATTTGAGCTATAGGGAGAGACTGAACAGGCTGGGGCTGTTTTCCCCGGAGCGTCAGAGGCTGAGGGATGATCTTATAGAGGTTTATAAAATCGTGAGGTGCATGGATAGGGTAAATAGACAAAGACTTTTCCCTGGGGTGGGGAGTCCAGAACTAGAGGGCATAGGTTTAGGGTGAGAGGGGAAAGATATAAGAGGGACCTAAGGAGCAATTTTTCCACGCAGAGGTAGGTACGTGTATGGAATGTGCTGCCAGAGGAAGTGGTGGAGGCTGATACAATTGCAACATTTAGAAGGCATCTTGATGGATATATGAATAGGAAGGGTTTGGAGGGATATGGGCTAGGTACTGGCAGGTGGGAGTAGATTAGGTTGGGATATCTGATTGGCATATACAAGTTGGACCAAACTATCTGTTTCCATGCTTTATATCTCTATGACTCTATAAATTGTCCCACCTACATTTTAGTTAAAGATCTAGGGCACTAACCTGAAAGTGTTTAAATCTGTTGGGATTTTTTGTACCCCCAAATCTATTCAAATCTGTCTAAACCAGTTCAAACCCTGGACGAGCCCCCAAGCTGTTACAACACTGGGTAAACCCTCCTGCTTAATTTAAACCAGCAACACAGAAAGGATTTATCCCATTCAGCAATCTGTGAAAATTCGAGAGGCCAAGTACTATTTAAAGTAAAAATTAACAGCTTTATTTCTTAAAGTATTACAGAGAATAAATAATTAACAAGTATTTACAACTCTTTCCTCAAAGCTACCTTTTACCTTTCCCTACTACAATAGTAGTCCAATAAAATGCCCCGATTAAGATTTAACAAAAATTCAAGTTTTCAAAACCAGCCAGCTGTCGAATCTTTTATTTGGATCTTCCTGTGTCGTCTTTTCTTCTTCATAGGAATTATGCTTCACAGGACACTCATCGATAATGGTACCTTTTAAGAGAGAGATTTTTCAGGCAGTCTCTACATGCTGGTGGTGTGGGAGTTCTCCCAACTGTTCGGTTTTCCCTGGTATTATATCCTAAAGTTTTGGATTATGTCATTAGCTTTTAAGATTGTCAATATACTAAATTCAAACTTGACTGGAATTTGGATTTTTTTTGGGATATTTAGATTAGATTAGCGCACCCACCCATACCCCTTCCCCTACATTTACCCCTACATCTAACACTACGGGTAATTTAGCATGGCCAATTCACCTAACCTGCACATTTTTGGACTGTGGGAGGAAACCCACGCAGACACGGGGAGAATGTGCAAACTCCACACAGTCAGTCACCTGAGGCGGGAATTGAACCCAGGTCTCTGGCGCTGTGAGGCAGCAGTGCTAACCACTGTGCCACTGTGCCACCCAATAATTTAAAGTGATTACCCTAATTTGAATCTGTTTTGTCATTTCTGGGCAATCCAGCTAATCTAGCTTCTGACGAAGTGTTACATGTTACCTTATTCAGAACACTTTGTGCTGTGTTGGGTGGTTCTGCTAGCTTCTAACTCTCTTAAAGGTACAGTAACCCACATCTTCATAACTTCTATCATTTCCCCAATAATCTTGGATTGCCTCACTGTTGGTATATCTTTTCATAGATATGGAGCCCAAAGCTATTCTCACTATTCTTGCTGTGGTCTGACTGGTGTCTTGTATAAATTTAGCAAAATCTCCCTTCTTTTATACTCCATTTATTTTCAAAATAAAGGCCAGCATTCCATTTCCCTTCTTTATTATTTGCTGAACTTGGATCCAGTCTTTTGTGCATGAGGATTCCTAAGCCCCTCTTTGCTGTAGCTTTCGGTTCTCTTTTTCATGTAAATAATAATCAGCTCCTCTATTTTTCCTGCCAAAGGGCATAACAACTCACGTTATATTTTATCTGGCAGATTTTTGCCCACTCGCTTTGCCTGTTGTATCTCTCTGCAGACTCTTTGGTCATCCTCTCCACTTGCCTTTCCACTAATTTTCATTTCATCCAAAAAAATTGGTGATAGTATATTCACTGTCTTTGGACAAGTCATTCATAAATATGATCAATAATTGTTGTCTAGCACTGATCCCTGTGGCACACCACTAGTTGCAGATTGCCATCCTGAAAATGTCCCACCCTCACCACCTTATCCAAACTCTGTCGTCTTTTATTTAGCCAATCCTTTATCCATACTAATTTACTACCTCCAACACCATGGGCTGTTATTAAGTAACCTATGTACCTTAGCAAATGCTTCTGAAAATCCGGATATACTACATTTTCTGCTTCCCTTTTATCTATCCTCCTTGTTACCTGCTCATTGAATCCTAATAAATGGCTGGGGCATCAAGCCATGATGACTCTTTGATCACATTCTATATTTCTAAATGCTCTGTTGTTATGTACTTTGTAATAGATGGTAATATTTTGCCAACTGGCCGATAGTTGCATGCTCTTTTAATCTTTCCTTTTTTTAGGTAAAGGTATGACACTAGCAGTTTTCCAATCCTCTGGGGCAGTTCCAGAATAGAATCTAAGGATTTCTGGAAGGTTCCTATCGGTGCATCCACTATCTCTGCATCTACTTCCTTTTAATATCCTAGGATTCATCCTATTAAGTCCAGGGAATTTATCAGTCTTTAATCCCATTAGTTTCCCAGCACTTTAGCTCTCATGATAGTTAGGGAATTTATTTCCTCTCTTCCTTTGGCCTCATAATTATTCAGTCTTTTTGGAATATTGTTTGTGTCATAAAGATGTACAGTACAGAAACCGACTCTTTTGTCCATGCCAACCAGATATCCTCAACTAATCAAGTCCCATTTCCAGCACTTGGCCCATATCCCTTTTAAAGTCTTCCTATTCATATACGCAAACAGATGCCTTTTTAAATGTGGTAAATGTACCAGCTTTCACCACTACCTCTGGCATGTCATTCCATACATGCACCACTGACTTGTTCATCTACCTTTTCTAATTAACTTGCTCTTTTCTAATTCAGAATCATCCTTATCTGTCTTTCTATTTTTACTGCTACTTAGGAACCCTCTACCACACTTCTCTACCAGCTTAAAGGCTTCAAAATTGAACTAGCAAATCTCCCCACCTCAATATTGGTCCCTTTTCAATTTAAGGTGAAACACACCCCTTTTCAGCAGGTCTTTTGTTTTGCCCCAGAAGAGATGCTGATCCAAGAATTGCACATTGCACCATCACTTCAGCCATTGATTTATCTGCCCTGTCTTTTTTTTCCTATTCTCATTAGAATATGAAACCAGGAGTAAACCAGAGATTATTACCTTCGAGGTTCTGGTTTTTAACCTCCCTAACCTTTTAAAATAACTCTGCAAAGACTTAACTCTTTTCTTAACTATGTTGTTCCTAACAACATGTACACCTTAGCTTCTCACTCTCCCCTTTAACAATATGCTTTAACCATTTTGAGACATCCTTAACCCTTATATTCCTTATGCAAAGTGCACAACCTCACATTTTGCCACATTTATATTTTATCTGCCAGGTTTTTGCTAGCTGACTTAGTCTGTCAATAACCCTTTTTATATTCCTTGTATCATCCTCACTACTTGCCTTCCCACAGTTTTGTGTCATCTGTAAACTTGGTGACCATATCTCATTTTGGTCATCCACAGCAGAGGCTGTGGATTTTGCTATTTTAACTGTAATATTGTACTTTGAGAAGACATTGTGAACGATGGAATCCTGAACTCAGAAGTAACCTTTCGAAGGAATCTACCATGCAAACTGGTGCAAAGTATTTATTCAACTCCTCTGACATTCCTGGTTGCCCATCATTTGCCCAGCCTCATTCTATAAGGGCTGTTTTAATCACTTTAGCCTCCCTTTTTATAGTTAACACAGCTCTTGCTGTCATCATGATATCGCACACAAGTTTGTCCTCAAAGTTTATCTTCTCTTTTTTTTGTTGGTTTTTAAAACTTTCCCAATCCTCTGGCCTGCCACTAATCTTTGCCACATTTTATGTCTATTTAATTTCACTTTAATGCTATCCTTAACCATGTTTGGCTTTTCTCTTTCTAGAATTCATCTGAACATTGATACAGTTCTCAGCATCCCTGTGTATTGTGAGTTAATTATGTAGGTTGTTTTTCTTTTCCATTACGGTATTTTATATTAACACCATGGTCTGTTCTGGTAATGTGCTTTCAATTGTGAAACAGTAAAGAAAGTACGTAAGTTTATATAGTATCTTTCATAGCACGAAGGCATCCTAAAGCACTTGAACATGAAGCACATGAAGTACTTTTGAAGTGTGTTCACTGCTGTGGTATACAGAAATGTGACATTCGATACACACACATCAAAGGTTTCTAAATTATCAGATCTTCTGTTTTTGGTGTTAGTTGAGACATAAATATTAGCCAGACCATCTGGGGAACTCCCCTGCTTTTCAAGCAGTATCATGGGATCTTTTGTCTCTCATTATTTTTCCAAATGGATTAACTGATATTTTCATCACATTGATTTTTGTTATGATGTGGAGGAGCCAGTGTTGGATTGGGGTGGACAAAGTTAAATGTCACACAACACCAGGTTTATGGGCGGCACGGTGACACAGTGGTTAGCACTGTTGCCTCACAGTGCCAGAGACCTGGGTACAATTCCTGCCTCAGGTGACTGACTGTGTGGAGTTTGCACATTCTCCCCGTGTCTGCGTGGGTTTCTTCTGGGTGCTCCGGTTTCCTCCCACAGTTCAGATGTGCAGGTCAGGTGAATTGGCCATGCTAAATTGCCCGTTGTGTTCGGTTAGGGGTATGGGTGGGTTGCGCTTCGGCGGGTCGGTGTGGACTTGTTGGGCCGAAGGGCCTGTTTCCATGCTGTAATCTAATCTAATCTAAAAATCTAATCCAACAGGTTTATTTGAAAGCACTAACTTTCGGAGCGCTGCTCCTTCTTCAGGTGGTTGTGAAGCAGGAGAAGCATAAGACACAGAATTTACAGCAAAAGGCTTACAGTGTCATTTTGCTTGCTTCTCCTGCTTCAAACAACTTAAATAAGGAGTGGCGCTCCGAAAGCTAGAGCTTCCAAATAAACCTGTTGGACTATAACCTGGTGTCGTGTGACTTTTAACTGATGTTTGTAAGGCTTTGCAGTACACAAAATGAGTGTTACTTTTCCAAATTACAACAGTGACTACACCTGAAAAGCATTTTGGACTGTAGCTATGCTGAATTTCTTTATGTAGAGTTTCTAATGGATCAACAGGTCAGGTTCACAGGGTAGTGGCTAATCCTGGCATATTGTGTCCAGATAAATTGAAAGTAGGCGGTGTGGGAACAATTTTGGTGGGCTTTTATTTTTGAAGTAATAATTTCCTCTTGACACTGAAAAGGTTTGCACATAAGGTATTAATCATTTGTAACACTTAATTGATGTAGGTTCTGAAGTATGATGCCTTTTGGCATTTAGTGTGATACAGTACATTGGACCAGAGCTGATTTCCTTTTGAAATATATTTTTTTCTCAGAAGCTTGACTTTACCTAGCTTTTAATCCCTCTTACTGTTCTGGTAATGTCGATGGTTGATTTGCCTCGTTATTCATTAGTTCTAAGAAGAGAAAACAAACATAACTGGGTGATGCACGATTGTCTTTTCTGTGAAGGAAATTGTTATCACATTCTGTTTGATGGATAGAACAGAAATGGTAGTTTTACTGGAAAGTTGGCAATGCAACTTTGTATTCTGTTGGAAGATTAGCAATCCATTTAATTAGAATTTTGTGGAACATAAATTGTGCCAGGTTGTATCCCAGGAGTTTATGTTGGCAATCAAACACACTGTGAATTATTTTAGGAGCCAACACCCTTTAAAAGTATATTTGCTGTTGAAACCTTAATATCCAGTTAGTCTGATCTGGGCAGGCATTTTTTTTTCATAAAGTTGCACATTCTGGTAGTGTACAAAATTAAATATTACATATTTCAAAATCCTAACTAGCAGTACAGACATTGTTTACTGTAATAACATTTCTTTGAATATATTAGGCTAAATAAGGAAAGTATGTTGAATTGGGAGATTAGGCTTCACAAGTCTCTTACAACTTCTTCAAGTTAGTAAAGTCAGACATTCAAACCTGCTTACTTCCATACAAGGTATGATCAGTTTTTATGGTTTCCCTACCATGTTAGAATCATAGAATCCCTTCAGTGGCCATTCAGCCCATTGAGTCTGCACTGACCCTCCAAAGCGCATCCTCTCTAGTCCCATACCCCCTAACCTTATTCCCTGTAATCCCTCATTTCCCATGGCTAATCCACCTAACCTACACATCCCAGTCCACAACAAATCAATTTAGCATGACCGATCCTCCTGACCTGCACATCTTTAGACCATCTTCTCAAAGATAAAATAGATGTATTGGTAATTTGATAAAAATAGGGACAGACTTTTACAAGGGATGGGGAAGGAGAAACTAGACCAACTGCAGGTGCAGTATATATTTTTTTTAAGGTTTAAGTGGTTGATGTGTTTGAAGTTGCAAATACCTTTTCCTTAGTTATAGTTATAGGTTGCCTTCATAAAGTATCTAAAAGCTTCTAAATCCTGTACAAGAGGCTATAAGTCATAAAAATTGCACAATTAATTTAATGAAATGTATGGAGAGGGGTTTTTAAATAAGTGTGAGTTGCAGAATGGTAAGTGTGCAATTTCATGCTGCTAGACCATCTGAGATCATGGCAGTAAACCAGCAATCCTGAACCATTTTCAATTCGAGCAACCTAGTGTTGGATCAGCCACAACTAACTGAGGGCCTCAAGCCCATGCTGATGGGAATTTTAATTTGAGGATTTTGTGCCTCTCGTTAGAACTAGGTGGACTGCTGAGTCTGGATTCACGAAATTGGAATGACACTTTGTCTAATACCAATAAAACTGCAAACTTTTTACTAACATTTGAACATATTAATGGTAATCCAGCAGCTTGCCTGAAAATATTTTCTTTGGTCCACTTGTAAGTACACTTCAAAGCTACCTGGTGGTGTAGAAGATGGTTTTCTGTTAGCTTCACATCAGAAGAGTGAATCTAAACTGCTTTTGGTCATTACTGTTTTCACTCTCATCACACTGTGAAGCCAAACTTACTTCTGAGCAATGTTCAAAGTGCAACTGATGTCTGCATTCTACAGTCTTCACTGCTATACCTGCTCTTTGTTTAAAATGTAGTTCTTTGTTTCTCCCACAAATGCCATATTGTCATGGGTAAAACTGCATATGCACAGATGGATCAGAGCGGCACACCTCAGCTGCATTTAGAATGCACTCTTTTCAAATTTGGAAGTCACACGATGCCAGGTTATAGTCCAGTGAGTTTATTTGAACTCATGAGCTTTCAGAGTGCTGCTTCTTCATCAGGGGCAGCACTCTGAATGCTTGTGATTTTAAATAAATTCATTGGACTATAACGTGGTGTTGTGCGACTTCTGATGTTATCCACTCCAGTCTGGCACCTCCACATCAAAGCACTGTTTTCAGTCAGCAAATACAGCAGCCAAGATCATGTTCAGATCAACAACATACATTCTTGTTAGGAAGTGAAAGATAGTGGTGGGATCATGTAAATTGACCCCTACAGGTCACCACCATCTTCTTGAGGGCAACTATGGGGCAATAAATGTTGATGTCCACATCAGTAAATAAAACAAAAACATGCTGGGTCCAAAGTGCAGTCTCTGCCAGTCTCCTGGAAGGGTTGTCCTTCTGGAATTGTGTCCAGGTATCTTAGACTGTTTTAAAAGAAGAAAACAAAGATCACTTGTCTTGCACTAGCCTGTGTCTGTCTCTCCTTTCAAAAATAAAGTTTGCCTAGTCCATCTCCTTTAAAGTTTAGTCTTCTCACCTTAAAACTATGCCTCCTAGTATTCCACCTTGGGAAAGACTTTGACTATCCACCCGATCCATGCCCCTCATAATTTTTTGTAGTAAACCTCTTCTCTATATCAGTGTTCATAAGAGTCCTGCTATGAACTGTATACTTTCCTCTTGCATTTGACCTGCTAAAATGCACCTCACACTTGTCTGGATTAAACCTTCATCTGCTATTTCTCTGCCCAACTTTCTAAATCTTCCTTTGTCCTTTGATAATCTTCCTCATATCCACTGTCTCAATTTGACACAGACCACGGTTTTGGCCATCTTGTTTTTTTTTCAAAATCCAAATTGTAAAATAAATGCAAGTTCACATGTATCAGGTAGTGATTGGTTTGAGAAAAAGTTTTGAAGATCGACCTATATAACTAATCATCAATAAATTATGTAATCAACAGTACCCAGGTTTTAGCTATATAAATAAAATTTATTTCACATTTGATTTTAGAAATCCATACAAAGTATCAAATATTAAGAAGGAAACATCAGTAATCAGGGAATAGATTTACAAGCAAAGCACATGAACAAATAGTCAATGAACTGTCCACTTCAAGTTAAATATTTCAACCCTGACCTTGAACAAAATGAGTAGATCCTATCTTTATTAGCCATTTGGCTGTTTGATTCTATTTATTTCCTGGACATACTATTCTATCTGTTTCACTTCTGGACTTTCATTACAGATTGCAGGATTTCACCTCCTTGCTGATTCAGCTTTCAGATAGGTGTCAATTCACACAATGTTTAGTGACTTTCATTATGCTGGTTACTTAGCTCCAATTCATAAACTAAAACTGGTTATTACACTCAGTTAACACAAGTATCAGGGTATCCTTCAATATGGGTTTTGACTTTGTTCAGGCATTTGTCATCAATTTACTGACAACAAAACACCAAACACTGGGGCATCTGCTGAAATATGACAATGCAGGGTTGTTAGGAAATTGTGTGTGTGCAAATATTGCTATTCCACATAGTAGATTGATTGTATTTTGCTGGCATATTCCTATTTTGAGACATCCATTTAAAAAAAAGGAAGAAAAAAAATCACCTTTAAATTTCATTGGGACATGGTGATAGACTGCTCCTTCAAGGGAACACGCCGGTGGGAGACTGCTCCTCCCAGGGAACTCTCCATTGGTTGGGAAATCAAATGGGACCTGGTGAAGCTGAGTTCCTTCCCCAAAGATTAAAATTTTCTCGGTGAGAGGGGAGACAGTTCAGGCCAATTTTATTTCCTAAGTATTGAGTGTACTGGGCATGATCAAGGGATTAGCAACCAGTAAAAACCAGCAATGTTATCTGGGGATGCTCAAGAATTTTCCAGCTCAGAGTGATGGTCATGAGTATTACAGAAGAGAAAATAATTTTACTTTAAAATAGGAGGCCAATTTTGTCTTATTACTGCTCATAACTCAATCCAATACTAGCATCTTTCAAAAGTAGGGAAAAGCCAAAATCCATCAAAATAAACCCCTAAGCTCCTGCCAGAATTATTTAAATTGTTGCACCATGGCAGGGCCACGAATGGAGGTAGACTGCAGCAGTTACCATTTTATCCTGATGGCAATGGACATTTACCTCCTTTTTTTTCACTTGTTTCCCCAGAAAACCAACTTCAAGTTTTAAATCATTTCTACTACTTTGTGGAAAAGAAACCTTGGTATAGTTTATTTTTCTCCTTTATCGCTTTGGGAATGTCAAGTTTTCCTCAAGCAGAACACTAGGAGAAATAATATTTCATTGTATATGTCTTGTACACCATAACACTAATATTAATATCTGGCCTCCAAACTACTCTGGTCTACTGCTTTGAAATGAGTGTCTCTGTGTCCATGTGTTTGAGAATCAATGGCAAAATTTCTTGATCAAGATGGTAAGGGTATGTGTTAACTCTAGCAGTTCTTCACTCAATACTACAAACCTAAATCAAAAGATGTTAAAATGGAATTTAAGATGTGTAATATTTCTTAAAAAACTATCTAGAAGCTTGAGAAAATGTTAGTGGATGAATCATGCTTTATTTGAAGAAACTCTGCAGACCACAATAAATGGGAATAAGGCAGAACCCCAACTCGTTTTTATCAATACTACAGTTATTTAGATATCAAAACATGATGCACACAGCATGCATTCCCCCCACCACCAATACACACCCTAAGTTTGGATATATTCCAGTTTTCACTTTAGATCTTCTGCCTGAATTCGAGTTGACCACTGCCAGTTGGATTGTAACTAGAGGTTGTTACATCAATGACTATTTCATCACAGGGCCACCCACCTTCAGTGACTACGCAGATCTTTTCTCTTGTATTCCTTATCTTTATAATTAATACAAAAGTTTGAAAAAATAAATTAAGTACTTTTTAGGCTTTTCTTCAGGTTGTTCACAGCATCTTTGACTGAGAGACATAATACAATACAAGTGTCAATATTTCTTTGAGAGACATATTCATGGTGTCATTGCTGTGTCCTGATGTGTAACCTGACACCAAAAAGATCTCATATTCCATCTAACTCTGGGATCACTTGAAGCATGGCATGTTATTCAATGTACCTTAATAGTTTAATTTTAGCCCAGATGTTTACCTTCCTGTGAATGTAATGTTTATACATAAGAGTTGATTGTAATAAGCAACTGTTAGATTTTTCAATACCACACCCAGTTTAGTATGTTACCTCATCATTACCCCATCAAGTAAAACATCGTATTTCAGTCAAGTTCCCCACATCCATCTTTACTTCCAGGAGTTTCAAAAGCAATCTTGGCTGGTTAATTAGATCAAGTCTTGTATAATCTTAACAGGATTTTACAACCATCCATATATGAGCAGCTGTATTTTATTGGCCTACTAAAGGGGTAACCTCTGCTCAGTATTTCAAATGGATGTTAATTTGCAGTTACAGTAACTCTAGCCTATCTCTAATACCATATTTCCTTTTTTTACTTTTTAAAACATGATTTAACATTTAATATTGAATACTTTTTCCATTGAGTTGACCTTTTTAAAATACAGTGGAATCCCACCCTTTGCGATGACCAGAGCGAGCAGGATAGGCAGGTCATTGACAGAAGAAGTTTGCAAATAAATCATTGGAGGTTGTCTTTTGACCTCTGGATTGCTTTGTGGTCTGAATTGATTTTTTTTTTGCTTTGTTAAAGGCTCCAAGATTAAGTCAAGTAAGAATAAACGCCTCTGATTTACTTGCTGCATTATTGCAATGAATCATTTACATTGAAAGCAGACCACATTACTGCAATAGTTTGTAATATTTGTAATTGTAATTAATCACTGGGTTACTCAAAGCAATATTGTTTTAGCTGTAAGGTTCTTGATTGCTTTGTTTAACTTTGTTTTGAACATTTTGAACGTTGTGCCTGTCTGAGTTTCGAATTGGTGAATATTTGGCAGTTCTTGAATTGTACCCTGAAGTGGTTGATTGCTTTTTTGTGGCAAATTCATTTAATGTACTTTTCAAACTAAGTAGATTTAGAAATTAAAAGCAATTGATTCACTGGCTATTTTGTTGGTGTATGTCTCGTTAGATGCTGGAATCCAGGGTAGCCAGGCAGGAGACTGGAAGAACACAGCAAACCAGGCAGCAGCAGGAGGTTGATTTCTCCACCTTGTGATGCTGCTTGGCTTGTGGTGCATGTCTCGTGGCACTTTTCATTACTTCATCCAGATGGCCACATGTGTGCCCTTTTGGTTTTGTGTCTCAGTTTACTTACTGTTAATCAGCTGAGCTCAGATGTCCTTCTGCACTGTCATACATGCTTCGCGTTGAGGATGCTGAATTAGTCAAGCAGTGGGCTCTTACCAATTTACTTCCTTTCTGACTGAGGGCATTAGACCAAATATTGTTCTCCCTAAATTCATCCATCTTGGCTGAAATCTCCTAAATTAGTACTGGGATCTTCCTGGTTTATGTAAATTAGTTACTCACTAAAGAAAATGACTGAATCATCAATGGAATCCAATGTATGTTACTTTGCAACTTGGATCCAAGAAATGATTACAAGTGTTGAACTAAATGTGTTGGATACACTTTTAGAAACTTTCAGATTCCCATATTACAACACAGAAGGCAATCATTCAGTCCATTATAGTTTACAGCCATTACAGCCTTTACATCCTGTTAGAGCTTGAGCTATTTGATTTTCCATTTGTGGTATTGGGGAGTCTTGCACTCTGACTGAACATATCAAATTTAGGCTAATTACTTAGCTTGAACGTTGGAGGATTTGCACAAGGCATATATGCCCATGTTTCTCTTTTTTTTGAATGCTAAAATCCAGTGAAAGCTATAATTCTTATTTCGGTACTCAAGGGGTGCTGCATCATCTTGACAAATTGTAAAACCAGTCAGCCTCCTGTTCCTCGGCCAAGTGCTCATTCTTCATCTGTCAGTCTATAATGGTGAGTGTTGGCAGGACATTTAACCACAAGAGCAATTTATTGCTGAGTACACCTCACAGCTGAATATGATGCTATTCTCACCTGATGTCCATACAAAAAGTTAGTGTATTTTGGAATGGATAGTCGGGAATGTGAATAAAGCAGTCTGTACAGTTGGAAGTTGAATTTGGAGTTACTGAAACTGCTCTGTGAACCAAATTTCTCGATTATACATTCTTAAATTGTGGTGGATTACTTAATCTTTGGTAGTTGGTAATTCTTTTGCACAATATAAAATTACCTCCACCCAACACAGTATTTTTATACCATTGCTGTCATAGTTTGTTTAGCTTATACCACAGGGTTATATTTAAACTTGCAATCAATTGCCCGTAAGGCTGTAAGTAATAAAGTTTGCAAAGTTTCCTCATGTTAATGTTCAGCACTTTAAAGTTACGTTGCTTCCATTTTAACTATGCAATATAAACTAATGATTCCCACACTTTGCTTGATTATGTTGATTTTCCATGTTAGTTTGTATTTAGATGGCTATGTTGAATTTGCAGCGCAGAAAGTGGTACTAATGCTCCACACCTCCCTCCCACCCATGTTACTGAACGCCATTAGTAAATACTCCCATTCCTTTCTCCCTCATGTTTGTCTAGTTTTTGTTTAATTACATCCTGCTGCTCATCTTTTTGTGGTTGGCATTCTATAGTCTCATTATTTTCATAATTAACATAATCATTGCAACCCTGGGCAACCATTGCTCCCCAAACCTTGAACTGCTCACCATCAAATGCCACCCTCCTTCTATCTACCATGGGAATTTCCCGCTGCAATACTAACTGCTGTGTACATACCGCGACAAATAAAGGATGAGGAAGCTCTGGATGTGCTGTACCCGCCACTAACACCCTGGAGATGGAACACCCTGAGGCCTTGTTTATTGTAATTGGTGACTTCACTGAAGCCAATCAGAGGAAGGTGTTGCCCGAGTACCACCAGAACATTACCTGCCCCACCAGGGCCCCGAACATTTTAGACCACTGCTACACCACTGTGAAAGATGTCACTGCTCCATTCCCCGCCCTTATTTTGGGAACTCCGATCACAATGCCATGTTCCTTCTCCCGGCTTACAGGCAAAAGCTCAAACAGAAGACCCCTCATGGATACAGGTCCAGTGGCTGGTCGGAGGACGCAGATGATCAACTCTGGTGCTGTCTGGAATCGGCTGATTGGGCCGTGTTCAAACAGGCCTCAGATACCTTGGACGAGTACACCACTATCATCACGTGTGTGGAGGACATACAGAACCTGCTAAAAAACCAGGCATGAGGCCTTCAGATCAGGAGACCCACTCAAATATAAGGAATCCAAGTATGACCTTTGCAGGGCCATTAAGACAGCCAAGGACCAATACTAATCCAAACTAGAGACCCAGACAGACACCCAATGATTATGCAAGGACTAAATAACATCGCGGGTTCTAAAAAGAGATAGTGCAAGATAGCAGACATATCCCTCCCAGATCGTCTCAATGCCTTCTATACTCATTTTGAGTAGAATTTCAGTGGAGAGGTAACACCTATTCCAACAAGTCCTGATGAACCTATCCTAACAGTCACTGCATCAGAAGTCAGATCAGTTTTCCTTCATGTGAATCCAAGGAAAGCAATGGGACCAGATGGAGTACCAGGCCGTGCACTCAGAGCATGTGCAGATCAACTGGCAGAGATCTTTTCAGACATCTACAACCTCTCCCTGCAGCAGGCCACTCTCCCTGCCTGTTTCAAGAGGGCCAACATCATCCCTGTGTCTCAGAAGGCTCATGCAGCATGTCTCAATGACTATCGCCCAGTGGCCCTACCTTCGGTGGCCATGAAGTGCTTTGAAAAGGTGGTCATGGCATTAATCAACTCCAGCCTCCCCACCACTCTTGACCCACTCCAATTTGCCTATCGGACCAACAGGTCCACGTCAGATGCCATTTCACTTGCCCTTCACTCCTCCCTAGAGCATTTTGACACCAAGAACAGCTCTGTAAGAATCCTACTCATTGACTACAGTTCAGCCTTCAACACTATTATCCCCTCAAGACTGATTACTAAACTTAGTGATCTCGGACTAAGCCCTACTCTCTGCAACTAGATCCTCAGTTTCCTGACCCACAGGCCACAATCAGTGAAGATTGGGGACAATATTTCATCCTCACTAACAGTCAACACAGTTTACAAGTTCACTGATGACACCACCATAGTCGGTCGAATCTCAAATGGCAATGAAACAGACGACAGATGGGAGGTGGAAGACCTGGGAAAATGGTGCACTGAGCACCACCTCGCGCTCAATGCTGGCAAAACCAAGGAACTCATTATTGACTTTCGGCGGGATGTTACTCCTGCCCACCTATACACTAACAGTACAGAGGTGGAACAAGTGGAGAGTGTCAAGCTCCTGGGAGTGGTCATCCACAACAAGCTTTCTTGGACTCTTCATGTGGACACACTGATTACAAAGGCCCTTCTTCCTCAGGCAGCTGAGGAAATTTGGCACGACGGTGAATACTCTTGCCAACTTTTATAGGTGCGCCATCGAGAGCATTCTGTCTGGATTTATCACTACCTAGTATGACAACTGTACCATTCAAGATCAGAGGCAGTTACAGAGTGGTGAACTTGGCCCGGACAATCACAACGGCCAACCTCCCATGTATAGAATCCATCTACCAGGTCCGCTGTCAAGGAAAGGCCACCAGCATTCTCAAAGATCCATCCCACCCTGGCAATGCTTTTCTACAGCCTCTACCATCGGGGAGAAGATATAGAAGCCTGAACACATGCACCAGCCAGTTTTGAAACCCCAACAGTTTATACCCTACTACTGTTAGAATACTGAATGGACTCTCAAACTCTTTACATTCGCCTGTACCTGTGTTTTTGTTTTTGCTGCTGTTTACCTATTATTTACTTATCTATGCTAC
This sequence comes from Chiloscyllium punctatum, assembly GCF_047496795.1. Classification (NCBI taxonomy): domain Eukaryota; kingdom Metazoa; phylum Chordata; class Chondrichthyes; order Orectolobiformes; family Hemiscylliidae; genus Chiloscyllium; species Chiloscyllium punctatum. The sequence continues at coordinate 159,190,560 of NC_092740.1, forward strand.
TTAACTCTGTGATCTGTCTGTATTGCTCGCAAGACAAAGCTTTTCACTGTGGCTTGATACATGTGACAGTAAATTCATTTCAATTCAATTCAATTTTTTGGTGCCGAGCTTTTTCATTCTCTCTTAGATTCAAAACCTTTTTTTGTTCTTGGGTCATCACAATACTGTTGATTACCTGTTGCCCAGTCCTTTTTCAACCCCACTGCATTCTAAGTCTCTCGCCACTGGAATTTTCTGTTGGTCTTGTGTCTTCCCCCCTCCTCTTTGGCAGTGCCAGCTCCCATGTGAATGGGTGCATGGGACCAATTGCACCAAGAGAGTTGGGTTGGTTTGCTGGGCTGGAGGGAAGGTCCTCCTGATGCAAAAGCAAGTCTCCTTCCTTTAATTACTGGGTTTTCTGAGGCCTGGAAATCCTGGCCAAACAGGGTTGAATCTCAAATAGAGGCAAAATGTGAAGCACAAAACCCATCAAAGTTATTTCCCGAAGAGACCTGTCTCCTGAGAGCAGGTTTGTTAACACTGCCATGAGGCAGCTCAGCTTTAATTCAGTTCATAAAATTGTCTGATTCTCACTAAATCCAAATGTGCTCAATTCCCTCAATGTGCCTTACCTAAGATTCTTACTGAAATATCCTTCCTTACCCTATTGAAGTTAGTTTGCTAACTACATTCTATAGGTGTAAAGCAATACTATTTTGTTACAGTCCTTTTTATTTACTACTCTGTAACTGAGTTTTTTTTCCCATAAATTAAACCTACATGTCATCTATTGAGTATTCAGTTGTCAAGTGAGTCATTTAACAATACATAAACTCAGTGAGGATATTATATAATAACATTGTCTTATGAAACAGGCTTATTGCTAGCAGGGAATAGTTTATGTCCATCACCTCTGAGAAGTGGGAGAACATGGATGAACCTAACTAACTTCCACAGTGAAAATGTGTTCCTTTGCATTCTTCTCAAGAGTGCAGCCTTGTTAGCTGAATGTTTTGCGAATATGAATGAGTGATTGATCTATGCCGATGGAAGATTAGATTTGCACCCCAATCTATACAGTGTTTGCTATGGTCAGTTGCAATGATGGGAGAATACTGCAAGTGATTCTGTTCCAAAGTGGGACAAAATTCAGTAAGAGTTATGATTCCTGAATCCTGTCTGGAAAGTGAGTGTATGTGGATATTGGGCTTCACTGTGAAAATCTGTCTGTTTATAAGGAAAATCACTTTCATTATTCAAGTTTAAACTTCTGGTATGTTGTCCAAATGTATTTCCATCTTCCTATTAAACAGAAAAGAGACACATACTGATTGCACTTAACTAACCTGTGCATTTTGGCAAGCTGTTATTTCACACAGTAACTACTTCGCTGATGTATTCAATGAATGTTAAAGGCAGAAGAAAGCAATAGTACATTGCCTTCAGGATGTGTTATTTATGGTCAAAGTACGAAATTGTATTAATGGATGGCTTCTACTGTATTATTTGGTAAGAGAAGTATCTTTTAAAAATAATAGTTCCTGAATATTTAAAGGTGCAAGCAAATCTAGTTACAGAAGAACGAGTGGGCTCCCCTAAAAATAAACTGAGTACATAGAACAGTACAACACAGCAACAGACGCTTCAGCTCTCCATGTCTGTGCCAACCATGATGCTATTTTAAACTCATCCTATCTGCCTGCACACATCCCTCTATTCCCTGCCTGTTCATGTGGCTGGAAAAGTGCCTCTTGAACTTTGCTATTGTATCTGCTTCTATCACATAAGATTTGGAAGTAAAACTGGAACTTTTGAATATTAATTGTAAAAGTTAAATTCAGGAAATTTTATGCATGGTTGGTTTTACTAAAATTGTCACCTGTAAGTAAACCGGTTTAATTATTAGATTAGATTACTTCGATTAGATCAGATTACTTACAGTGTGGAAACAGGCCCTTCGGCCCAACAAGTCAACACCGATCCTCCGAAGAGCAACCCGCCCAGACCCATTTCCCTACATTTACCCCTTCACCTAACACTATGGGCAATTTAGCATGGCCAATTCACTTAACCTGCACATTTTTGGACTGTGGGAGGAAACCGGAGCACCTGGAGGAAACCCACGCAGACACGAGGAGAATGTGCAAACTCCACACAGACAGTTGCTTGAGGCGGGAATTGAATCCAGATCTCTGGCACTGTGAGGCAGTAGTGCAAACCATTGAGCCACCGTGCTGCCCATAAGGTGTGGGTAGGAATCTTGTCATAATCTGTATGGTGCCCTCAAGCACTGTGCAAGTACTTCTATGGATCTGTGGAAGATGTCCTATTTTCTTGGGGCTGACAGGCAGCTGATTATAAGTAGATCTGCCAGTGTGCTTTATTAGGCTAAAAAAAGTAATCTTGTGCCAGAGTACCTATTAAATCTTACTCAATCTAAATTAAAGTATGGATCTTTCTTAAGGTGATTAGATTATTTTGCTGCCTGGAGCTCCAAGCCCCAGTAGCATATCTTCCTGCACAGTTGTAAGTGTGTATGAATTCATTCTTGTCACAATAACAAGCAACCTATTCGAGGGCAGGGACTGTGCTCTCCTTATCCTTTGCCATTCTTCTTATTGCAAATGACAAGCAGAGGGAGTTCCACTTTCACAGAGTGCTTCCCAAACATTCTGGGGATGTTCTAGAGACTGTAGAACAATCAGTACTGTGACTGGACTTAGACTGAATATATTTTACAGCAGTGACAGCAGGAGACATCTGATGATAACAATAACATACCAGGCAACCCATTGTTTTCAACTGGGACTAGCCCCTCTCACTATCTACCTGAGGTATGCCTCTCATAATTTTGTAAACATCAATTGGATTCCCCCTCCGCCGCCTCTGCTCCATGGAAAAGGCACCCAGTCTGTTCAGTCCCTCCTCATAACTGAGACACTTCATCTCAGGCAACATCCTGGTGAATCTTCTCTGCACCCTCTCCAGTGCAATCACGTCCTTCTGACTAATGTGGTGACCAGATCTGCACACTGTATTCTAACTGTAACCTAACTAATGTTTTGTAACATTGGAACAAGAATTCTTTGCTCCTATAATCTACGCTCTGGTTAATGAAGACAAGCATAAAGTCTTCACCACCCTGTCTACCTTTCATTTGTCCATTTGTCGAGAGGTGAGAAGGAGGAGCACTCTCTTTTTAAAGGACCAGCAATGGGAGAGGCCACAATGAGGAGCAGAGGACTGCTGGGTAAATATTTGGGCAGCGGCTGAATTCAGAGGCACTACACTTGTAGTGTCTCCCACCCATCGTCCTCCTCTAATAAAAAAAGGACTCTCTTATGTTGCTAAGGTTTCAATTTATATTTCTTGTGTATCATGTGATAGATTAAAAGTTTACTATTAGTTGGTTATTTGAATAAGACCATGGAGAAGTACTAGAAATTATTAACTGATAAATTTGTATGAATTAATTAAATAAGTAGAGATGGCTGGCCAGGTGCTGTGTTGTAGCTGTATGATGCAGGAGCTGGCTGATCCCCTTGTGAACGGCAGTGACCACATCTGCAGCAAGTGTTGGATGCTGGAAGAACTCTGGATCAGAATTAATGATCTGGAATCTGAGCTTCAAACACTGCGGCACATCCGGGAGGGGGAGAGTTACCTGGACACTTCGTTTCAGGAGGCAGTCACCTCCCCCCTCTCCCCCGTAGATTAAATAATTAAAACTTAGTTAATGATGAGGGACAGCAGGGTGTGACTGTAAGTGAGGCAGGTAGGGGGATTCTGAGTTCAGGAATGGAGGAGCCTCAGCCCTTGACCTTGTCCAACAGGTATGAGGTACTTGCTCCCTGTACGGATGAGGAAAGGGGCTGTGGACAGGACGAGCCAACTGACCACGGCACCATGGTGCAGAAGGCCATTCAAGAGGAGGGAACAAAAAGACAAGTAGTTGTTATAGGGGATTCTATAATTAGGGGAACAGATAGTATCCTTTGCGAGCCTGATCGGGAGTCCCATATGGTGTGTTGCCTGCCCGGCGCCAGGGTGCAGGACATCTCCAAAAGACTTGAAAGGATATTGGAGCGGAAGGGAAAAGATCCATTTGTTGTGGTCCACATTGGCACTGACAACATAGGAAAGGTGAAGAAGGAGGACCTGTTTGGGAGTATCAAGCACTAGGAAGGAAATTGAAGAACAGGTCCTCAAGGGTCATAATCTCTGGATTACTGCCTGAGCCACGTGCTAATTGGCGTAGGGATAAGAACATTAGGGAAGTAAACACATGGCTTAGAGATTGATGTGGGAAAGAGGGATTCCATTTCATGGGACATTGGCATCAGTTTTGGAACCGGGGGGGGAGTCTGTACCGATGGGACGGTCTCCACCTGAACCAATCAGGAACCAGTGTTCTGGCGAAAACAATAAATAAGGTGATCACTCGGATTTTAAACTTGAGTCGGGGAGAAGGGAAAGGGAAGGCAACAGGGAGTATGGAGTCAACTAAAAAGATAAGCAGCAGGTTAGCATGTGTGCAGGGTTTCAGTTCAGGGCAGGCTAGGAATGAAGCAAAAAGGAAGGATAACTTAGGACATATTACTAGAGATGGTGGAAATCATGAGGTTAAGAAAATTAGCAGAAAGTTGCTTTATCTAAATGCTCATAGTATTCATAACAAAGCAGATGAATTAACGGCACAAACCATTGTGAATGATTATGATGCGGTAGGCATCACAGAGACATGGTTGCAGGGGTTCAGGACTGGCAGTTAAATGTCCAAGGATTTACAACTTATCGGGAGACAGGAAGAGGGGGCAGGGTTGCCTTGTTAATTAAGAATGAGATTAAATCTATGGCATTGAATGACATAGGGTCAGATGATGCGAAGTCTGTGTGGGTGGTATTGAGGAACCACAAAGGCGCAAAGACCATAATGGGATTTATGTACAGACCTCCCTGCAGTGGTCAGGACCAGGGGCGCAAGATGTACTGGGAAATAGAGAAGGCATGTCAGAAAGGCAAGGTCACGGTGATCATGGGGGAATTCAATATACAGGTGGACTGAGTGAATAATGTTGCCGATGGATCCGAAGAAAGGGAATTCATGGAATGCTTACAGGATGACTTTTTGAAACAGCTTCTGATGGAGCCCACAACAAAGCAGGCTATTCTGGACTTAGTGCTATGTAATGAGCCAGACTTTATAAAAGATCTTAAAGTAAGGGAACACTTAGGAAGCAGCGGTCATTATATGTTAGAGTTCAGTCTGCAGTTTGAAAGAGAGAAGGCAAAGTCGGATGTAATGGTGTTACAGTTAAATAAAGGTAATTACAGGAGCATGAGAAAAGAGTGGACGAGCATCGACCGGAAACAGAGTCTAGCGAGGAAGACAGTAGACCAACAATGGCAGGAGTTTCTGGATGTAATTGAGGACACAGTACAGAGGTTCATACCAAAGAAAAGAAAGATTATCCGGGGAAGGCTTAAACAGCCATGGGTGACAAAGGAAGTCAGGAAATGTATCAAAGAAAAAGAGAGAGCCTATAAAGTGGCCAAGAGCACTGGGAAATCAGAAGATTGGGAAGACTACAAAAACAAGCAGAGGATAACAAAGAAAGAAATAAGGAAGGAGAGGATCAAATATAAAGGTAAGCTAGCCAGTAATATTAGAAATGATAGTAAAAGTTTCTTTCAATACATAAGAAACAAACGAGAGGCAAAAGTAGAAATTCAACCGTTCCAAATTGATGCAGGAAGGCTAGTGCTGGGAGATAAGGAAATAGCTGAAGAACTTAATAAGTACTTTGCGTCTGTCTTCACAGTGGAAGATATGAGTAATATCCCAACAATTAAGGAGAGTTGGGGGCAGTGTTGAGGATGGTAACCATTACAAAAGAGAAAGTGCTAGAAAAGCTAAAAGGTCTAAAATTCAATAAATCTCCTGGTCCCGATGGGCGACATACTAGAGTTCTGAGAGAAGTGGCTGAGGAAATAGCAGAGGCACTGACTGATCTTTCAAAAATCCCTGGAGTCAAGGAAAGTCTCAGATGATTGGAAAATTCTTGTTGTAACCCCCTTGTTCAAGAAAGGGTCAAGACAAAAGATGGAAAATTATAGACCAATTAGCCCTAACCTTTGGTTGTAGATAAAATTCTAGAATCCATCGTTAAGGATGAAATTTTAAACTCTTGAAAGTGCAAGGTCGGATTAGAACAAATCAGCATGGATTTATTAAGGGGGGGGTCATCCCTGACAAACCTGTTAGAACTCTTTGAAGATCAGGGAAACCTAGTGGATGTCATCTATCTAGACTTCAAAATAGTCTTTGATAAGGTGCCGCGTGGGAGGCTGCTGAGTAAGGCGAGGGCCCATGGTGTTCAAAGTTAGCTACTGGCATGGATTGGGAATTGGCTGTCTGACAGAAGGCAGAGACTCGGGATAAAAGGTTCTTTTTAGGAAAGGCAGCCAGTGACAAGTGGTGTCCTGCAGCGTTCAGTTTTGGGGTTGCAGCTGTTAACTTTATATATTAATGATCTGGATGAAGGGACTGGGGGCATTCTGGAGAGGTTCGCCGATGATACGAAGTTAGGTGGACAGGCAGGTAGTCCTGAGGAGGTGGGGAGGCTGCAGAAAGATTCAGACAGTTTAGAAGAGTGGTCCAACAAATGGCTGATGAAATTCAATGTGAGCAAGTCTTGCACTTTGGAAAAAAGAGTACAGGCATGGACTATTTTCTAAACGGTGAGAAAATACATAAAGCCAAAGTACAAAGGGATCTAGAAGTGCTAGTCCAGTATTCTCTAAAGATTGACTTGCAGGTTGAGTCTGTGATTAAGAAAGCAAATGTAATGTTGTCATTTATCTCAAGAGGGTTGGAATATAAAAGCAGCGATGTGTTACTGAGACTTTATAAAGCTCCAGTTAGGCCCCATTTAGAATACTGTGTCTAATATTGGGCCCCACACTTCAGGAAGGACATACTGGCACTGGAGCATGTCCAGCAGAGATTCACATGGATGATCCCTGGAATGGTAGGCCTAACATATGATGAACAGCTGAGGATTCTGGGATTGTATTCATTCGAGTTTAGAAGGTTGAGGGGAGATCTAACAGAAACTTACAAGATCATGCATGGCTTAGAAAGGGTGGACGCTGGGAAGGTGTTTCCGTTAGGCGGGGAGACTAGGACCCATGGGCATAGCCTTAAAATTAGAGGAGGTCAATTAAGAACCGAAATGAGGAGACATTTCTTCAGCCAGAGAGGTGTGGGCCTATGGAATTCATTGTCGCAGAGCACAGTGGAAGCCAGGATATTATCAATCTCTGCCTTGAAGACATTTAAATTCTTAATCTCACAAGGAATTAAGGGCTACGGGGAGAGTGTGGGTAAGTGGAATTGAAACATCCATCAACCATGATTAATTGGCGGAGTGGACTCAATGGGCCGAATGGCCTTGCTTCCAAACTCTGTCTTATAGTCTGATGGTCTACCTGTGCTGACACCTTCAGGGATCTATGGACTTGTACACCAACTCCCTTTGTTCTTCAGTACTCTTCAGGGTCTCATTATTCATTGTTTTCATCCTTCCCTTATTAGACCTCCCAAAATGTATTATCATGCACTTATTAATTGCCATTGCTTTACTCAGTTTACCAGCTGATCAATAGAGACTGTAGCCTCAGACCATCCTCCTTATTATCAGCGACATTACCAATTTTTGTCATCTGGATACTTAATAATGATACTTTCTACATTCACATCCAAGTTGTTAAAGTACATTGCAAACAACAAGGCTCCCAGCACTGATCCATATGGTACATCACTGGTTACAGGCTTCCAACTACAAAAACAATCCTCCTCCAAATGACCTTGCATCCCATGACCATCTTTTCAACCAGCCTCCCAGGTGGGACCTTGTTAAAGGCCCTAGCGGACTGTCCCAATCAACCTACCATCTCAGCTTGCTCCTGCCCCACCGAACTCATCTCTACATACCTTGACACCGTCCTATTCCTCCAGTCCAAGAACACCTCCATCCACAAAGGCCTTAGTGAAATCCATGCAAACCACAACAACTGCACTACACTCATGAATGTATTTTATCACCTTTCAAAAAATTCAGTTAACTTCGTCAGACAGGATCTCTCTTTCACAAATCCGCGCTGACTATCCCAAATTAATCTCTGCTTTTCCAAGTGTTGATTAATTCTGTCCCTCAGTCTTTTTTCCAATTCTTTCCTTGCCACTGATGTCAGACTAAGTATCTGGAACTAACTGAGCTAATTAGTGTGGGAGAAGATTTATTTTTTAAATAGCAAGCCGCTGGGAGATTTGGATCGTTCCATATGGACAGAGTGGGCTGAACCACAAAGTGGTCACCCAGTCTGAATGTAGTCGCACTTGTAAACAAGCCCACATTGTGATCAGTGAACACATTAAACTAGATTGTAAGAAGTAAATTGATGCTTCATCTGGAAGGTGTGCTTGGTGTCTTGGGTGATGAAGGGGGAGGAGGTGAATGGGCATGGGAAGATGCCATGTGGAAGTGTTGGGAGTGGTGGAGGAGTGAACCAGGAAGGAATGGTCACTGGAGATTGCTGACAATAGAGGGAAGGGGACGAGATATTCGGTGCTGGCATCCTGCTACAGGAAGCGGAAATGGTGGAGGATGATCCTTTGAATGTAGAGAGTAGTGGAATGGAAAACGAGGACAAAGGGAAACCTGTTGTTGTACAGTAGAAATGTGAGAAATGGGTCATACACAGAGTGCCTGATTTATGGTGGTTTTGTAGAATCTCATCAAAGTTCTGCTGGATATCTGGCATAATCCACAAGGAAATTTAGGCTCAATGTTTCCATCCATTTTGTTTTTCTAACATAGGCTGTGTTGCACTGTCTGCTTAGACTGTATTTCACACATAATGAAAAGATTATGGAACTGAAAGACTGTTATTTCTGCTCTCCTGTAGGTTCACATTGTTCATTTATAAAGGACACTTTTCACAGTCAATTTGTTGCATGAGAAGCAATCTATTAATTTATGCTGTACAAAACCCGAGCGAAATCCTAACATGCTTTGAGCCAGAGTCTACAGCAAGTTTCATTTCTTTAGGGCTACTGGGTTCTCAGAACTTTAGGTGGAGCCCATTTATACAGTACTGTGATTCCATTCTATTCCCAGTAACACAATTATGTTGCACAAAGTTACTCAAAACAAAGTCATGCACATTTTGTTAATATTTCGATGACTAATTGAAAAAAATGCATTTATTCCTTATTTGCATCTTATAAATGATGAAACTTCAGCTTCATGGTCACTTGGATATAAGATCATTATGCAACAGGAAGCGGAAATAACATTGGTTGTGTACAGCAACAAATGAAAGCATAACTCAAAGTTTAACACTAGCTTAAATTTTCACACTTGAGAATATAACTGCCATCCATTATGACAAATATATTCAATCCAGTTATCCATGTTTTCATTTATTGTTGCTATCGTCAATCAGTTTTAGCAACATCAGCAGCACTAACAACAAATTCAAAATTAAGAAACATGAGCTTTACCTAGTTAGTGCCATGAATAATTTGTTTCTGTTGTGTGTTTACTTAGTGTAATTTAAGTTGAAATGCACTGAGATTTTATTGGTATCCTATATATTCTACAGTATATTATAATGAGTGGAAGGGAACCTGGGCAAATAAAATATACACATTGTAGACCATTGAGTTTTCTTGAAGCTGATGTTTACTACTGTAGTTTCTATGTTTCGTATTCAGTAATAGTATATTTTCTATATAGTTGACTAAATTCCTATTCAAGACACATACATCATACACCAGGATTATTTGCATGTGCCTCATACTAATGGTCAAGACTCCCTTTCTAATACAGTTATAGACGTGGTGGAGGAGTTTCCTTTCCCAGAAATGGGGTTATGTTTGTTCTTAGCTTCGTCATTGCAGACGTTTTACATACCACATGTGAACCAGACATTTCCCAGAGAGAGAATTACTCACCACTGACTGAGTGGAAGGAACTCACTGTCTCGCATTGCCTATTCAAAGTTAGGAACTGAAGTTAAAATTCATGTAAAATTATGGTAAATTAAGGTAAAACGTCCTCAGTTAGAAATATTAGAAATGTTTTAACTTATTTGATTAGATTTTGAGAAAGCATTTTTATAGGAGCTGTACATTGACGATGAAAAGAATCACTAAAAAAAATTTTAAAATCCACTTTACATGTTACAAAAATGGTGAAGTGATAACCTTTTCACGATAATCAATGCTTCTATCACATGAAAACAGTTTAAATATACATTTCCTGTGAATCAAAGTTTTTGAATGCCTATAACCCTTCAGACATCAAATATTGTCTTATGCAAGAAATGTACAGAAAAGAATATCAAAGAATTTGCATTTTCCCCTCAAAGCATATTGGATTCCAATCTCCAAAGCAATCTTTGAATTAATTTACTTTATTGGACATGATTTAGATTTTGAAAGCTTAGTGCAGATCCATGTTCATTTGCAGCAAAACAATAGGAAATATATAGTGGTTCACAATGATATAATGATGTAATGTTTCTTGGTTGTACAAAACCGTGTCCTGAATTTTCCAATGGCCAGACAGTTGTTATTCCAGTTCAGGCAGCATCCAAGGAGCTTCCTGAACTGCTGTGCTCTTCCAGCACCACTAATCCAGAATCTGGTTTCCAGCATCTGCAGTCATTGTTTTTACCTAGTTGTTATTCCAGTATAGATAATAGATGTACAAGGAGACCCTGTTGAATCTCCAAAGGAATTGTCCAGAAATTGAAAATGGGACTGGATTTGACCCAACCCTGCAGTGGACATGATTTCTTCCTCTCCCCCTCACGTACCCCAACTCACATGCTGCATCACTTGCATTTGCCATTTGGCATCCTACACAGCTGACACCCAATTATCTGGCACCTCACCACCTATCCTATTTGCCCATCACCTACATGCCACTCAACCGGTATCATACCTCTGGCATCCTATCACAACCTTATCTGGCATCCAATGCAGCTGGTTTCTACCCAGTTTTGTACCCTACACTTATTCATCTGGCATCCTACTCACCAGACACCCCACTTTCTTCACAACTGGCACCTTGCCACCCTACCGACTTGATACTCTATCCCCTGCCCATCTGGCACCTTATTTAACTGGTACCCTAACATCACACTTATATACTTGCCTTTTGACAGCAGCTGTCAAATTGGCCATTAAATGTTAGAGTGGAGCTCTTGACTTCATTGAAAATGGAGCATGGTTTGCCTTCCTCTAACATTTCTATGCTAAAAAAGAAATGTCAGAATGCAAATATGGCTTCACATTGCTAGAGGAGCCTTCGTCAGAATCAACTTTCAGAATTACGAAACTCTCTCCCTTTGCTTAAATAAAGGGGCCAGAATGGCAGTCTGTGAGGCATTGAGACATTGTCATTCCCTAGAAAAAGCTGGTCCAATTGCTGCCTTATTAGCACACTCTGGAAAATTCATTAATATAGAATAGGAAAGGGTAATCACTCAAGAAACCCCAGGTAGCATAAGTAAAATACAGCATGACTCTTTGTTCAAATAATGTGATGCATTCTAATATGTTCATAGGCAGAAACAAGTTTGTGTTGAACTGCTTTTTCATGCCAACAATTTTCCTGTTCATTTCATTTGTTTAGTCAGTCATTGAACTAAAGCTCAGCTAATTGAGGAACTGGCAGAATGGGAAGGTGAGAGAAAAAAAAGAGAAACTAACTGCTAATATGTAGAGAGTTTTCTTTTACTTTTCTGGTGTAATATGTAATTTTTTTTCAGCTGGAGAGCTACAAATTTTCTCTCGGTCTTTGTCTTGACGCAGTATCTCATATTGGGATCCTATTGAACAGGCATGGCCACATTCAGCACCTTGCCCAAGGGGTTTCTACAATCTTAGATTTTTGATGTAAGTTGAGTTTTCTTGATCTCATAAAGGATTCAGCCACAAGAATCTTTGAACTACAATCCTGCTATGCCATCGTAAACGTTTTTTCGAAAGCCATATTAGGACAAATGCAGTGATGTTGCACATTCTTATGGGGAGCTTTCTTTGCCATGAGTAAGGATAAGCAGAGATTGGTATTCCCACAGACTGAAGCTCCTACTGACAACACAAACACTGAACTTGTGTTTGCATGTAAAAAGTTTTGTTTTTGCTATTGTACATTTACTTGAAACATTTTGTGTGTAAAGGAAAACAAACCAATTTGGCTGTTCTCAGTGTTTGTGTTAGATCTGACCCAGTTCAGTTTCCAGTTTCAAGCCACAGCACCATAAACGATAGTGCCAAAGGATGTTGCAGGTTACAGAGGGACATAGATAAGCTGCAGAGCTGGTAAATGGAGTTTAATGCGGAAATGTCTGAGGTGATGAACTTTGGAAGGAGCAACAGTAATAAAGAGTACTGGGCTAATGGTAAGATTCTTGGTAGTATAGATGAGCAGAGATCTCGATGTCCATATACATAGATTCCTGACAATTGCCACTTAGGTTGATAAGGTTGTTAAGGAGGCATATGGTGTGTTAGCTTTTATTGGTAGAGGGATTGAGTTTCAGAGCCATGAGGTCAAGTTGCAGCAGCACAAAATTCTGGTGCGGCTGCACTTGGAGTATTGTGTACAGTTCTGGTTGTTGCCTTATAGGAAGGATGTGGAAGCGTTCAGACCAGATTTATTAGGATGTTGCCTGGTATAGGGGGAAGGTCCTATGAGGAAAGGCTGAGGGACTTGAGGCTGTTTTCATTAGATTGAAGATGGTTGAAAGGTGACATAATTGAAACATATAAGATAATTAGAGGGTCAGATAGGGTGGATGGTGAGAGCCTTTTTCCTCTGATGTGGTGGCTAGCACGAGAGGACATAGCTTTAAATTGAGGGGTGATAGATGTAGGATAGATGTCAGAGGCAGTTTCTTTACTCCAAGAGTAATAGGGGCATGGAACATACTGCCTGCAACAGTAGCAAACTCAACAACTTTAAGGGCATTTAAATGGTCATTGGATAAACATATGAATGAAAATAGTATAGTGTAGGTTAGATTGGTTTCACAAGTCGGCAAAACATCGAGGTCCAAAGGGCCTGTACTGCACGGTAATGTTGAACTCTTGCACTGCGGTACAAATAACAGGATGCATTTTAAAGGATGTCTGGAATCTGAGGCTGATCTCAATTAATAGGGTTAAGAAGGGTGGTAAGGACAAGCGAGGGAACTATAGACCAGTGAGCCTGACCTCGGTGGTGGGCAAGTTGTTGGAGGGAATCCTGAGGGACAGGATATACATGTATTTGGAAAGGCAAAGACTGATTAGGGATAGTCAACATGGCTTTGTGCGTGGGAAATCATGTCTCACAAACTTGATTGAGTTTTTTGATGAAGTAACAAAGAGGATTGATGAGGGCAGAGCAGTAGATGTGATCTAATGGACTTCAGTAAGGCGTGCGACAAGGTTCCCCATGGGAGACTGATTAGCAAGGTTAGATCTCATGGAATACAGGGAGAACTAGCCATTTGGATACAGAACTGGCTCAAAGGTAGAAGACAGAGGGTAGTGGTGGAGGATTGTTTTTCAGACTGGAGGCCTGTGACATTGGAGTGACACAAGGATCGGTGCTGGGTCCTCTACTTTTTGTCATTTACATAAATGATTTGGATGCGAGCATAAGTGGTACAGTTAGTAAGTTTGCAGATGACACCAAAATTGGAGGTATAGTGGACAGCGAAGAGGGTTACCTCAGGTTACAACAGGATCTGGACCAGATGGGCCAATGGGCTGAGGAGTGGCAGATGGAGTTTAATTCAGATAAATGCGAGGTGCTGCATTTTGGGAAAGCAAATCTTAGCAGGACTTATACACTGAATGGTAAGGTCCTAGGGAGTGTTGCTGAACGAAGAGACCTTGGAGTGCAGGTTCATAGCTCCTTGAAAGTGGAGTCACAGGTAGATAGGATAGTGAAGAAGGCGTTTGGTATGCTTTCCTTTATTAGTCAGAGAATGGAGTACAGGAGCTGGGAGGTCATGTTGCGGCTGTACAGGACATTGGTTAGGCCACTGTTGAAATATTGCATGCAATTCTGGTCTCCTTCCTATCGGAAAGATGTTGTGAAACTTGAAAGGATTCAGAAAAGATTTACAAGGATGTTGCCAGGGTTGAAGGATCTGAGCTACAGGGAGAGGCTGAACAGGCTGGGGCTGTTTTCCCTGGAGCGTTGGAGGCTGAGGGGTGACCTTATAGAGGTTTACAAAATTATGAGGGTCATGGATAGGATAAATAGGCAAAGTCTTTTCTCTGGGGTCGGGGGGTCCAGAACTAGAGGGCATAGGTTTAGAGTGAGAGGGGAAAGATATAAAAGAGACCGAAGGGGCAACCTTTTCACACAGAGGGTGGTACGTGTATGGAATGAGCTACCAGAGGAAGTGGTGGAGGCTTGTACAATTGCAACATTTAAGAGGCATTTGGATGGGTATATGAATAGGAAGGGTTTGGAGGGATATGGGCCGGGTGCTGGCAGGTGGGACTAGATTGGGGTGGGATATCTGGTCAGCATGGACGGGTTGGACTGAAGGGTCTGTTTCCATGCTGTACATCTCTATGACTCGATGGTCTTTGGAATTCCCTTCCATAGTGAACACTGGAGGCTAGGTGATTAAATATATTTAGGGATGAATCAGGCATATTTCTGATGGGCAAGGGAGTTATTGGTTAAAGGGCATAGACAGAAAAATGGAGTTGAGGCCACACCTGAAATGACCATGGCCTTAGCAATTGACAGCAAACTTAATGGACCAAATGGCCTCCATCCCCTAATTCTTATACTTTATATCATCAGTAGTACTCTACATGATAAAAATGGTCATACTTCATTCCAACAAAGCACTTATTGAAAGATAATGTTGCTTTACGTCTGTACTGAATGTCATAATCTACTGTAACTATATATTGCAATGCAGTGTTGGCAATCTCTTTGTAATTGTAGTGAACACGAAAAATAATCCCAACACGATTATTTTGAAACTTCAGTTCACCATGGGGACAGCATGGTGGCTCAATAGTTTGCACTGCTGCCTCACAGTGCCAGGAACCCAGCTTCGATTCCAGTCTTGGGTGACTGTCTGTGTGGAATTTATACATTCTCTCCATGTCTGCGTGGGTTTTCTCCAGGTGCTCCGGTTTCCTCCCGCAGGCCAAAGATGTGCAGGTCAGATGAATTGGCCATGTTACATTGTCCATAGTGTTAGGTGCATTAGTCAGAGGGAAATGGGTCTGGGTGGGTGACTTATCGCGGGGTCGGTGTGGACTTATTGGGCTGAAGGGCCTGCTTCCACACTGTAAGAAGTCTAGTCTAAATTAGCATTTATAATTCTGCAATCACTCCCCTCACAAAAGCATTTTTTAAAAAAAAAGAACCGTAGTAATTTTTGTTGCAATGTTTGTTTGTCTTGTAAGCCTCAATAGTTTTCTTTAAGTTCAATTCCAAAGCCCAGAGTATGCAATACATTTCCATGGAAGCCCTTGTGAACTTCCTTTAGAACAACAGATACACACTGGTGATGAGTCTGGGGATGAAGATGAAATTTGTAGACATTTTACTTTCTGGATGTTCCCTCACCAATAAGCTGGTTGATAGTTTTCAGTATCAGACTATTACAGGTAGCAGAGCAGACCCTTTTAACCTGTTGGATAAGTATTTGGTTCCGATCCAGATCTCAGAGGAATAACGATACGTGCCTCTCTGCATTTACATTGAAGCAAAGTCAGATTAGTTTTGAAAACAATTCTTAGCAATATGATGAGTAAAGAAGTATCTTGTATTTCATGTGTGTTATAACATCAGAATGCCTTAAAGCCCTGTTGACTACTTAAGTATTTTTGAAAAGATGATTGCTGTTGAAATATAGGGAAGTTGGACAATCAGCATAGACTCAACAAGACATCACAAAGCCCAAAAAGTTAAATGAACAGGTTTATTCATTGCCTTGTTGAAATTTGTTTGAGTGAGAAGTGTTGGCTTAGGCATCAGGAAAGCTGCTATGGTCATCTTGAAACAGGGCCAGTGAATTGTTTGTCTTCACCTGACAGCTCAGATGAAAGCATCTAAAAGACGATGCAGTCCTTCCTCAGCTCTGGCCTGGAATGTCCACTTAGATTATGTGCGGAAATCTATGGAGTGAAATTTTCTGTCACAGCCTGCTGACGAAATGAGAGAGCAGTTTCTAAGTGAAGGTTGGTACATAAGTTGTACAAGAGCAGATTTTTTTTCTGATTCTTGTCAATAGTCAGCATGTATACAAAAATTGCAGACAGCTTGACAAGCGTTTTCTAGTGAATCAAAATCTGTCCTACTTTTTGCACCTCTAATTTTAATGTTCTGGTGTTAGTACTAATCACAAGAACAGTTTGAAATTTCTCTACTTGCTGTTCTTCAGCGTGATTAGTATATTGATACGAGTTATTACATAATGGTCAGTAAATTTGATTCTTTCAATATTTAAAGCTGCACCAAGACAAAAATAAGGGAATCACTCTCAAATAAATTATTAATAAATAAGTCATTACACGTGTCAAAAGTAACCAAATCAATTGATAAAGCATCTAGTAGATGCATTAAAATAGTTGTAGGCATAAATCCATATGTACATTGTTAGGAATATTGTGTATAGTGTGCTTTGTGTCTAAAGGTTTTCATAACATTTGTAATATTCATGCTGTCAGTAATTTATTGCTTGCATATAAAATAGTTATATCTACTTGTTTAACTATGCGACACCAAAACTCAAGGCATACTTAAATTGTGACTAATGTTGCCTTTTCCTGCAGAATTGCTGAGGTCATCTTAACATCAGCATTTTACCAGTTTCATTGCATTTTTTGTGAAGAACAATCTTGTTAGAAATGACCAAGAGACTGAAAAATCAATGTTATCTTTTAACAACAAACACGCATGAACATTTAAGCAAATATACTGCTATTGTCACATCATTGTGATAGTTAGTAATTAAGTTCCTTGAATTCCATCTGTAACACATAAGTGTTTAACTCTGTCTAATTGCCATTGAAGAACTCAACTGAAATTTGGTCTATTTCAGCAAGTAAAAGGTAGACTTAATTATAAAGCTATATGACGTTATATTGAATCAGAGAGAGATTGAGAAAAAAGAAAGAGTAATTCGTACCTAATAACTTGTATTTTTTTTTCCAATTGTCCTCTTGACAGTAACAGATTGAAGACTAAGGATTTGTTTTGCTGATATAAAGATAGTTGAATAATTTTAGATCCCGGAAGGATAATTGTCAGGATATTTTTAAAGAAAGTATTTTTTAAGAAAACTGCAATGTTTCTGATTTGGATTTGTTAACAATTGAATTGAAAATACAGTGGAATAATTGCAGGAATTACCTGCCATGTGGGGACAAGATATCCTTGCAACTGACATCATAATAGATTCTGCGCCTTTTCTAACTCTAATATTTTCTGCATGGACTGATGGAGGGCAGTACAACAGCAAGCTGATCCTCATTTCCCAGGCAATATATTAATCATTGACTAATAGCTTTGTTGTAATGTTGACTGTATTTAGATCTGGAAGCCCAGGATTATAGCTTTCTTCTATTTGACTGCAAACAGAAATCATTCTGTAAGAGTTCATGTGTACATGACGTCGAGCTTCACCCATTCTGTTAATGTTATATACAGTGTGCAGTGAAGAATGTGAGTTCTACACTAGCACTTTTACTGAATGCATCTATTCTGCATTGCTCCTGAGAGTCATCCTACTTGTGCCATTTTATTCATTCATGGGATATGGGTGTCACTGACTGGGCCAGCTTTTTCTACCTATCCCAAACTGGCCTTGAAAAGGTGATGTTCTGTTGCATCTTGAACTTGGCAGTCTTCCCAATGCTATTAGGAAGGGCATTCCAGGATTTTGACCAAATGAGAATAGTCTGTGGTGTGGAGGAGGGATTGCAGCCAGTAATGTACTTTTCCTTCTAGGTAGTTGAAATTGTAGATCTCTAAGGTATATATCAGGAGTCTAGGTGAGTTAATGCAGTGCATCTCACAGATGGTACATACTGCTCCAACTGTGCATCAGTGGTGGAGGAGGTGAAATTTGACGGTGTCAGGTGAGGTGCAAATCAAGAAGACTGCTATGTTCTGGGCAGGGTCAAGCTTCAGGCAAGTGGGAGAATATTCCATCGCACCTCTGGGCCTTGTAGATGTTAAATATACTTTGAGGAGGGAAGTGAGTTACTTGCAGCAGAATTTCCAGCCTCTGACCTGCTGTTCTAGTCACAGTACAGCAAACTTTTTATTAACTGGCACCTGTGGGATCAGGAGTGTGCTGATTGATCAAATATTCTGGTTGATGCCGATGTCCATACAATCAATGTAAAAACATGCACTAACAAATGTGCAACCCAGGGGGTATACACATCTATTAAGCTTTGTTTACAGCATAAATCACTAAAATAATAATGCAACTTTGCCTTAAATGCCTTCGTACTTGCATCCTGTACCGACTACTTAGACATCAGTGGAGATCGCAATATTTGCGGAGAAATTGACTGAAGTTTAATCAACTTTCGATATTTTGTGTGCTGTTCGATTGAATAACAAATATGCTTATATTGAGTTAAATAAATTAAAATCTATCATAATTGGACAGAATAATACAGTAAACCTTGAGATTTTGGAAGTATATAATTTTCACTGGTTTATCGAGTGTGTCAGTTCATAACGTGCCAGTTAAAACAAAATTTGCTGTATTTATATGACTAATCCAATTCAGTTTCTGGTCAATGGCAACTTCAAGGATGTTGTTGGGGGTTTCAGTGATGGTAATGCCATTCAATGTCAAGGGCCAATGATTTTATTTTCTCTTTTGGAGGTGGTCATTGCCCTTGAACTTGTGTGGCAAATGTTCCTTAACATCTTGAGAATCAAAAACAGAAAATGCTGGAAAAACTGAGCAGATCTGGCAGCATCAATGGAGACAAAGCAGAGTTTACATCTTGGTTCAAGTTTTCCTTCTTCAGAGCTGATTGTAGCTGGAAAAAGGGTGGTACATTTTCTCAAAAGGAGTTTGGGGGAGAAGGAAAGAGTAAATGATAGGTGGAGATAAATCCCAGAGCGAAAGCCGTATCTGCTCCCAGGAGGACCAGTTCCACCATAGGACACACCAGATGGCCTCCTTCTTTAGAGACCGCAATTTCCCTTCCCACGTGGTTAAAGATGCCCTCCAACGCATCTCGTCCACATCCCGCACCTCCGCCCTCAGACCCCACCCCTCCAACCGTAACAAGGACAGAACGCCCCTGGTGCTCACCTTCCATCCAACAAACCTTCGCATCAACCAAATCATCCACCGACATTTCCGCCACCTCCAAAAAGACCCCACCACCAGGGATATATTTCCCTCCCCACCCCTTTCCGCCTTCCGCAAAGACCGTTCCCTCCGTGACTACCTGGTCAGGTCCACACCCCCCTACGACCCACCCTCCCATTCTGGCACTTTCCCCTGCCACCGCAGGAACTGTAAAACCTGTGCCCACACCTCCTCCCTCACCTCTATCCAAGGCCCTAAAGGAGCCTTCCACATCCATCAAAGTTTCACCTGCACATCCACCAATATCATTTATTGTATCCGTTGCTCCCGATGTGGTCTCCTCTACATTGGGGAGACTGGGCGCCTCCTAGCAGAGCGCTTTAGGGAACATCTCCGAGACACCCGCACCAATCAACCAAACCGCCCCGTGGCCCAACATTTCAACTCCCCCTCCCACTCTGCCGAGGACATGGAGGTCCTGGGCCTCCTTCACCGCCGCTCCCTCACCACCAGACGCCTGGAGGAAGAACGCCTCATCTTCCGCCTCGGAACACTTCAACCCCAGGGCATCAATGTGGACTTCAACAGCTTCCTCGTTTCCCCTTCCCCCACCTCATCCTAGTTTCAAACTTCCAGCTCAGTTACTGTCTCCTTGACTTGTCCGGACTTGTCGAACCTGCCTATCTTCTTTTCCACCTATCCACCCCACCCTCTCCTCCTTGACCTATCACCTTCATCTCCTCCCCCACTCACCCATTGTACTCTATGCTACTTTCTCCCCACCCCACCCTCCTCTAGCTTATCTCTCCATGCTTCAGGCTCACTGCCTTTATTCCTGATGAAGGGCTTTTGCCCGAAACGTTGATTTTGCTGCTCGTTGGATGCTGCCTGAACTGCTGTGCTCTTCCAGCACCACTAATCCAGTATTTGATTTTCAGCATCTGCAGTCATTGTTTTTACCCTGTTTGAAATATACTCCATTCAACATGATGGTAATGCAGGATAAATGACTAGTAATGTAGTTTTACTCAGTGCTATCCTGCAACACTATTGTGTTAACTGAGAACTTTGCCTTTTCTGTAAACTGCCGGGGATGGGCACAAATCAAATGTGGAGCTTATTCAAGGAACAGCTACTGCATATCTTTTGATAAGTATGTACCTGTCAGCCAGGGAGGAAGTGGTCAAGCGAGGGACCTGTGGTTTACTAAAGAAGTTGATTCTCTTGTCAAGAGGAAGAAGAAGGTTTATGTTAGGATGAGATGTGAAGGCACAGTTAATGCACTTGAGAGTGCCAAGTTAGCTCTAAAGAAAGAGCTAAGAAGAGCCAGGAGGGGACATGAGAAGTCATTGGCAGATAGGATCAAGGAAAACCCTAAAGCTTTCTAAAGGTATATCAGGAATAAAAGAGCGACTAGAGTAAGATTAGGGCCAATCAAGGAAGTTGTGTGTGGAGTCCAAGGACATAGTAGAAGTGCTAATGAATATTTTTCATCAGTATTCACACTGGAAAAAGATAATGTTGTCAAGGAGAGTAGTAAGATACAGGTTACTATACTAGATGGGATTGAGGTTCACGAGGAGGTGTTCGCAATTCTTGAAAGTGTGAAAATAGATAAATCTCCTGCACTGGATGGTATTTATCCTAGGATTCTCTTGGAAGCTAGGGAGGAAAGTGCAGAGCCTTTGGCATTGATCTTAATGTCATCATTGTCTACAGGAATAGTGCCAGAAGACTGGAGGATGGCAAATGTTGTCTCCTCCTTCAAGAAGGGGAGTAGAGACAACCCTGGTAATTATAGACCAGTGAGCCTTACTTTGGTTGTGGGTAAAGTGTTGCAAAAGGTTATAAGAGACAGGATTTATAATCATCTACAAAGAAATAAGTTGATATGGATAGTCAACACAGTTTTGTGAAGAGTAGGTTGTGCCTCATAAACATTCGTGCGTTCTTTGAGATGGTGACCAAACAGGTGGATGAGGATATCAGTATGGCGTTTGATTAGGTACCCCACAGTAGGCTATTACACAAAATATGAAGGCACGGGATTGAGGGAGATTTAATGGTTTGGATCAGAAATTGGCTAGCTGTAAGAAGACATAGGATTGTGGTTGATGGGGAATGTTCATCCTGGAGTTCAGTTACTAATGGTGTACTGCAAGGATCTGTTTAGGGGCCACTGCTGTTTGTCATTTTTATCAATTACCTGAATGAGGGCATAGTAGGATGGGTTAGTAAATTTGCAGATGACACTAGGTGGAGTTGTGGATACTGACGAAGGGTGTTGCAGGTTACAGAGGGACGTAGATAAGCTGCACAGCTGGGCTGAGAGGTGACAAATGGAGTTTAATGTGGAAAAGTCAGAGGTGATTCACTTTGGAAGGAGCAACAGAATAAAGAGTACTGGGCTAATGGTATGATTCTTGGTCGTGTGGATGAGCAGAGAGAGATCCCTGTGTGCATGCACATAGATCCCTGAAAGTTGCCTCCCAGCTTGACAAGGCTGTTATGCAGGCACACGGTGTGTAGCTTTTATTGGTAGAGGGATTGAGTTTCAGAGCTATGACGTCATGTTGCAGCTGTACAAAACTCTGGCGTGGCTGCACTAGGAGTATTGCGTACAGTTCTGATCACTATTATAGGAAGGATGTGGAAGCTTTGTAAGCATTCAGAGGAGATTTACTAGGATGTTGCCTGGTATGGAGGGAAGGTCTTACGAGAAAAGGCTGAGGGACTTGAGGATGTTTTTGTTTGAGAGAAGAGGGTTGAGAGGTAACTTAATAGAGACTTTTTTAAATTTCAAAAATATACTTTATTCATAAAATATTTTGATCTGTACAATTGGTCATGCCATACATCCATAAACATTCCATTTCTTGGTATACAGAGACCAAGAAATCATTCATATATACAGGTCTGTACGATTACATATTTCGCAGGGGGGTCAGCGGAGCCCCCTTACTGCGTCGGCCCCCTGTGCTTAGGCAGGCAGATGTTACATGGTGGTCTTTCCCCACTGCACCTTGGCGGTAGCTGCCCCAAGCTTCAGCGCGTCTCTCAACACGTAGTCCTGGACCTTAGAATGTGCCAATCTGCAACACTCAGTCGGGGTCAACTCCTTCAGCTGGATGATCAACATTTCATAGAGACTTACAAGATAATCAGAGGGTTAGATGGAGTGGATATTGAGAACCTTTTCCTCAGATGGTGATGGCTAGCACGAGGGGACATAGCTTTAAATTGAGGGTGATAGGTATAGGATAGATATTGGAGGTAGTTTCTTTACTGAGAGAGTAGTAGGGGTGTGGAACACCCTGCCTGCAACAGTAGTAGACTTGCCAACTTTTAAGGATATTTAAATGGTTATTGGATGAACATATGGACAAGAATGGAATAGTGTAGGATAGGTAGGCTTCAGATTGGTTCCACAGGTTGGCGCAGCATCGAGGGCCAAAAGGTCTGTACTGCATTGTATTGTTCTATGTTCTATAACAATACAGTTGTATGTGCTCTACCACTCTTCATTAAACAGGCTCAAGATATAAAGTTAATGGCAACAACCGTTAGAGGTGGCACATACCATGCGCTATTATCAGGGTAATGCAACATTGAATACAGTCAAAAACAGACAGTGAGTGAGGACTGCAGATATTGGTGATCAGCATTGAGAGTGTGGTGCTGGAAAAGCACAGCAGGTCAGGCAGCATCTGAGGAGCAGGAGAATCGGCGTTTCAGGCATAAGCCCTTCATCAGAAACCTTTTGCTGCTCCTCCGATGCTGCCTGACCTGCTGTGCTTTTCCAGCACCACACTCTTCAACTCTGATCTCCAGCATCTGCAGTCCTGACTTTCTCCCAGAGAGATGCTAACAGCATGGATTTAATTCTGGTACCAGCTACAGTTAAAACACTCTTTCTCAAACTCTCCCCTTGACTGAAGCATGGTAACCCTCAGACTAAACCGCTATCAGTCATCTCCCTCTTGTGAGATAGCAGTCCAATGAGTTCAGTCACCTTCTTAACCCGGTGACCCAGATAATGTCCTGGAGACCTGGGTTTGAATCCTGCTACAGCTGATGTTGGAGTTTGAATTCAATAAATATTTGGAATTAGTCATCTAGTGATAACCATGAATCTGTTGTCAATTGTCAGAAAAAACCCATCTGGTTCACTACTGTCCTTTTAGAGAAGGAAACCACGATCCTTATTTGGTTTGGCCTACATATGACCCCAAAACCGCAACAATGTGGTCGACTCTTACCTGCCCTCTGGGCAATTAAGGATGGGCAGTAAATGCTGTCCTAGCCAGCGAAGCCCTCATCCTGTGAATGAATAAAAAAATTCTCTCTGTAATAGAGTCAGTGTAGTCATTTTATACACATAATATACAGTAACATCAGAATGTAGAGGCCAGACTCTGCAAGTCTGTGATATCTCAACCTTGTAAATAGTTATTGTTATAAATAAATTTATCAATATTTCTGATTCACAGCAGCCACCTGTGATGTGTTATGTGGAGTAACAGGTATGAAATGCTCCATGATATGAGAGGGTAGATTTTTGTCTGGTTCTTTCCTGTGTCAAGGATGAATGATTTTGGCACCTGTCAGCTTGTCTGGAAAATGTAATGGCATTTAGTAATGTCACTGAAATGCATTAACTGGTCATGTTTCTCCATGTTGAGGGCTAAATTTAACTCCTGCATTTCCTTCACTTCAAAAAATTCTTCATTTGGCTGTCATTATGCATTCTGTGTAAATGAAAGATGTTTTGCCCTTTCTTTTAAAAGGTGCTGAATTAAATCATGCAAAGCAGCTTGTCATTTATTTTATGAAAAGTGAACTTTAATTATACATGCTCCCATTATCTGTGAAAGTTTAGGTTGGATTAATGGCTAAACTAGGTGACTAGTGGGAATCAAGGCTGGTTTAGGAGGCTGTAAAATTGTGTTGCTGGATTGGGAGATGAATGGGAGCTTAGGCAGCCAGCAAGTCTGCAAGGACAGAATCTCTGTCCTGTTCGGATGAAGGAAACAGCACTAAAAGCAACCATGAAACCAAATTCACTAACAACAAATGGTCCATTAATGATCTGTCAGATCATTAACCTTCCTTTTCTGATAGTTTTAATTTAATATCTAAAGGCATCATTACTATCAGTTTATTATTGCATCCTATTTGTGTGAAAAAGCAAGTTTTTTTCAGTGAGAAAGGGAGTTTATCAGGGTGGCCAGATGAATAGTAGTTGTTTGGCAATTTCAATTCTGTGCCAAAGTCCATCCTTCTGTTATAGAAGATAAGACCATAAGACCATAAGACATAGGAGTGGAAGTAAGGCCATTTGGCCCATCGAGTCCACTCCGCCATTCAATCATGGCTGATGCGCATTTCAGCTCCACTTTTTTTTTTCGGGGAGAATGCTGGTAAGTGGAGCTGAAAATTGATAATTGAAGTTTAGGTGTAATGTGTTCCTTCCAGGTTTAAAGCAGGTGTGTACAATAAGATGGCTGAAGTTTGTGTTAAGGTTTCTTCGAAATACATTTGTAGCTCCTATTTTGGTAAATTAATGGGGATGAAGCACAGCTTGGGTGGTTGTTACTACACTATCTGTTCCACAGGGAGGATGTGCTTGGATTGAAAGGCAAGCTGTTTGGTTATATGAGCTTACCTGCACATCTTCATCCCTAAGAAGACTGTTCTACCTCTTTAGCTGACTGGCAGCAGGCACATTCCTGACTTCCCTTAAGGGACTGAAAACGTGTTGCTGGAAAAGCGCTTTTCCAGCAACACATTTTCAGCTCTGATCTCCAGCATCTGCAGTCCTCACTTTCTTCCCTTAAGGAACTGTAAGGTTGTACAGATGGTGTGATATTTACCACAGTTTCTGCATCTGACTGTGGAGCGGAACAAGACATGAATAGATGAATTCATTTTATGATTCAGGTTTGCATAAACACATAACTTGAGACTTGCAGAGAAGTAATTTGAACTCCTAGGAAGCTATACTTGTAGATTCAATAAACACAATTGAGTTACTTTTTTTTGGCAGTCATATTTCCCTTGATAAAACGAAAGACTTCTGGGGAATGTTTGTGTTTCGTGACACATATGCATCAATGTAATTATTGAGCAGCAAATATAATATTAACGAAAAATATTTGATCAATTATATGTCCAGCAAATGTACATTGCAACTTTTTAAAGTTTTTAACTATGGCCACAACTTAGTGTTGCTCTAATAGCCTAAATATCAACATCTTTATCACTTAATAAAAAGGCAAGGATGAAACAAATAGCTTAAAAATGTTACAGTACAGAAGTTGCAATAGATTGTACTAGCATAATCAGACAATTGAATTGAACTGTTCCTCAATCTGTGTTGTCTATCTATAAAGTTTAGAGCTGTTGTTTTGCACATTCTCTGAAAGCGATATATGATACTCTTAGGATATACTTAGCATTGAAAATAATTGCTACTTTATTCAGCGTAAAGTCTTGTATATAGTATGTCTTACCATGTCTTTGGATTATTTTATAATGTTAGTCCTCCTCCCCCTTTCTGGCTAATCTCTTTGCTAAACTACCAAACTCCTCCTCCTGGTGAGCAACTGGCTGCACCCAGAACTATGTTTATATTTTTAAAGGGAAGATACTGACCAGCAAGTCTTTTACTTTAGTAATAACCACTAACTGATGTGATATCAGAATTCCTATTGCCCAGTTAATACCCAAAATGATATGAAAAGAGAATATTTTGTACAGTCAATAATTTTTTGTTGGGGAACAAGGGCACTTAAAGCCATGAAAAAAAGCCATTGAAATAATTTTACTGTTTTCCTCCCTCAGTCACTACATGACTTCTCAATGATTTTAAACTGTATCACAACTTGTCATCTCCCTCTCTCCCTCTTGGGTTCACTGTTGTCTTCTCCCTTAATCTCTCCTTTAAAGTAAACTCCTCAACTGTCTTTTACAGCCACTTCCTTGACCTTGCAGTCTCATTTTCTCATTAGTCCTTCCTTGTATCACTCCTTGTAACCCTAACCCTATCACATAACATCCACACTTCAACCTTACCTCTTTGTGTACTCATCTCAGATTAAATAACAATTCTACACTAACAAATCCACTTAGAACTATGCTTTTAAAATTTAAAATACTTAGACTTGAGGCCACTGTTTGCCACATTTCTGCAGGTACTAATTTGCTCAAATGCATTCTTGCCTGCACCAGTAATGCCCTTGACCCCAGTGAAACCATTACTTCCTCTCTCCCTGTCTGTTACCCATTTGGACCTCCTCTCTGCTTCCTTGATTTGAAGCAAGAATGCTTGGAAGAATATGGTGGACAGTTGGTTTAGCTGTTGATGACCACATCTGGTTGGACTACATAAAGTATTATTAGGCTCTCCAGTCATCTGTTGAAATTGCTCACTGGTCCAGGATTACTAGGAATGCAAAGATAAACATCCCAACTTTCCTGAAATGTAGTTCATTTTCTTAAAACTCTTCCCTGTTTGTTCCACCCTCACAGTCAACTATAAGTACAGAAGCAACTGGACTTGTTTGACACCTAAGATTCAGACATTCAAATCAGTTGGCTCAAAAGCTCCCACCCACCCTAAAACTGAACAGGTGTCTTTTTCTAGTTTTTCTCTTCCCTTCTGGTGGAAATGTATCAAAGGTTAGTTAGGTCATAGCCAGAGCATTTTGTGCAGCTCTGGAATCCACATTGTATGAGGGAAGTGATTTGAATTGGGTAATGTGCAGAGGAGATTGATGAGGATGTTGCCTGGGTTGCAGAGTTTCACTTATGGACACAGATTGGATAAATTGGTGTTATTTGCCTTGGAGCAGTGGAGACTGAGAAGGGGAGAGGAGTAGGATTGACATGTATAAAATTATGAGGGACATAGACAAGGTAGACAGGAAGAAACATTCCCCTTAGTGGAGGGATCGATGACTGGGGGCATGGATTTAAGAGAAGGGGCAGGACATCGAGGGAATGTGAGGAAATGATTTTTTACCCAGATATTGGTGGGAATCTGGAACTCGCTGTCTGTAAGGGTAGGAGAGGCAGAAACTCTCCTAACGTTGAAGCTGTTTTTAGATGTACACTTGTGATGCCAACGCAAACAAGACTATGGGCCAAGTGCTGGGAAATGGGATTGGAATAGTTAAATGCTTATTTTTGACTGGTGCAGATGTGTTGCCGTTTTTCTGTGCTGCAGACCTCTCAGGTTCTATGGTCACTCTGTGTTCATCTTGTCCACATGCCCCTCCTGTGCTTCTTTTTGACCCTGGTTCCACTAAATTCCTAGCCATCAACTTCCTTTCTGGTCTGCATGTTAACTCGTACTGTTAATGGTTCTCTAATATTTCTGCCCTTTGACAAATACTGTCTTCACACTTCTTGACAAAACTAACACTTGACCCCCATTTCACCAATTACTGTCGCTTCTCCATCTTTTGCAGGCATGTGGTCACCTCCTAAATCTGAGCTCCGTTTTCACAGAACTATGTTTAAATTACACCAATCCGGTCTCTATTGTCATCTCAAATCTGAAATGAATCTTCGCAAAGTGACAATTATCTGATGTCATAGTGACAAAGCTAAACTGTCCCTCTTCATCCTTCTTAGCCTGTCTGCAGCCTTTTGATGTGGTTGAAACACCATCCTCCTCGATAATCACTATCACTTTCACTGGCTTAGACTGCCACTCTCGCATGATTAACTGTGGTGACTTCCAAGGCCCTGTGTTGTACGGGTTTGTATTTCTCATCGACATGTTGCTCCTTTCAGCTGAAAGCAACAGTGTTAATTTTCACCCAGCTAGAGCTCACTGTCACCTTTCCTGATTCCCTTACTGCTGGTAAATGACCAGAGAGCTCACCTAATGTCCAGTACTGGATGACCAGAAATACATTCCTCATCCATAGCTGTGCCATCAACAAAGATGGCTTATTTCAAATTTTTGTATCTTTAGGCTTAATACCTATTCAACTCATCTGCTGGCACCTCTGTTCGTGCTCTCGTTGTTTCTAAAATTGATTATTCCAGTATACACCAAGCTGACCCTCCATATTCTACCATCTAAAAACTTGGGATTGTCTGAGACTGTGCTGCCTGACGTACAACAGGTTCTTTCACCTATCTCTCCTGTGCCCGATAACTGATGTAGGTTCCTGGCCAAGCAATGCTTCAATTTTAAAATTCACATCCTGGTTTAACACTTTACATAGCCTCACCTACTTCTTAGAATATAGAACATAGAACAATACAGCACCGAACAGGCCCTTCGGCCCACGATGTTGTGCCGAACATTTGTCCTAGCTTAAGCACCTATCCATGTACCTATCTAATTGCCGCTTAAAGGTCACCAATGATTCTGACTCTGCCACTCCCACAGGCAGCGCATTCCATGCCCCCACCACTCTCTGGGTAAAGAACCTACCCCTGACATACCCCTATACCTTACATCCTTCACCTTAAATTTATGTCCCCTTGTAACACGCTGTTGTACCTGGGGAAAAAGTCTCTGATTGCCTACTCTATCTATTCCCCTGATCATCTTATAAACCTCTCTCAAGTCACCCCTCATCCTTCGCTGTTCCAATGAGAAAAGGCCGAGCACTCTCAACCTATCCTCGTACGACCTATTCTCCATTCCAGGCAACATCCTGGTAAATCTTGTCTGCATCCTCTCCAAAGCTTCCACATCTTTCCTAAAGTGAGGCGACCAGAACTGCACACAGTACTCCAAATGTGGCCTTAGCAAGGTCCTATACAGCTGCAACATCACTTCACGACTCTTGAATTCAATCCCTCTGCTAATGAATGCTAATACACCATAGGTCTTCTTACAAGCTCTGTCCACCTGAGTGGCAACTTTCAAAGATCTATGAACATAGACCCCAAGATCCCTCTGCTCCTCTACCTTACTAAGAACCCTACCATTATCCCTGTATTCCGCATTCTTATTTGTCCTTCCAAAATGGACAACCTCACACTTGACAGGGTTGAACTCCATCTGCCACTCCTCAGCCCAGCTCTGCATCATATCTAAGTCCCTTTGCAGCCGACAACAGCTCTCCTCACTATCCACAACTCCACCAATCTTCGTATCTTCTGCAAATTTACTGACCCATCCTTTGACTCCCTCTTCCAAGTCATTAATAAAAATTACAAACATCAGAGGACCCAGAACTGATCCCTGCAGAACTCCACTTGTAACTGGGCTCCAGGCTGAATCTTTACCATCTACCACCACTCTCTGACTTTGACCGGTTAGCCAGTGTTCTAACCAACTGGCCAAATTTCCCTCTATCCCATGCCTCCTGACTTTCCGCATGAGCCTACCATGGGGAACCTTATCAAATGCCTTACTAAAATCCATGTACACTACATCCACTGCTCCACCCTCATTCACATACTTGGTCACCTCCTCAAAGAATTTAATTAAGACTTGTAAGGCAAGACCTACCCCTCTCAAATCCACACTGGCTGTCCCTAATCAAGCAGTGTCTTTCCAGATACTCATAAATCCTATCCCTCAGTACCCTTTCCATTACTTTGCCTACCACCGAAGTAAGACTAACTGGCCTGTAATTCCCGGGGTTATCGCTATTCCCTTTTTTGAACAGGGGCACAACATTAGCCACTCTCCAGTCCCCTGGCACCACCCCCGTTGACAGTGAAGACGAAAAGATCATTGCCAACGGCTCTGCAATTTCCTCTCTTGCTTCCCACATAATCCTAGGATATATCCCGTCAGGCCCGGGGGGACTTGTCTATCCTCAAGTTTTTCAAAATGCCCAACACATCTTCCTTCCTAACAAGTATCTCCTCTAGCTTACCAGTCTGTTCATACTCTCCTCTTCAACAATACGATCCCTCTCGTTCGTAAACACTGAAGAAAAGTACTCATTCAAGACCTCTCCTATCTCTTCTGACTCAACACACAGTCTCCCACGACTGTCCTTGATCGGACCTACCCTCGTTCTCGTCATTCTCATGTTTCCCACATACGCATAAAAGACCTTGGGGTTATCCTTGATCCTACGCGCCAAAGATTTTTCATGCCCTCTCTTAGCTCTCCTAATCCCTTTCTTCAGCTCCCTCCTGGCTATCCTGTATCCCTCCACTGCTCTGTCTGAACCTTGTTTCCTCAACCTTATGTAAGCCTCCTTCTTCCTCTTTGCAAGACATTCAACCTCCCTCGTCAACCAAGATTCCCACACACGACCATCTCTTTCCTGTCTGACAGGTACATACATATCAAGGACATGTCCTATCTGTTCCTTGAAAAAGTTCCACATTTCCACGACATCCTTCCCTGACAGCCTATGCTCCCAACGTATGCTCCTCAGATCCTGTCTTACAGCATCGTATTTACCCTTCCCCCAATTGTAAAACCTACCCTGTTGCACGCACCTATCTCTCTCCATAACCAAGGTGAAAGTCACAGAATTGTGGTCACCATCACCAAAATGTTCACCCACTAACAAGCCCATCACTTGTCCCGGTTCGTTACCAAGTACCAAATCCAATATGGCCTCCCCTCTGGTTGGACAATCTACATACTGAGTTAGAAAAGCTTCCTGGACGCACTGCACAAACACTGCCCCGTCCAATCTACTTGATCTAAAGAGCTTGCAATCAATATTTGGGAAATTGAAGTCGCCCATGACTACTACCCTGTGGCTTCTGCACCTTTCCAAAATCTGTTTCCCAATCTGTTTCTCCACATCTCTGCTGCTATTGGGGGGCCTATAGTAAACACCCAACAAGGTGACTGTTCCTTTCCTATTTCTGACTTCAGCCCATACTACCTCCAAAGGCAGATCCCCCTCGAACTGCCTTTCTGCAGCCATTATACCATTTCTAATTAGCAACGCCACCCCCCCTCCTTTTTTATCACCCTCCCTAATCTTACTGAAACATCTGTAACCAGGCACCTCCAACAGCCATTCCTGTCCCTCTTCTATCCACGTTTCTGTGATGGCCACAACATCGTAGTCCCAGGTACCGAACCACGCCTTAAGTTCACCCACCTTATTTCTGATCCTCCTTGCATTGAAGTATACACACTTGAACCCATCTCTGTGTCCGCAAGTATTCCCTGTCAGTGCTACCTTCTCCACAGCCTCCCTACATTCTTGGACATCCTGACAAACAGCTAGCCTACTTGCTGGACTACAAGTCCGGATCCCATCCCCCTGCCAAATTACTTTAAACCTTCCCCCCCCCCCCCACCGAAGAGTGCTCGCAAACCTACCTCCCAGGATATTGGTGTCCTTCTGCTTCAGGTGCAACCCGTCCTGCTTGTACAGGTCCCACCTTCCCCAGAATGCAGTCCAATTGTCCAAATACCTGAAGCCCTCCCTCCTGTACCATCCTTGCAGCCACGTGTTCAACTTCACTCTCCCTATTCCTTGCCTCACTGTCATGTGGCACTGGCAACAACCCAGAGATGACGACTCTGTCCGTCCTAGCTTTTAGCTTCCAGCCTAACTCCCTGAGCTCCTGAATGACCTCCCCATCCCTCTTCCTACCTATGTCGTTGGTGCCAATGTGCACCATGATTTCTGGCTGCACACCCTCCCCCTTAAGGATTCTGAAGACACGGTCCAAGACGTCTCAGACCCTGGCACCCGGGAGGCAACAAACCAACCGAGAGTCTCACCCATGTCCACAGAACCGCCTGTCTGTCCCTCTAACTATAGAGTCTCCTATAACTAGTGGTCTTCTCCTCTCCCCCTTTCCCTTCTGAGCCTCCGAGCCGGACCTCGTGCCAGAGACCCGGTCACTGCAGCTTACCCCTGCTAGGCCGTCCCCCCCAACAGTATCCAAACCAGTATACTTATTGTTGAGGGGAATGACAAGAACACTGAGTAGCTTACCTGTGGACTTTAAAGTTAGGTTAGAGGAGGAGGATGGGAGGGAGGCCCTACTTTGTAGGGCCTGGGGTCTAGAACACACCCACTCAAATATCAATCACTTACCTTCCCGACCAGCTCTGCGCTCCAACTTCACTTCCGCCCAGCTCCCGCCGCTCTCTGTTCTTTTCTCTCTTAATATCCTCCAGTCTGTCAGTCCTGAGATATATGTGTTCATTTAATTCTGACCTTTTGAAAATAACCTATACTAGTTGCTCCACAATGTTTTTAGCTTCCCAGGTACAAAGGTTCAAATTCCCTTGCTGAACATATCAGCCATTTTACTGCTGTGACTCTTTGAAGAAAATATCAGGCCATATAAAAATATATTTGATCACACACTTTTGACCATATTTTCCCATGCATGCTTGGTATTTAATTATTTGCTTTATCATGTTCCTGAGGAGCATCTTGGGTTGTTTCACTGTATTTTAAGGTGATTCAAATATCTGAAGTGACTATTGTAACTGAGTTAATGATAAAAGTTGTTTTACATCTTTAAGAGGTAGATTTTCATTTATATGTAGTGTAAGTCAAAATCTACACTCCTTTCAATGTTGCACCATCTCAGTTCCCCCTTTTATGTTACAGATCTATCTGTCCTTCAGTGTATTCCTGCCTGTAGTCTGATTACACCACCATTAAGAGATGGTTGAGTAAAGCTCAAGTCACACAACAAAATCCAGCATTAGACTCTTGACTTAAAATCAATCACACCTTTTTTTTAAACATTTTTACCAGAACCTGTTACCTGAAAGTCGACTGTTTATGTCATTAATTTTAAAAAGTGGCATATTTCTAATGCATACAATGAGTATGAATCATTGTCTGAATATGTAACAGTTGTTCTCCCATTGTTCCATATTTGGGGAGGCTGTGGTGCAGTGGTAATATCACTGAAATGTCATTAGTCATCCAGAGACTCAGGCTAACGTTTTGGTGGCATGGATCTGAATCCAACATGGCAGTTGATGTGCTAGAAATTTTGGAAAACATTAAGATTGATGAGTCCCCAGGGCCAGACCATATTTATCCCAGGCTGCTCCGGGAAGTGAGAAAGGAGGGTACTAAGCCGCTGGCAAAGATCTTTGCCTCCTCACTCTCCACGGGAGCCATACCGGAGGATTGGAAGGAGGCGAATGTTGTTCCTCTTTTCAGCAAGGGTAATAGGGAAATCGATGGCAATTACAGACCAGTCAGTTTTACATCTGTGGTCAGCAATGTTTTGGAAAGAATTCTGAGGGATAGGATTTGTGACTATTTGGCAAAGCATAGAGTGACTAAAGGCAGTCAGCATGGCTTTGTGAGGGGCAGGTCATTCCTCACAAATCTTACTGAGTTCTTTGAGGAGGTGTCAAGACAAGTCGATGATGGTCGAGCAGTGGATGTGGTATATATGGACTTTAGCAAGGCATTTGATAGTGTTCCCCATGGTAGGCTCATTCAGGAAGTATGGGGTACAGGAAGATTTGGCTATCTGGATTCAGAATTGGCTGGCTGACAGAAGGCAGAGAGCGGTTGTAGATGGAAAGTATTCTGTAGATGGAGGTCAGTGTTGAATGGTGTCCCGCAGGGCTCTGTTCTTGGGCCTCTGCTCTTTGTAGTTTTTATAAATGACTTGGATGAGGAGGCTGAGGGGTGGGTTAGTAAATTTGCAGATGACACGAAGGTTGGAGATGCCGTCGATAGTATAGAAGGCTACTGCAGGCTACAGCGCAACATAGACAGGATGCAGAGCTGGGCTGAGAAA
Source organism: Chiloscyllium punctatum (assembly GCF_047496795.1). Lineage (NCBI taxonomy): Eukaryota > Metazoa > Chordata > Chondrichthyes > Orectolobiformes > Hemiscylliidae > Chiloscyllium > Chiloscyllium punctatum. The sequence continues at coordinate 159,224,613 of NC_092740.1, forward strand.
TGGCAGATAAATGCAAAGTGATGTAGTTTGGAAGGTCGAACTTGATTGCTGAATATAGGATTAAAGACAGGATTCTTGGCAGTGTGGAGGAACAGAGGGATCTTGGTGTGCAAGTACATAGATCCCTCAAAGTTGCCACCCAAGTGGATAGAGTTGTTAAGAAAGTATATGGTGTTTTGTCTTTCATTAACAGGGCGAAAGAGTTTAAGAGCCGTGAGGTTTTGCTGCAGCTCTACAAGTCCCTAGTAAGGCCACACTTGGAATAATGTGTCCAGTTCTAGTCGCCCTACTATAGGAAAGATGCAGAGGCTTTGGAGAGGGTGCAAAGAAGGTTTACCGGGATGCTGCCTGGACTGGGGGGCTTGCCTTATGAAGAAAGGTTGAATAAGCTTGGACTTTTCTCTCTGGAGAGAAGGAGGGAGAGAGGAGACCTGATCGAGATGTACAAAATAATGAGAGGAATAGACAGAGTCACTAGCCAGAGACCTTTCCCCAGGGCAGGATTGACTGGTACAAGAAGTCATAGTTTGAAGATATTAGGAGGAAGGTATAAAGGAGACGTCAGAGGTAGGTTCTTTACGCAGAGAGTTGTGAATGTATGGAATGCGTTACCAGCGGTGGTGGTGGAAGCAGAGTCACTGGGGACATTTAAGCAACTGCTGGACATGCACATGGAGAGCAGTGAGTGAGGGGTGTGTAGGATGTTACTATATTTTACATTAGGATTAAATCTCAGCACAACATCGTGGACCAAAGGGCCTGTCCATACTTTTCTATGTTCTATGGCAGATGGTGAACTTTGAATTCAAAATTAAAAGCTCGCCTAATGGTGTCCATGTAACCATTGTTGATTGTTGTAAAATCCCATCTAGTCCTTTAGGGAAGGAAAATCAGTCATTCTTATATGGTATGTCCAATATATGAAGTTAGGCAAACACCAATGGGGTTGACTCTTAATTAATCTCTGATATGTCGCGAAAGCCACTTGGTTCAGAGGCAATTAAGGATGCACCATAAATGCTGTCCTAGTTAGCAACATCCAAATCCTATTTCCACATGTAAAGTTTAAAAAATCTATTCAATTAAAGATTGAGATGAGGAGGAATTTCTTCTCTGAGAATTGAGAGTCTTTGGAATTCCTTGCCACAGAGAGCCTTGGGGGGGCAGAGTCCTTGTGTGTATATATAAGACTGAAATAGATTATTGATCAGTCAGGCAATTGAGGGTTATGATGAAAGGGCAGGAAAGTGGATGTGACCAGTGTTTAATTAGCTGTGATCCTACTGTGAATGGTGGAGCAACTTTTAGGAGCTGAGTGGCCTATTCTTGCTCCCATTTCTTATGGTTTTATTAAAGACATAGTGATCGATTTAGGTTTTAGTTAAAAGGATCCTTTGGATTATGTAGAATGCTGAATTTAAAATAAAATGTCTTAAATGGGCATGAATCATTTAACATTTGCTTTGGTACTTAACCACATTTTTTATGGTGTTAATTATTAATATTATGATAAACGTAAGGCCATGTTAAGTCTGCTAAATACAACCAGTAGGAACAAATTTATAAATTCTGATTAAAACAGCCATTTCTGTCATGGTATATGAGAAAATCAACAGAAATGAAGACTAATTTGGTTTCTGTAATCTTTATTTATCTCCATATTTTTTGATAAGGTTCCCCATGGTAGGCTATTGCAGAAAATACAGCGGCATGGGATTGAGTGTGATTTGGCGGTTTGGATCAGAAATTGGCTAGCTGAAAGAAGACAGAGGGTGGTGGTTGATGGGAAATGGTCATCCTGGAGTTCAGTTACTAGTGGTGTACCATAAGGATCTGTTTTGGGCCACTGCTATTTGTCATTTTTATAAACGATCTGGATGAGGGCATAGAAGGACGGGTTAGTAAATTTGCAGATGACACTAAGGTCAGTAGAGTTGTGGATAGTGAGGAAGAATGCTGTAGGTTACAGAGGGACATAGATAGGCTGCAGAGCTGGGCTGAGAGGTGGCAAATGGAAAAAGTGTGAGGTAATTCGCTTTGGAAGGAGCAACAGGAATACAGAGTACTGGGCAAATGGTAAGATTCTTGGGAGTATAGATGAGCAGCGAGATCTCCATGCCCATGTACATAGATCCCTGGAAGTTGCCACCCAGGTTGATAGGTTTTTAAGAAGGCATACGGTGTGTTTACTTTTATTGTTAGAGGTATTGAGTTTTGGAGCCATGAGGTTATATTGCAATTGTACAAAACTCTGGTGTGGCCGCACTTGGAGTATTGTGTACAACTCTGGTCACCACATTATAGGAAGGATGTGGAGCTTTGGAAAGAGGAGATTTACTCAGATGTTGCCTGGTATGACGGGAAGTCTTATAAGGAAAAATTGTGGGATTTGAGGCTGTTTTCATTAGAGAGAAGAACAGAGGCGACTTAATTGAGACATATAAGATAATCAGAGGGTTAGATAGGATGGACAGTGACAGCCTTTTTCCTCTGATAGTAATGGCGAGCATAAGGGTCATAGCTTTAAATTGAGAAGTGATAGATATAGGACAGATGTCGCAGGTAGCTTCTTTACTCAGTTAGTAGTAGGGGTGTGGAACATACTGTCCGCAACAGCAGACTCACCAACTTTAAGGGCATTGGATAGACATATGGATGAAAATTAGTTTCACAGGTCGGTGCAACATCGAGGGCCAAAGGGCCTGTACTGCGCTATAATGTTCGGTGTTCTATAATTTTACATGAACAGTATTTCAATGCACTGTTTCATCTACAAAAAGAAAGGACCATACTTGTCTTCAGCTTTTCTATTTTGGGAAAACTCCTGTCACTTCTTTTTAGCAGAACCGTAAAACTATCAAACTGTATGCTTTCACTTTCACAGTGTAGAATTCATCTTTCATTTCACTGTGTTGCACTTTAAATTGAACCAGAGTGAACTCTACAGAATTTCCCCCTCCAATGAGAGTGGTTTCCAGATCTGTTACATCTTCAGTTGTATCCTGTGCAGCCTTTACTTTGGAAAGGAAAAGCAGACACTTTTTATATTCCTCACCTTTCTATAGATGCCATGGGCATCATCCATCAAAATAAAAATATCACACTCTGCCTCGCACTAACCATTAGGAATCCCTTCATTAATTAAGATAAAAATCACACAACACCAGGTTATAGTCCAACAGGTTTAATTGGAAGCACTAACTTTCGGAGCGACGCTCCTTCATCAGGTGGTAGTGGAGGACACAATTGTAAGGCACAGAATCTATAGCATTAATTAATTAATTAATTCATTCATTCATTCATTAAGTTCAATTATAGCATGGATTTCCTTGATTTAAAAACTGAACTACAGTCTCTATATCATTTGTACAGTTAATAATTTGGTATTCAATGAACTCTACTTCTGTATAATAACAGTCTCTGCATCAGCAATGGGTTTGTTGGTCTCCACTTCCTTTACTGAGCAGCTTTTTGGAAACCAGACTATATGTCCATCTTACCATTGCATAGTTGAAAGCTTTCTACACCAAGTATTTGAAAAACTCATTACTTTCAGATTTCAAAGGCAGCCGCGAGTGGCAATATATGGACTGTTTTGTGACTGAACCACCAAACACTTAATAAATGTTTGTTGTACTGTGGTTGGGTGATGGGGTGTGGGGTCCTGATTAAGGGCTTTTGCCCAAAACATCGATTTCGCTGCTCCTTGGATGCTGCCTGAACTGCTGTGCTCTTCCAGCACCACTAATCCAGAATTTAATAAATGTTGACCATTTTTACATTTACTACCCATTTCCTAACTCTGTTCTTGTGTTTCCTAGTTATGTTAAGAATTTTCAAGATCTCAGTTTAAGAAATAGGCTGAATTTAAAAGACCAAAAATATGTTGTTTGGGTCATAACATTAACATATTAAAGATCTGAAGCTGACTCCAAAGTGCCCACTTCTAAGTTTAATGAAATGGGACAAGAGAAAGGCAACAGACCTACTGCAGTGACGCTGGTTGGTAATTTCAGTATTTTCATGTGTTTTTACAGATTTAATTGTAGACTGCCAGGTTTCTCACCAAAAACCTAAAAGCCAAAGTCAGGAAATGGCAATGTTGGAGAGAATCAAAGTGCATTTTTATGTTATTTGTATGCATAGAGCAGCAAGAGTGCCTTGCTCCAAGCTTAGCCCTCACAACTTCTCAGTAGACCAATCTAGGGTCTGATATTGGTCATTCAGTCTCATAATTTCTCCACCTCCACCACCACCCACAGGATTATGAATCTTGTTCTGGGGTCTGCTCGCTTGATTGGAAGCTAAGTTTGTTAATCAGGTTGATCTCTGATAGGAAAGCTCCTCATGTATACAAGATATGCAAATAGACTGCTTCCAAGGCCTTTGCATCTGTGTGTCCAGCACACAAATTCCTGAATCCTACCAACTCTTCCAGTTGGTGACTTCTTTACAGTGACCAGGCATAGCATATTTTTCTGTTGAGATATCTAGAAGTTTGACTCCATGTTAGCAACTGGGACTGACAAATAGTTGGGAGCCAGTACTAGAGGGTGAGAGGGGAAAGATGTAAAGGGACCTAAGGGGCAATTTTTTCACAGAGGGTGATACATGTATGGAATGAGCTGCCAGAGGAAGTGGTGGAGGCTGGAACAGTTGCAACATTTAAGACGCATTTGGATGGGTTTCGAGGGATTTGGGCCGGGTGCTGGCAGGAGGGACGAGATTGGGTTGGGATATCTGGTTGGCATGGACAGATTGGACCGAAGGGTCTGTTTCCATGCTATACATCTCTATAACTCTACAACTCGTCCTTAGGCATCAATGACTGGGCTCTTTAAAGTAGAATTTCTTTGTTACAACCGCGCATGATGGGATTGAAAGTAATGCAACTACAAGATTTATTTCACCAAAGATACCCCAAAAGGTAGGACCACAAAATAAAGCTAGATGAGCACAGAAATTGTAATAAAGTAACTAGTGAGTGAGGTATGTTTCTGATAATAATGAGTTCACACACCCACACAGCTTTCCATGCTGTTTCCCAGAATTGTAGTTTTTGATACTAATGCTAAGTCTGAATTGCTGGTTTTTATAGAGTCACAGAGAAACAGAGCTTTCAGTCCAATGCGCCAATGCCAATCAGATATCCTAAATTAATCTAGTCTCATTTGCAGCATTTGGCCCATATTCCCTCTGAACCCTTCCTATTCATATACACATCCAGATGTCTTTTAAATGCCCATGGTGTTCAAGGTAAGCTACTGGTATGGATTGGGATTTGCTGTCTGACAGAAGGCAGAGAGTTGGAATGGCAGCTAGCGACAAGTAGTGTCCAGCAGGGTTCAGTGTTAGGGCCGCAGCTTTTCACTTTATATAATCTGGATGAAGGGATGGGGGGCGTTCTGGCGAAATTTACCGATGATACGAAGTTAGGTGGACAGGCAGGTAGTTCTGAGGAGGTGGGGAGACTGCAGAAAGATTCAGACAGTTGAGGAGAGTGGTCCAAGAAATGGCTGGTGAAATTCAGTGTGAGCAAATGTGAGGTCTTTCACTTTGGAAAAAAGAATACAGGCATGGACTATTTTCTAAACGGTGAGAAAATTCATAAAGCCAAAGTACAAAGGGATCTAGAAGTGCTAGTCCAGGATTCTCTAAAGGTTGACTTGCAGGTTGAGTCTGTGATTAAGAAAGCAAATATAATGTTGTCATTTATCTCAAGAGGGTTGGAATATAAAAGCAGCGATGTGTTACTGAGACTTTATAAAGCTCCAGTTAGGCCCCATTTAGAATACTGTATCCAGTTTTGGGCCCCACACCTCAGGAAGGTCATACTGGCACTGGAGCGTGTCCAGCAGAGATTCACATGGACGATCCCTGGAATGGTAGGCCTAACATATGATGAACAGCTGAGGATTCTGGGCTTGTATTCATCTGAGTTTAGAAGATTGAGGGGAGACCTAATAGAAACTTACAAGATCATGCATGGCTTAGAAAGGGTGCACGCTGGAAGTTGTTTCCGTTAAGAACCATGAGCGCAGCCTTAAAATTAGAGGGGCTCAATTAAATGTTGTAATTGTAACACCCTCCACCACTTCCTCTGGCAGCTCATTCCACACATGCACATTCGCTGTCTGTGTGAAAGCGTTGCCGCTTAGGTCCCTTTATAAATCTTTACCCTCTCACCATAAACCTATGCCCTCTAATGTTGGTTTCCACCAGCCCAGAGAAAAGAACTTGTCTATTTGCCCTATCCATGCTCCTCATGATTTTACAAACCAATTATTTTTCAGTCAGAATACTGGTTGATTTCAAGAGTAAAGGAGTACTTTTATAATGTCGTTCATCGCCTTGGCATGTCCCAAAGCATTTTATATTTTATGAAGTACATTATGAAGTGGTTGTTACTGTTTTGATAGAAAGACCCCAGCAGCTGTTTGTACACTGAAAAGTCTAACAAACAGCAATGAAATAAAGATATGGTTTGCTCAACCAAGATATCGCAAACGTTTTTCTGCTTTCTGAACAGCGAAGGGAATCTTCTAACCAAAATCTTCTCATTGATTTCAAACCCATTTGATACCTATAAGATGTTAAAGGTAGTCTTAAGTTTTCCTACTCCTCTATTTAAATACTCTCCCACCAACTTTCTACAAATCCTTGTTATGTATACAACAATAAACATGATGTTTTCTTTCATTAATGTGAATGAAGAATATGGTGCAAGTCTATGGTACTGAGCCAGTGGAAAAGCAATCCTTCCGAAGTGATTTTCTATATTTTTAAACCTTATACCACTGAGTTTGTTTTTGACTGCTGTGTGATTATAAGGATATTAATTCAAAATAAATGATCAGTTTATCATTAATTTTTAATTATGAAGCCTGCTTAACTTAATTTCAGATTGTACTGTTTGTTATAATGCTCGAAGAGAGTTTTTTTCTTCTTTTCAATATATTTGAATGTCTCCAATGAAAAGTTCAATTGTTTCCTCTTGGATTCAAGTTGCTTAATCATTGACACTTATTTTTGAATGAAACAAGGTCCAGTCTTGTGTAATCAGTCAGCACAGATGGAAAAGCTAATTAATTCATCTGATTATTGATTTAATCTCGAGGAAAAGTTCTGCATTTATTTACCTTCTAAATTTACTCCTATTACTACACTGATTAGATTTTAAACTGTATTGTTGGGAAGATTAAAACAAATGTTGAATGCTGAAAGGTTACCTTGCAGATTTTTTTTAAAACTAAAGAATTGTTTTTTCTTTTATTTTATTTTGTCTCCTGCTGCAACAATTGAATTTTCCAAGGCAGCAATCATATCCAAGTGGTGGACAGATCATGAGGATGTAACAAAACTGTACTGGGACCCCTCCTTGAGTAAGCACCAAAATAATGTTGAGAAAGTTGAATAGGCTGGACATGTGGGTTGCATTATAAAATTGCAACATGGAAAAGAGAAGTGAGGCACTGTTTGATGAGAAATTCTGGTGCTTCCACTGTTTTCACCACAGCTAGTCAGAAAGAGCAGTTTAACCCATTTTATCAGAAAATGTTTCATCAGGAAATGTTCAATTTACAGTTGGCTAATGCTTTACACAGTCTGGATATTTGAATTGGACGTTGTTCTCATTACATTTTTGAGGTCATATGGTCACTTGTGTAGTTGCTGCATGTTGATTGACCTTTTTTTTTCCACAAACTGCAACCGTAAATGTATTTTAACCTTCCTTTTAAACCTTCAGTATCCACAATTTTTCTGTTGTAGATGGCTTTTCAAAAGTCTAAACTGGCGGATGTGAAATGGTACGGAATTTATACGGTGCTGAATATTAGGCCTGGGCACTTTGAGTCAACAGCTGATTGATATTCACCTTTGGTGTCTGATACTATCACATTTGAAGCATTTGGGTGAATGGCATTTCTGTTTGCACTGACTTTCTTCAGGGAGGGAGGCAGGAGATAAATCAGTATGTTAGATAGCATTAAGAGACTGAATAGGAAGTAAATATGGACATTTTTATTTTGGGCTAATTTGAAAGTTCTCTGGATAATTTGGGTGTTTCCAGCAGAAATGCAATTATACTAGATAATACATTGTTATATAAATACACAATGCACCAGTGAATCAGTATGAGAAAATGTATAAGAACATTGTTGTGGAAACATTAGTAATAAAAATCAATCAGCCAGAGAGCAGTAATGAAATTTAAGAATTAGATATTGTAGGGCTTTGTCCTCTGCATAAATCTAGGTAAAGTTCAGTTTTAGATTATTGCACATGCAATATTACAAAATGTCTAATTTTTAACATACAGTTGAGCTGTGAGGAAATGCTGGTCGAGAGCAGTTAATGATCAGAACCTGAAAAAGATAAATTCTGTCTCCTACAAATCCGTTTTATGATACAAGTTAGCACAAGCATTGATACACACCATTATTTGTCACTAAAACAGCTAACATCAATCTGTTACCATGATTTATTGTGCAGTAGTTCAAGTGCTTCTTTATATGCAGACAGCTGGTGTTGTATATTTTAGATGCAAAGCTGTAGACATGACCATGACTACACAGTGCATTTTATTTTTAATGAAAATCAGATGTGAACAAAGATCATTCAACTTGATGCAATGCATTTAAAACATTTTATTTATTTTGTTAAAAATTTTTATTTATTTGCATTTTTCTCTAAATATTTCTAGTACTACTACTTGTGATGGACAAAACCAGAACTAGTTTCAGGGAACTTATGTATTGCTCTTCCGTCCTGCCAAAATGTTGTAGCTGTATAGCAGTGAAAGAGCTGCTTGATATTGTTTCAGTAACTTTTGCAATGAAGTTTAAATAACGAGAGGAATTGGAGATATGTAAATTATGTTGGTAGGTCATGTATGTGCAAAGTTGGTGTAAAAAGTTAAATAATATATGAAATATTCTTCTTGCCAGAGTTTTGATTTTATAATCCAGAGGCAACTAAACCATGATTTAATGAATGTAGATATGTCTTACAGCATTATCTATATGTAAGGGGTACTTAATCGGCTGTGAAGCTTTGCTATATCCAAGACATGAAAGGTGTCATATTATTGCAAATTGTTTCTGTCATTAATTGTCCTAATAATTTTAATTTGAGAGTGAGTTGAGAAAGCTCTGTATGACCTGTTTAGACAAATGATTTCAAATGTCAGAAAACAAATCCTGCTGACAACAATTGTCTGAAAGAGACTACACAACAGTATAGTACCCAGTTTTCTCATCATTTCATTCCAAAAGTTCTTCAATTGAAATTTCTTTGTAACCTAAAAGTCAACCTCTAAAGAATGGTAGCAGCAAGAAGATAGTTTTTGATAATGACAGCATAAGCACAATTCTTTTGGGAAACTTAGTTAAACTGCATTTAACAAAATGAGATTTTTGTTTTCATGTTTCTGGACATCAATGATAAAACCAACTGCAGAGATGGGCTGAGAGGTGGCAGATGGAGTTCAACCTGGATAAATGTGAGGTGATGCATTTTGGAAGGTCGAATTTGAAAGCTGAGTACAGGATTAAGGATAGAATTCTTGGCAGTGTGGAGGAACAGAGGGATCTTGGTGTGCAGGTACATAGATCCCTTAAAATGGCCGCCCAAGTGGACAGGGTTGTTAAGAAAGCATATGGTGTTTTGGCTTTCATTAACAGGGGGATTGAGTTTAAGTATCGTGAGATCTTGTTGCAGATCTATAAAACTTTGGTTAGACCGCACTTGGAATACTGCATCCAGTTCTGGCCGCCCTATTATAGGAAAGATGTGGATGCTTTGGAGAGGGTTAAGAGGAGGTTTACCAGGATGCTGCCTGGACTGGAGAGCTTATCTTATGAAGAGAGGTTGACTGAGCTCGGACTTTTTTTCATTGGAGAAAAGGAGGAGGAGAGGGGACCTAATTGAGGTATACAAGATAATGAGAGGCATAGATAGAGTCGATAGCCAGAGACTATTTCCCAGGGCAGCAATAGCTAACATGAGCGGTTATAGTTTTAAGCTGGTTGGAGGAAAGTATAGAGGGGATGTCAGAGGCGGGTTCTTTACACAGAGAGTTGAGAACATGGAATGCGTTGCCAGCAGTAGTTGTGGAAGCAAGGTCATTGGGACATTTAAGAGACTGCTGGACATGCATATGGTCACAGAAATTTGAGGGTGCATACATGAGGATCAGTGATTGGCACAACATCGTGGGCTAAAGGGCCTGTTCTGTGCTGTACTTTTCTCTGTTCAACTGTAACACAATGATACATTCAGAGTTCTGACAACTAATTCTGATGGGCTGATGTTGAATCTTACAACGAGATGGAAATTGGAATTGTAGATTTTATTAAAATTTGTTGTAGGTTTTGCCCATGGATCTGAGGTTTTAAGAAAATCTTCTACTGGTGGAAAGATTGCTTCTATTCCCTTGAGGTTTTTGCTGCTTGTTATGATGTTGACTTGTAATAATCTCCTGCCTGCTGAGATTGATGTCATAAAGTTCACTAAATTGTGGGAATCATGCAGACTATGGAGGAGAATGTTGTCGATGTTGATGTTTGGTTAATCAATGATAACAACCCCTGAGCTCTGCCTGCAAATGTTCTCTGAATTCACATTTAAAATCCAAAATCAGTTATGTGTAAAAGTTTTTACCCTACTAAAATATGAATCAAAAATAGTGACACTTTTTTAAAAATAAGAAGAAATGAGTTTGGAGAATTGCTGCAAAACCTTTGCCTAAATCTGAAATCATCTGAATGCATGAATCTTTTGTAAAAAGATAAAAGCAAATTACAGGTACACACAATCCTTTATCCAAAATTCTGAATCTGAAAAGCTCTGAAATCCGAAGATTTTTCATGAATTTTTTTTCTATATAACAAGGTTCTAATCATGCGAACAGATGACCCAACTCCACACCCACTCAACCCACATCACTCAGATGTGACATGGCAGCATGGCCAGCATTGGCAGGCATCAGTTGTGTCTCAGCGCTCGTAGTAGTCACATGTGGGACTGCTGTTCAGTAAGATTCTTTTTACTTCACTGTGAAAATATCATTTATTCTGAAATTCAAAAAATTCCGAAATCCGAATAACAACTGGCCGCAAGAATTTCGGATAAAGGATTGTGATGACTAGGTTTGATCTACTACCCATTAATCTGATGAGGTTGCATGGTTAGAAATGTTCGGTGAGGAGGTACATGTTGAGAAGAGTCTGATAAAGAATGTCAGAAGTACAGTTCTGATGATGGGCCCTGCTCTCAAATCACCAAAGGTGGCGACCAGAAATTAACAACGAGCAGAGGACAGAAATCAAAATAATCTAAAGGTTAACAGTCCTCTAACAATATCCATAGTTACATTTTGGACAGAGTCAATATTTGAAGCTAAAGGAACTTGTCACACACATATATTTTAATAATTGCAGGGACCTGAATCTTTATACGGACTAAAAAAATCAAAAAGCAAAAGAGATTTGGAGGACAGGTTCATGGAATGTCATTCAGACAGTAAGTTAGAACAATACATGCAGCCAAACAGGGGAGAGGCTATTTTAGTTCTTGTCTTCTACACTGAGGCAAGATTAATTAGTAATCTCAGTAAGAGTTCCTTGAGAGAAGATTGATCAAGATACAATAGAATTTAATTTTGTATTCAAGAGCAACTTTCATAAATCTGAACTGAGTATAATACACTTCAAAACAAGTTATGTCTCTGTGAGAAGCAAGTTAGATTCAGAAGATGGTGCGGTGGCTCAGTGGTTAGCACTGCTGCCTCACGGCACCAGGGTCCCAGGTTCGATTCCTTGGGCGACTGTCTGTGTGGAGTTTGCACATTCTCCCCATGTCTGTGTAGGTTTCCTGCAAGTGCTCCGGTTTCCTCCCATAGTCCAAAGATGTGTGGGTCAGGTAAATTGGCCATGTTAAATTGCCCATAGTGTTAGGTGCATTAGAGAGAGGGAAATGGGCCAGGATGGGTTGCTCTCCGGAGAGTCGATGTGGACTTATTGAGCCAAAGGGCTTGTTTCCACACTGTAGGGAATCTAATCAAAAATCTAATCAAATTGGATTGAAGGGAATTAAGGTAATAACAATCGTGAACATTTAAATAAAATTCATAATTCTCAACGAACATATGTCCCATTACAAAAAGTGCTATGCAACATAAAAGGTAAAATTCTACAAGAGATGCAGGAGCAGAACCTTGGTGCAAAAATCATCAAACATTGCAGGACAGAATAAGAGTGTGGTTAATAAAATATTCAGCATCCCAGGCTTTACTAATATCCAAAAGTACTAAAACCAAGAAAGTTAGACTTTCATTTAACACTGGCTTGGCTCAACTGGAATACAGTACAACCTCGATTATTCGAATTTCAGATTATCCGAACCAGATCTGAAGGTCTCAGTGCTTGGCTAAGCTGTGTTATCTGGCATTCGATTATCCGAACAAAATGCTCCCCATCCGTGTTGTTCAAATAATGGAAGTTGCCCTGTACTATAACCAGTTTTAGACACCACACCTCACTTTAGGATGGATGTGAAGGCTTTACAGAAAAATGTGGAAAAGAATCACAAGAATAGCTCCAGGAATGGAGTTATGTACAAATATTGAAAAGGCTGGGACTGTTAACCTATGGAAAAAATACAACTGCAAAGAAGATTTGGTAGAGGTGTTCAAAATCATTGGGATCTGGACAGTGTACATAGAGAAAGACTGTTCACATTGGTGGAAAAATTAAGAATAAGAGAGCACAGATTTAAAATAGTGAGCCACATAAGCAATGTCAACATGAGGGGATACCTTTTTTACATAGCTAGTGGTTTAAGCTATGGAATGTGTTGTCTGAGAGCATGGGTGAAAGTATGTTCAGTCAAGGCATTTGAGAAGAAAATCAGTTATTATTTGAGAAGGAAGAATAGGTCAGGCAGGGAGAAGCAGAGAGTTACAGTTCTTCAGAGAATGAATGCGGCAATGATAGAAAGAATAGTCTCTCAATGCTGTAATGATTCTGGGTCATTTTCACCGTAGTGTGTTGTTAATAAGTGGAGTTCAATAAGAATCTGAATCGGGCCACACCTATTTGCAGTTGGTATTAATGACTTGGATCAAAGGCCCAGTGTGATACTTTGTTGTATAATACTCCTGTGGTGCACTATGTGGCATTTCATTATTTTAACTGTACTACAAATATAAGTTACTATAGAAACTGTTGTTCACAACATTAGTCAAAATTTGTACAGTGATGTTTTTTTGACCATGTTTGATAGTTATAAACAATAAGCTTTTGGTCATACTTTGCAACCTGCCAATTAACTTACAGAGGAAAAAAATCAACACTGGAAACTAGTTCAACTAAGCTGGATCATATTCGATCGCCAATGCATGAATGTCCTGATCTTCCAAAATGAAATGACTGTTTACAGTGTTTAGTAACTGAAAGTGTTCTCCAAAGGTGGGTATCAAAGCAAAACACTTGTGGAAAATGAGTATTATGGAAATGAATATTATGCCAATCATTGATTTGTCTGACATTGAGTAGTTTCCTACCAAATCCTCATCCTGAAGATTTTAAATTGCCACAGTTGCCTTGCAGTATTAATAATTCCTATGCATGTATTTCGACTAATTACTAAATACTATCCACTGGACTTCTATTATAACATGACATTACTTCTGAACTGTTAGCTGTGATGGTGAATGAGTTTTCTCTAAAAACTCAGATTTGTAAAAATTGAAATGTCTAAAACTGCAGTTTTTATTTAAAATAACAATGCATATATTACATTATTGATATAGTTAGATTATTCATATCTCTCAGTATATAGATTTTAACTATTTAAAACTGTTGTATAAGATTATATACCCTCAGCCACCATTCATTAGGAAGGTCAAATTATTTCAGGCAATGGGATTCTTTGCAATGACTGCCAGTTATGCAACTGCTGCTTATGTGATCAACAGGCAGGATGTGCACTGATTCAGAACAAGGTGATCAGTGTTGACTTTTAATTGGTGGTGGAGGATGGAATACCAAGTATTCCATGTGTACTAGTTTTGATGACTAAATGGGCGGCACGGTGGCACAGTGGTTAGCACTGCTGCCTCACAGTACCAGAGACCTGGGTTCAATTCCCACCTCAGACGACTGACTGTGTGGAGTTTGCACATTCTCCCCGTGTCTGCGTGGGTTTCCTCCGGGTGCTCCGGTTTCCTCCCACAGTCCAAAGATGTGCAGGTCAGGTGAATTGGCCATGCTAAATTGCCCGTAGTGTTAGGTGCAGGGGTATATGTAGGGGAATAGGTCTGGGTGGGTGCGCTTCGGTGGGTCAGTGTGGACTTGTTGGGCCAGTTTCCACACTGTAAGTAATCTAAATGCTTTACGATTAAAACTCATAGCCTGAATACCAGGCCAACATAGGAATTTGATCCCTTCAAAAACTTAAAATATAAGCTCTTGTTGTACAGTATATGCTTGTCAGAATATCTATTTGTAAGTTCTGCTTTTGGCTGATCCTGTCCTCCCTCTACAGTTTATCCTCATCAGCAAGATACTGATGTGTCTTGTTCAGAAATCTGTCTGAGACCATTATCAAATCAGCTCATTCTAGATGAGGGCACACTGGGCTTGGTCATGGTTCCACTTGTGGCCAGGCATGATCAGTACTGGTGCATGATTCAATAAGGGATGTTGAGCAGTGCTGCTGTAGACAACTAATTTCTGTTTGTGTGAGAAGAGTAAATGATTTATCAGCACTAATTTGGTACTCTGTTATAATTTGAATCACTACTGTAAACTCTTTGGACGATATGTATTGCCATATTCATGTAATATCCAACCCTGTACCATTTTCAAGATTAGAATCGTGCTGGAAAAGCACAGCAGTTCAGGCAGCATCTGAGGAGCAGGAAAATCGACATTTCGGGCAAAAGCCCTTCATCAGGAATGGAGGCAGGGAGCCTGCAGGGTGGAGAGATAAATGAGAGGAGGGTGGGGGTGGGGAGAAAGTAGCATAGAGTACAATAGGTGAATGGGGGTAAGGATGGAGGTGGTTGTTCAGGAAGGAGGGTGGGGGAAGGTAGCAAAGAGTACAATGGGTGAATGGGGGTGGGGATGAAGGTGATAGATCAGAGAGGAGGGTGGAGTGGATAAGTGGAAAGGAAGATAGGCAGGTAGGACAAGTCATGGGGACAGTGCTGAGTTGGACGTTTGGAACTAGGGTGAGGTGGGGGAAGGGGAAATGAGGAAACTAGTGAAGTCATCGATCACCATGGGGATGGTAGCTGCACCAGCCACATGGCTAATGGCGTCAGAGCAGTTCCAGAGGCCGGGGAAATCTTCTGGAATGTTTGAAGAGAGAGAGGAGGAAAACTTCTTCAAGACAGGCATCCTTGCAAGGGTCTAACCCTAATCCTATCTCTCCACCCTGCAAGAACTCTGCCTCTATTCCTGATGAAGGGTTTTTGCCCGAAACATCGATTTTCCTGCTTCTTGGATGCAGCTTGAACTGCTGTGCTTTTCCAGCACCACTCTAATCTAGAATCTGGTTTCCAGCATCTGCAGTCCTTGTTTTTACCTGTACCATTTTCAGACATGTTATATGGTAAACAAAATCAAAAATCATCATTACACTTTCTGCTTGTTCACTGAAGAACTTTGAGGCAAATTTCTCCATCTTACAACACCTTGCATGAAATAAATGAAAAGATCAGACAGAGTCTGGATCATTCAAACTATAGTTTTGCCTCTTGGCAAGGAAGGATATATTTGTCGTCTTAGAAGCGGTGCATCAAATGTTTTCTGAGAGAAGAGGCTTGACCAACAAAAACTGAGTAGTATAGCCCTTTAATTCTCTGATGGTTGTACGGATGAGAGGCAGTTTTAATACTGATTTCAATAGGGTAGATGCTAAGAAGCTGCTTCTCCTGTCTGGAAAGTCTAAAACTAAGGCTAGATCTTCTCATCCTGACACAGGGCCAAATTGTGTCAGTGGACTTTAAAAATGGTGAGTATGACACCCATTCTTAACCTGATTACGGTGCTGGAAATTTTCACAGATGTGGAATAAGAGACTAGTCGGGAATGCATATGCTGCTTTCTGACTTTTACTGGCACTGTTGCAAAAATGGACACATTTGGCCTTCTGTACTTTTGATTGGAGCTGGGCTGGATTGGGAAACTCAGCAGCACAAAAGCATAGTACATCATTGGGCTCCATGGATTAGGGCAGAAACCAAATGGGGAAAAAAAAACACCAAAAACCTTTTTTAACTTCAAATGTCATATTGAAATGCCACACAGTGATCACAGTCCTCTCTAAAAGGCACTTACCTATACATTACCAAACAACGTTATTGCCAGATTGTCTCATCCAATATCTAGAAAGCTATAAAGGAAAGGAACAGCATTGTAAAAATGGAAAAGTGTTCAGATGTATCAGTACGTTATCTATTGGATAAAATGCTATTCTGAATTATAAATAGGAAAATCCATTTCTGGTGGTCTTCAACCAAACCCATTCCCTTCCATGTGATAGCAAGAAACAGTTGAAGGCACTCAATACTGCAATGACTGTTGACAACACCGGCAATAGGACTTGTGCTGTAGAGCTTGCCTGCTCCCCTAGCCAAGCTGTTCCAGTACAGGTTGCAACAGTGACATCTATCCAGTGACAATGTGGAAAACTGCCCAGTTATGTCCAGTACATACAAATCCAACCCAGCTAACTACAGCCCCATCAGTCTACTCTCGATCACCAATAAAGTGATGGAAGGAATCATCCACAGTGCTATCAAGCAGCACTTGCTCAGTAATAATCTGCTCAGTGACGCCCAGTTTGGATTCCAGCAGGGCCACTCAGCTCCGGACCTCATATTACAGCCTTGGTTCAGACATGGACAGAAGTGCTGAATTTCAGTGGGGAAGTGAGAGTGACAGCCCTTGACACCAAGGCTGATTCCAGTTTTGCTAAGGGTACTTGATGCCACACTCAGTCAAATACAATGGGTATCAGGGACAAACCGTCTGCTGGTTGGAGTTGTACCTGGCATATCGAATGATGTTTGTGGTTGTCAGAGGTCTGTCATCTCAGCTCCAGGACATCTCTGTAGGAGTTCCTCATGGTGTTCCAGGCCTAGCTGTCTTCAGCTGCTTCATCAAAGACCTTACCTACATCATAAGGTCAGAAATGGGGATGTTCACCAACGATCGCTCCTGAGCTTTTTTCATTCAGTACTTCTCAGATACTGAAGCAGTCTGTGTTCAAATGCAACAAGATCTGGACAATATTCAGGCTTGGGCTGACTTATGGCAAGTAACATTCATGTCACACAAGTGCAAGGCTATGACCCATCATCAATAAGAGACAATCTGATCACTGTCCTTTGATATTCAGTGGTGTTAGCATCACTGAATCCCCTGATAACAACATCTTTGGGATTACCATTGACCAGAAACTCAATTCGACCCACTATAGATATGCAGTGGCTACAAGAGCAGTTTAAAGGTTAGGAATATTGCAGCAAATAACTCACTTCCTGACTCCCCAAAATCTGTCCACCAGTTACAAGGCACAATTCAGGAGTATGATGGAATACTCCTCACTTGCCTGGATGGATGCAGCACCAATAACACTCAAGAAGCTTGACACCATCCACGACAAAGCAGCCCACTTGATTGGCGTCATATCCAGGACAAAGCATCCATTCCCTCCACCACCAACACTCAACATAGCAACGGTGTGTACCGTCTATAAGATGCATTGCAAAAATTGACTAAAGATCCTCAGACAGCACCTTCCACATCTATGACCACTTCCATCTCGAAGGGCAAAGGCAACAGATACATGTGAACACCACCACCTTCAGGCTCCCCTCCCAAACCCGTCACCATCCTGACTTTTTGAAATATATTGCCATTCCTTCACTGTTGTTGGGTCAACATTGACTAGATTAGATTAGATTACTTTCAATGTGGAAACAGGTCCTTCGGCCCAACAAGTCCACACCGACCCGCCGAAGAGCAACTCACCCAGACCCATTCCCCTAAATTTACCCCTTCACCTAATACTGCAGGCAATTTAGCGTGGCCAATTCTCCTGACCTGCACATCTTTGGACTGTGGGTGGAAACTGGAGCACCCGGAGGAAACCCACGCAGACACAGGGAGAGTGTGCAAACTCCACACAGACAGTTCCCCGAGTTGGGAATTGAACCCGGGTCTCTGGCCACCGTGCCACCCAAGCATCCTGGAATTCCCTCCCTAAAGACATTATGGTCTACCTACAGCACATGGACTGCAGCAGTTCAAGAAGGCAGCTCGCCCCCAACTTCTCAAGAGGCAACGAGGGACAGGCAATAAATTCTGTCCAGCCAGCAAGGTCCAAATCCCAATGATTCTTGATGCCAATTGTTTGGTTGTGTCGAAAACCTGATAGCTAGTTGAGCTGCAGTCTGAATTCAAAGGCTTCAATGTTCAGAAAAGTTTGTTAACAGTTGTTTGGTGGAATTTGGCTAAGCTAGGTTTGTTACACAACTGTCAAGAGGAATTGGATTGTGTTTATTTTGACAACTAAGTCATAGAGATGTACAGCATGGAAACAGATCCTTTGGTCCAACCCGTCCATGCCGACCAGATATCCCAACCCAATCTAGTCCCACCTGCCAGCACCCGGCCCATATCTCTCCAATATTTCCATCCAAATGCCTCTTATATATCTTTTGCCCCTTAGGTCTCTTTTATATCTTTCCCCTCTCACCCTAAACCTATGCCCTTTCGTTCTGGACTCCCTGACCCCAGGGAAAAGACTTTGTCTATTTATCCTATCCATGCCCCTCAGCCCATTGGCCCATCTGGTTCAGATCCTGTTGTAATCTGAGGTAACCCTCTTCGCTGTCCACTACACCTCCAATTTTAGTGTCATCTGCAAACTTACTAATTGTACCTCTTATACTCTCATCCAAATCATTTATGTAAATGACAAAAAGTAGAGGGTCTAGCACCGATCCTTGTGGCACTCCACTGGTCACAGGCCTCCAGTCTGAAAAACAACCCTCCACCACCACCACCCTCTATCTTCTACCTTTTGAGCCAGTTCTGTATCCAAATGGCTAGTTCGCCCTGTATTCCATGAGACCGAACATTGCTAATCAGTCTCCCATGGGGAACCTTGTCACACGCCTTACTGAAGTCCATATAGATCACATCTACTGCTCTGCCCTCATCAATCCTCTTTGTTACTTCATCAAAAAACTCAATCAAGTTTGTGAGACATGATTTCCCTCGCACAAAGCCATGTTGACTATCCCGAATCAGCCCTTGCCTTTCCAAGTACATGTACATTCTGTCCCTCAGGATTCCCTCCAATGACTTGCCCACCACTGAGGTCAGGCTCACTGGTCTATATTTCCCTGGCTTGTCTTTACTGCCCTTCTTGAACAGTGGCACCATGTTTGCCAACCTCCAGTCTTCCAGCACCTCACATGTGACTATCAATGATACAAATATCTCAGCAAGAGGCCCAGTAATCACTTCCTTAGCTTCCCACAGAGTTCTCGGGTACACCTGATCAGGTCCTGGGGATTTATCCACCTTTAACCGTTTCAAGACATCCAGCACTTCCTCCTCTGTAATCTGGACATTTTACAAGATGTCACCATGTATTTCTCTACAGTCTATGTCTTCCATATCCTTTTCCACAGTAAATACTGATGCAAAATATTCATTTAGTATCTCCCCCATTTTCTGTGGCTCCACACAAAGGCCGCCTTGCTGATCTTTGAGGGGCCCTATTCTCTCCCTAGTTACCCTTTTGTCCTTTAATATATTTGTAAAAACCCTTTGGTTTCTCCTTAATTCTATTTGTCAAAGCTATCTCATGTCCCCGTTTTCACTCGATCTATCCTGTCTATACCTGACACATGCTTCCTCTTTATTCTTAACCAAACCCTCAATTTCTTTAGTCATCCAGCATTCCCTATACCTACTAGCCTTCCCTTTCATCCTGACAGGAATATACTTTCTCTGGATTTTTGTTATTTCATTTTTGAAGTCTTCCCATTTTCCAGCCGTCCCTTTACCTGCGAACATCTGCCTCCAATCAGCTTTTGAACATTCTTGCCTAATACCTTCGAAATTGGCCTTTCTCCAAATTAGAGCTTCAACTTTTAGATCTAGGCTATCCTTTTCCATCACTATTTTAAATCTAACGGAATTATGGTCGCTGGCCCCAAAGTGCTCCCCCACTGACACCTCAGTCACCTATCCTGCATTATTTCCAAGAGTAGGTCAAGTTTTGTACCTTCTCTAGTAGGTACATCCACATACTGAATCAGAAAATTGTCTTGTACACACTTAAGAAATTCTTCTCCATATAAACCTTTAACACTATGGCAGTCCCAGTCGATGTTTGGAAAGTTAAAGTCCCCTACCATAACCACCCTATTATTCCTTGCAAATGTTGTCCTAGGGCTGTTGAATTCTATGCTGTATATTGGGTAACTAGGTTAATGGTAGCAGATTTAGTGAACTGGTGTGGAATGGTTCAGAGCTGACAGTTGGCGACCTCACTTGCTCACCTTCAGAACTGGGCTAATGTTTCAGCAAATGGGCCTTTTAATCTGGCCACCTAGACATTGAATCAACTTTGTTTGATGGCAGTCCATTATTCATCTGCTGAATGCACATTGTGTGGTGGATTACTGCGGAAGAGGTGGGATTGCAATGTTGAGAAATTTCTGGACTCCAAATTCCCAACTCAAAGCTGAAAATCTGAACTGCAATTTTAGAATAAGGCGTTGTTTGGTGTTTCTGCTATTCCATAAAAATAACTTGCTTTAAACTATTAAATAAGGAACAAAACAATATTTATTACATGTAGATGGTTCAGCAGTCTGTAACTGAAAGTCTTTCTTTAGCTTTTTTGTGTCTGCAGTACAAAACTGATCAGCTTAGTGATGGACAATTGAAATAAAAATCTATTAATCTGTCTATTCTTGTAGTCAGGAGAAGTAGATGAAAGTTATTGTCATTCGCAAATGAACAGTCAAGAAATGATTTGGTCTTTGCACCTATCCATCACTGATTTTAAACTATGTAATGTAGAGAAATGTGAGGTTGTGCACTTTGACAAGAGAAGAAGAGCTGAATATTATTTAAATGGAGAAGGTGTACAGAAAGCTACAGCAAGGTTTGGCTCCATGCCCTTAAATCACAAAATGCTTTCATTGAAGTTCAATAGGTAATAAGGAAGGCAAATGGAATGCTGACCTGTAAAATAAAGGGAATTCAGAATAAAAGTAGGGAGATTTTGTTAGAGCAATACAAGGCACCAGTCAGACCACAGCTGGAATACTATGAACAGTTTTGGGCCCCTTATTTAAGGAAAATCTCCTAGCATTGAAGACAGTTCAGCGAAGTTTCTGTAGGCTGATATGGAGAGTCTGTCTTATGAGGTGAGGTTGAGTAGATTAGGCATAAACTCATTGATACCAAAGTTTGAGTCTGCATTTTCATTGACACTTAAATGTACTTTCTTAATTCATATCTTCATCACCTAGCCAGCCACAACATGCAAGGAATTTGTTAAAAACTTAAGCACAATGAATTGAACCCTAAACTATCAGACTTTTGAGCATTCCTCTGTAATTGTAATTTACTACATACAGCATCACATTTACAGGGAGTTCTTCAGTATTCATGCCGTGCGTTGTTTTGGAAACCAATTTTAAAAATCTAACGCCTGAGTCAGTAGTATTTTGAGATGTCCACCTTAAGTATTCTATTTGTTTGAGAGTTTCATGCTAATACACATATGAGTCTGTCTTGTTTTGGTCAAATTCAAAAAGATAAATTTTGAGGATTGACTCTTAAGGAATGAAATAAAATGCAGAATTTATTGCACAGTTGAGAAGGTATAATTAATCATGAGTGAATTGGTTTCAATCATATGAGAATAAATTCTGTCTTTCATAAACCCTCACCAAGTGAATATATTTAAATAATAATTGCATCTTAACTACCTAACATTAGGAAGATGAGAGAGAAAGTAATTTATTTCTGTTATAAAGGTGTCTTAAGACCAAGTAATACAATGCTTTGAATCCTATTTGTAAAGAGAAATTTTAATTTGCCTCTTAACTGTTCCCATTGTATAACGACATTCTATCGATCAGTAAATTTGTATAGATACTGATAGAAGAAACAAAAAGCCATCAGCTTAGCAAAAGTTAGGATAAGAAAGCTTTTTGTTTCCATTTAGTTGAAAGCTTTTGAATTCAGTTAGAGTAAATCCTATTGAAGCCTAGTATGAAAATAGTTTCTCCGAGAAAGCTAAATTTGTTCAGAACAGATGAGGGAATCAGTTAGTTCACTGTAAAGGTTTCAGTTGTGAAAACTTCCATACCAGATTAGAAATCTACATTAGTTATTCAGAGCTGAGAAAATCCAAGATCTCAATTGTAAGAGTCATTGTTAAAAAGCTTTGCTGCTCAGATGACCAGAAAAAGAAACCGCTAGTTAAGTCATATACAGATTTGAGAATAGTAACTTTTTTATGTGCTTTGATCAACTGTAAAATGATAACATCAATGATCAAGTTTAATTTTTTTTCCCAGGTCTTTTAAACCGTTGTACCTGGAAAGCTTTTTTATTAAAAAAAATATAATATACTTCTGTTTTATTAAACGAAACCTGTATCTCTTTTAATTCCTGTTTCAGTGAAAGTCTGCCGTGCTAGTTTATTTTTTTATCAAGCCAAACTAATTCTGGAGTTTGGATTATCCAGTTGTAACATCAATTGAGATCATCATAATGCAATACTAAGCCTATTCCATATTCATTTTCAATGATTACTGAAATGAAGAGCTTTAAAAATGAATTCAGAATCGTAAAATTGTTGTAATGCAGAAGAAGGCTATTCAACCCTAAATGACTGTACTGGCTCTCCAAATGAGCATCATGACTTAGTGCCATTCTCCTGCCTGCTTTGTGTAACCCTGCATGTTACTTCCATTTCAGTAATCATTTAATACTCTTTTGAATGTCCCAATTGAATCTGTATTGCATACACTTCCAAACTGTGCATTTCAAGACCTAAATTACTCACTGTGTGAAAAGGGTCGCCTCTCATTTATTTTATTTTGCAAATCATTGCTAGACTGTATTCTCTTGTTTCCTAAATATCCTATGAAATATCTCCTCCTATCCATGGAAAGCAGCCCCCTCTTCTTAAACTATTCTCATCACTGAAATTTTTCATCCCACGACCTATTCTGGCAAATCATTCCATACTCCAGGTTCTTGGGAAGAGTCACTGGACTTGAAAAGTTTACTCTGCTTTCTCTTCACAGATGCTGCCAGACCTGCTGAGTTATTCCAGCAATTTCTGCTTTTGTGTCCGTGTTCTGCCTGATGTGTTCACAGCCTGGCACTCAGTACAACGTGTCACCTGAAGTCTAGCTGAGCATTACACAGGTTTAATGTAAGTCCCCTCCTCTTGTACTCAGTGCCACTATTAATAGAACGTAGGATACTAAATGCCTTTCTGACCACTCTCTCCACCTGCCCTACACTTTTAAAGATGAAGGCATATATTTTTCAGAATCTCCCTGCTCCTATGGCCCCTTTAGAACAGTGCCTCTGTCTGCCCTTTTCTATCATACTCCCAGCTTTAGCCTGGTGAAAGATGACTATGGCATATGCTGGAACCTCTTTGACAACAAAAGGCCCAAACAATTTTAACACATAGTCCTCCATTACTAAAGTTCCAGACCAACTCCTACTCCAGACATGATTGAAAGGAAACTGAGAAAGACTCAAAGGTGTAGTTAAGTTTTGGTGAGGTGGAGGAAGCAGATTCTGATCTAGTAGGGATGTCCAAGGATTCTAGAGGGCCCCTCTGGAGAAGAAAGCCTTTAATTTTAAGAGATATACTGGCCTGGCCATCTGGCCTTGCAGCCCCTCACACCAGCTTGTCCAACTGCAGTTGGCAATGTGCAAGTTTGAAAGAAATTGATGTGTGAATGATTGACAGAACCAAAGCCAGACTTTTGAAATCCATTTGGCTTCACCTTAAGATTGTTCACATTAGAGCTCAAACCAATCTCGGTTTTCATCCATAAAGAAATTCTGCCATTTTAAGCAGCCCATAATCAAGATCAGATTATCAGTGCTTCTAGAAAAGGAAACTGAACATCTGCTCCCAAGCCCACTCTTGCCTGGCTGCTTTTTACCAGATGTGCTGAGCTATCTTAATTGCTTTTCAGTACCCATTCACCACTTAAAAGGCCACTGATCTCAAACCAGGAGTTGGAGTATAACTACATTACATTGTATCTTTCTTCATTTCACTTATCATGGTCTAAGTCAAGGCCAGTGATGTTTTCATTGGTTTTCTTTATGTTAAAAATATTGAAAGTTAAACATTGAACACACATGCTTTAACTTGTTCTACGTAATTTAGTTTTCTTCTACACCCAATTGCCTTGTAACCCAAATACATTCAAGTCACATACTTATCAGAAATTGATTGATTAACCAATTGAGCTGAGTGCAGTTTCAAAAGTTTATTGGTTTTTCGACTAACTTCCGACAAGATTTTCCTCCAAACCAATTACTTGACAAGTGGGCTCTGGTAGAGGAGTTATCATGGAAAATGTCAATCATCATTAACTGGTGCATTCTATTTTTTTATTTCAAGTTCATTTTTCATGAAAAATGCCATATACTTTGTGGCACAATAGACAAACATATTTATTACTGCAATGTATGTTGCGAATTTTAATCCACTATATTATGAATTGGCAGCAAATTGTAACTTTTTAAAAAGTTGTTCAAGATTTTACAGTACTCTTATCCCTCTAGTACCAGCAACTTTTCATCGAGGGATATCATTGTATTTGAAACAATCTTATTTTTTTTCTGCCTTTGTTAATATACACACTAAGTTATATCAGCATACAATCTCAAATAATTTAAGTTAATGCAGGCAGTCTTTTACTTCTGCAGAATGACTCAGAATATGGTCACATGGTGTTACAGGCAGCCTGTTTTATTGTTCAATATATTTCAATTTGAACTGTTATTAGGCAAATTCTGCACATATGGTTTCAATCCAATTACTGACTGACTCAGAATTTGAGACTGAAAGCCAATTTTTGAGCATGACTTGAAGAAGCATGCCCTCTGACCATCCAATCAGAACAAAGGAAGACAGTGATAAAACCATGAGTTAGGAGGAAATGGCAGAGTTGCAAGGCCTGTTAACTGGAAAGGCCATTTGAAGCAGAGAGTATAAAGCTTTGTTGGAGACAAAAGTAGAAATTGCTGGAAAAGCTCAGCCGGTTTGACAGCATGTGTGGAGAGAAATCAGAGGTAACATTTTGGGTCAAGTGACCCTTAGAACAAAGTTTGTTAGCACTGTTACTAGAAAGACACTTGTATATTCACTTAATAATTTAACATTCAATGCTCTTCATTAGTCATGTTACTTAATTCAACACTATTGCTGACAATTCAAATGGTTCATTTTAAGAATCCTGTAAACTGTAAACATTTCTAGATCTAAAATATTTGGGGCAGCACGGTGGCTCAGTGGTTACCAGGTTCAATTCTAGCCTCGGGTGACTGTCTGTGTGGAGTTTGTACATTCTCCACGTGTCTGCATGAGTTTCTGCTGAGTGCTCCCACTTCCTCCCACAGTCCACAGAAATGAACCTTCCAGCTCAGTGAGCAAACCTACATCCAGTCCACAGATGTACAGGTTGGGTGGATTGGCCATGCTAAATTGCCCATAGTGTTAGGTACGTTAGTCAGAGGAAAATTGGACTGGGTGGGTTACTGTTTGGAGGATTGGTATAGACTTGTTGGGCCGAAGGGCCTGTTTCCACACTGTAAGGAATCTAAAATATATGTACGTGGAATGTAACATATTTACAATGAATGTTTTCAAATGTTGGAAGAGCCAAAATGATCAGATTCATTTGTGTCGCTGTTCTATCACTGTACCCATATGCTGTAGCTCAAGTTAATCTTTTATTGTATGGTTTGATGCCGCACTGAGTTTGGGTTCAAGACAGACTAGTCAAAGAGAAGGCAAAGCCTTGAATTTCAGGCTTAGACTTCAAAGAATATTTCCATTGTGCAATAATAGTATAAATTGCTATATACCGTAATCATAGATTATACCAGACTTTGATCTTATAGTTTCAGTGGATGAGGATTAATCTATTTATTTTTTGTACTCATGTCAATACACTCTTAAGACTCTCTCTGAAGTTTTGGTCTGTTGTAGTTTAGTTCACTGTTTTAAGAGTGTTCTAACTCTGTCTACACTGTGCTCTTTATGCTTAATGATACTATTGCAACTTGCCCCTGGATCCCAAAGTCCTTACACAAAAGTTGGGATGTTGTCCTACCATCAGTCCAGTACAGTTTGTGAATACATGGTGGGTTGCGATTCGGCGGATCGGTGTGGACTTGTTGGGCCGAAGGGCCTGTTTCCACACAGTAAATAATCTAATCTAATCTAATCTAATCTAAGTTTTGAAAGGACAGTTTAAGGGCTGCATTTAGTGGTGGGCCTGATCGTTGGATGGTATCCGAGTGCAGTAATAGCCAAATGTTGCAATAAAGTTGTAAAATACTTAGTAATCAATTGTCATCTATGGGTCAGAGCAACAGGGTTGTGCAGAACAACCTGACCAAACATAAAGCACTTTCTGTGAAAGTGAGGGTTGATTATGTTAGTTATGGGTAGGTCAGTGCATTAGAGTTTGCATGAGAACAAGAGAATAGATGGGAATGTGAAAGGAATGGGGTGGGGATGGCATGGGTAGACTTTTAAACAAGTTGCAAGAAAGAAGTTTCAAAATAAAGAAATAAATATTTGCACCACAAATATTTGTGGGCGGCACGGTGGCACAGTGGTTAGCACTGCTGCCTCGCAGTGCCAGAGACCGGGGTTCAATTCCCACCTCAGGCGACTGACTGTGTGGAGTTTGCACATTCTCCCAGTATCTGCGTGGGTTTCCTCCCACAATCCAAAAAATGTGCAGGTCAGGTGAATTGGCCATGCTAAATTGCCCGTAGTGTTAGGTGAAGGGGTAAATGTAGGGGAATAGGTCTTGGGTGGGTTGCGCTTCAGGGGGTCAGTGTGGACTTGTTGGGCCGAAGGGCCTGTTTTCACACTGTAAGTAATCTAATCTAATCTAAAATGGCTTTTTGGCTCAGTGACTGTATGCGGTGGTTTCCTCAGCATCGTAGTGGGTCTGGCCTGGGATTCAAACAGAGGGTCAGTATTTTAAAATTTTTTTTTCTTCTTTTTTCCCTAAGAATTTGTACTCCAGAATCTGTACCTAGGTACCTTTGTATCTAAGATGGCGCCAGAAGCCGCAACTTTGTAAACCTTTCACTGTGCTCATGTGTAACATGACAGTAAAGCCAATTCAATTCAACATTTTACCTATAAGTCCATAGTGAAAATTGAGTTTTAGTGTAAAACATGGCTGTATGAGAGGAAGGTATATGTCATCGATTCATTGATTTTTTTTATAAAAGGTCTTTCCCATGGTGTAGTGAGCTTTCAGATCATGTAATAGATATTTACAGCCTACACACCTTCAACTAGTTAATGCAAAGGGGAACTCCGTCTATACATTTGTTGTTTCAGACTTGAAATTTAATGAGCAGACATAGTTTAGCTGCAGTAACAGCGACGATATACCTGGGCTGACAGCCAGATCCAAGTGAAAGTAGACCAATCTGTTGGTTCTTTTGTGAAATGTCTGTATTCTGGATAGTTGATTTAGTCTGCAGATTTAAGTAAATTTCCTTGTAGTGGCTGTGTGGTTTTACAGATGTTTGAAGTGTGATTTGTTTAAACACAAGATTTAGGAAAAGAAAATAGATTTTGGTTTAATAGGCATCTTTTGTTTGGCAGGAGAACAGCCATGGATCAGTTTAGTCATAATGAGTTCATACATCTCATTGCAAACCAGTTTTATCAAGAACTTTTCTCAGAGTCCTGTAAATAAAGCTTAGAGAATGAAATTCTCCTTTTATTGATCATTGAAATTGCAAATCGCCTGTCACCTTTCTTTCTTTTTGGATCTTTGTTTATTTCTCTCTCCACAAACTCTACTAATACCGAGTGTAATTTCTCACAATGTATGTGTTCCTGCCATAAGCTAGTGCATACTTTGAACTATTTAAGATCTGCTAATAAGTAGTCGTTTATTCCAGGCTACAGTGAGCAAGCAATATTTTCAGTCTTAATATTTAAGTTCCTTCAGTCAATAGACATTTTCTTTATACATTTTAGGCAAATTACATTCCAGTTAAAGAATCACTAAATAATTGTATTCCCAGAGTAACTGACATCAAGAACAGCTTCTATTCTTGCTCCTTTCATTCTAGAATCTTCATGTCTTTTCCATCCCTACTCTTTTCTCACTAATTGTGAACACAAAGCAGTTTTGCATTCTTTGTACCACACCTCTATTCTAGGACGCATTCCTCTATGCTACAAAAGCCTGATTGATACTACAAAACATTAACCATCTCTGCATTCACTAACTCCAATCATAGTCTGAAATTATATATTTGTTATACAGCTGTGGAATCCTGCATGTTTTCATCATACATTTAATTTTTCGAGTTAGTTGTCTTCATGTCAGTTGTTTTATGATTTAGTTTTGGGTTGATAGCAGCTCAGTTCAGTGTTAAATGTGCGCAATTTGTCAATTGACACTTTCTCCCCAACATTTCACTGCTCTTTATTCACACCTACACTTTCGTAAAGAGTAGTAAATCCAATCATATTAGGTAGTTTGCACTTACTGATCACTTGGGTTTGGTAAGGATTGATTGAATTGTTAGACTTATTTGTCCTCTCATGAAAAGAAAGTAGTGTATTACTTTGCTAAAGATATACAAAGAATATTTTTTAAAAAGATTAAAAGGTTTTTATTATGGTAAAAACCATGGACGAGTGTGACGTGAATTCCAGTTACAAATCCTGACCTGTAGACTTGAACGTATGCATCTCAGCTGGCACTTGATGCAGTGCAAGTGCTGCACTGTTGAATTAGATGTTAAACAAACGCCCCTTTCAGATGGACAGAAATGATACTACAGTACTAATCTGCAGGAGGGTAGAGGAGTTGCCTCCAGCCACTGATCAGCATTTGGACTCCATCAACGTCACACAAACATTTACCTTCATTATATCCATTATATCTTCAGCAAACTTCACACAAGCAGTTGGGAGAGATCATATCACAAGAGTGTGTATTTCTGTGATATTGGAGTTGTATGGGAATTGAACTGGTAGATCTTTCATTTCCCTTTTTTAAAAAGGTTAAAGTGCACTAGTCTAGTTAACGATTAGATTTTTACTATCAACCTGTTCAGAAATGTTCTTACACACCTCTAGAGCAGGCAGGACTTGAATCCAGGCCTCCTGACTTAGAGGTAGGGACCATAACCACGGTGCTATAAGACATCAAGTTAATACATTAATGAGGGAACAGACTGAGGAACAGTTATCAGTCAGTCACCTGAAACCTGAATAGGATCTCAGCAGGTGATCATTACTGTTGAAGCTATAAGTCATCTCAGTTCACTTCAACTCCATTTAAGGGAGGGCCTGCTCAAAGCATATGCCCAGTAATCTTTGCAAGAGCTGTTAGGAGTACAATCACAACCACTAGGGAAAAGATAACAAGCAAATCTATTGAGATTGAGGACATAGAGGCCCCAGGGCCAGGTGACCTATATCCCAGTGTCTTAAAAGCAAAGGTAGCGGATCTATTGGTTACAATATTACAAAATTCCCTGCTTTGTTGTTGAGGGATCTCTGTATCCTTGTGCAAGCGTCACAGAAAGAAAAATAGGCAGGTATAGCAGAAATAAGGCAAATTGAATTTTGTCATTTATTGTTAAAAGAAGTAGTTTTCAGTAAGCTTGTTGGGAATGTAGAATAGTGGGAATAGCGATTAGGGCAGTTGAATGTTCCTGCTGCAGGCTGTGGAAGGTAAGTGTCACCACTAGTGTCCTTGTTGACTTCATCTGTGGAAAGTGCACCCAACTCCTGCTCCTCGAAAACCAAGTTAGCGAGGTGAGGAATAGGGAGGGAGAGGAGTTGAACATGTGGCTACAGGGATGGTGCAGGAGGGAGGGTTTTGGATTCCTGGATAATTGGGGCTCTGTCTAGGGTAGGTGGGACCTTTTTAAAAACAGGATGGTCTTTACCTGAACCAGAGGGGTACCAATATCCTTGGAGGGAAATTTCCAAATGCTCTTAGGGTGGGTTTAAACTAATTTAGCAGGGGGAGAGAAACCTAAGTTGTAGTTCTAGTATAGAGGAGGTTGAGATTAGGGAGGTCCAAAATAAGATTACAGGGTCACAAGAGGGCACCGGCAAGCAAAACGTTGGTTTGAAGTGTGTCTATTTCAATGCCAGAAGCATCCAGAATAAGGCAGGTGAACTTGCAGCATGGGTTGGTACCTGGATTTCAATGTAAGGGCCATTTCAGAGACTTTGGTAGAGCAGGGAAAGGAATGGTTGTTGTAGGTTCTGGGTTTAGATGTTTCAGTAAGAACAAAGAAGATGGTTAAAAAGGTAGAGTTGTGGCATTGTTAGTCACCGACAGTATTACCGCTGCAGAAAGGACAAGTGGGCAGGGCTTCAAGATTAGAGGAAGCAGGTTCAGAACTGAACTGAGAAGGAGCTTCTTCACCCAGAGGGTTGTTAATCCATTGAATTCCTTGCCCAGGAAGTAGTTGATGCTATTTCAGTGTTCGCTTTTAAAGCTAAGGCAGATACCTTTTTGGAAAAATGAAGGAATTAAGGGATATGGTGAATCATGGCTTAGTGGAGCTGAGTCCACAAGAAGATTAGCCATGATCTTATTGAGTGGTGGAGCAGGCTCAAAGTGCCAGACAGTCTAATACTGCTCCTAGTTCTTTGGTTCTTGAGGACTTGTCAACTGAGGTAGTATGGGCTAAGAGTAGAAACAGGAAAGGAGAGGTCACCCTGTGCGAGTTTTCTGTAGGCCTCTGAATAGGTCCAGAGATGTAGAAGAAAGGATAGCAAAGTTGATTCTCGATAGGAGCAAGAGTGACAGGGCATTTGCTATGGGGACTTCAACTTCCCAAATATTGACTGGGAATATTATAGTTCAAGTACTTTAGATGGGTCAGTTTTTGTCCATTGTGTGCAGGAGGGTTTTCTGACACAACACGTAGCCAGGCCAACAAGGGGTGATGCCATATTGGATTTGGTACTAGGTAATGAACCTGGCCAGATGTTAGATTTGGATGTAGGTGAGGACTTTGGTGAAAGTGACCACAATTCAGTTATGTTTACTTTAACGATGGAAAGGGTTAGGTATACACTGGAGGGCAAGAGCTACAGTTTGGGGAAAAGCAATTACAATATGATTAGACAAAATTTAGAATGCATAAGTTGGCAAAGGAAACTGCAGGGAATAGGCACAATAGAAATATGCACTTTATTCAAGGTACAGCTACTGTGTGTGAAAGTGTGAAAATAGATAAATCGCTGGACTGGATGGGATTTATCCTAGGATTCTTTGGGAAGCTAGGGAGGAGATTGCTGAGCCTTTGGCTTTGGTCTTTATGTTGTCACTGTCTACAGGAATAGTACCAGAAGACTGGAAGGTAGCAAATGTTGTCCCCTTGTTCAAGAAGGGGAGTAGAGACAACCCTGGTAATTATAGACCAGTGAGCCTTACTTCGGTTGTGGGTAAAATGTTGGAAAAGGTTATAAGAGACAGGATTTATAATCATCTAGAAAGGAATAAGTTGATTCTGGATAGTCAATATTGTTTTGTGAAGGGTAGGTCGTGCCTCACAAACCTTATTGAGTTCTTTGAGAAGGTGACCAAACAAGTGGATGAGGGTAAAGCCGTTGATGCTGTGTCTGTAATTTTCAGTAAGGCATTTGATTAGGTTCCCCATAGTAGGCTATTGCAAAAAATACAGAGGCAAGGGATTGACGGTGAACTTGTGGTTGAATCAGAAATTGGCTCGCTGAAAGAAGTTGAAGGGAAATGTTCATCCTGTTCAGTTACCAGTGGTGTACCACAAGGATCTGTTTTGGGGCCACTGCTGTTTATTTTTATAAACGACCCAGATGAGGGCAAAGAAGGACGGGTTAGTAAGTTTGTAGATGAGACCAAGGTAGGTAGAGTTGTGGATAGTGACGAAGGATGTTGTAGATCATAGAGGGACATAGTCTGCAGAGCTGGGCTGAGAAATGGCAAATGGAGTTTAATGCAGAAAAGTGTGAAGTGATTCACTTTGGTATGAGTAACAGGAAAGCAGAGTAATGGACGAATGGTAAGATTCTTGGTAGTGTAGATGAGCAGAGAGACCTTGGTGTCCATGTACATAGATCCCTCAAAGTTGTCACCCAGGTTGATAGGATTGTTAAGAAGGCATACAGTATGTTAGCTTTTATTGGTAGAGGGATTGAGTTTTGGAACCATGAGGTCATGCTGCAGCTATACAAAACTCTGGTGCAGCCACACTTGGAGTATTGCGTACAGTTCTGGTCACTGCATTACAGGAAGGATGTGGAAGCTTGGAAAGGGTTCAGAGGAGATTTACTAGGATGTTGCCTGGTATGGAGGGAAAGTCTTATCAGGAAAGGCTGAGGGAACTGAGGGTGTTTTTGTTAGAGAGCAGAAGGTTAAGAGGCGACTTAATTAAGACAAATAAGATCATCAGAGGGTTAGATAGTTTGAACAGTGAGAGCCTTTTACCTAGGATGGTGAAGGCTAACATGAGACAATGCGTTAAATTGAGGGGTGATAAATTTAGGATAGATATCAGGGATAGTTTCTTTACTCAGAGTAGTAGGAACCTGGAATGCCCTGCCTGCAACAGTAGTAGACTCACCAACTTTACAGGCATTTAAATGGTAATTGGATAAACATATGGATGAAAATTGAATAGTGTAGGTTAGATGGACTTCAAATTGGTTTCACAGGTCGGCACAACATTGAGGGCAGAAGGGCCTGTACTGCGCTGGAATGTTCTATGTTCTGTAAGAGTACAGAATTAAGGAAATGTTGCTGCAACTGTACAAGGTATTCGTGAGATCGTGCAATTTTTGGTTCTCTTACATTTCTCTTCAAGTAATTGCATTGTGAGCTGTTCAGGGGAGGTTTACTGGATTGATTCCAGACCTGAAGGGTTTGTCTTATAAAGAAAGATTGAGCAGTTTTGGTCCACACACTCTTGAGTTTAAAAGAGTGAGAGGAGATCGAAATTGAGGTATAGATGATGCTAAAGGGGGTTGACAAAGTAAATGTAAAAAGGATGTTTTCTCATGGGGTAATCTGGAATGAGAGGTCATAATTTTAGGATAAGGGGTACCAGATTTAAAACATGAGAAGATATTACTTCTATCAAAGGAACGTGAATCATTTGAAGTTATGATTTAGCGACACTGGTGTTGGACTGGGGTGTACAAAGTTAAAAATCCCATAACACCAGGTTATAGTTCAACAGATTTATTTGCTTCTAAATAAACCTGTTGGACTATAACCTGGTGTTGTGTGATTTTTAACAGTTGAATTTACCATCCCAGAGTGTGGTGAATGCTAGAACATTGAATAAATTTAAGGAGGAGATAGATTTTTAATTCATAATGGGTTAAAGCGTTACGGTGAGTGGACAGGAAGGTGGAGCTGAGACCAAGATGAGATCAGCAATGATCATATTGAATGTCAGAGCAGGCTCAAGGAGATGAATGGCATCTTCCTACTCCTAGTTCTTCAGTTCTTATGGCAAAATACTGTATGCAAATTGGCTGTAATTCATTCCACTCTCTGCACTGATAGCAATTTGAAATGCCAGATGATCATGAAATGCACATTGTAAATCTAAGTCTATCTTTCTGTTATTGTGTTTTATTTCTCACTTTAGTCATTAACTGTAGAGATAAAGGTAGAGTTTTTTTTTGTCAAATTCGTGGAGATTTTGCAGACCATGTAAAAAGTAGTGATAGGGCTCCAATGTGGAAGTCATGTCTCCATCTCCAGTCGATCCTGTCTTTACTAGTACAGGAAAATCAGACTGTCCCAGCGAGACTGTCCCATGAAGCAACCAGAACTCCACAGCACCATTTAAACTCTCCACTGAGTTCAAACAAGTTTCCACTTTTGTTGTAGCACAAGCCTTAACCTGCAATGCAGATGTCACATTGTTAGAGGAGATAAAAGTGCTCTGGATGGCCACAAGTTCTGTAAAACAATCAGAATTTAAAGTAATTCAAATCTCCATTCCTTTCCATTTAAAAAAAAATTGCTTCTATCAGTAAGATTTGAATATAGTGTGTCCTTGTAGTTAAAATAGCAGTTTGTTGATGTTCCCTTAGGTCTATCATTGTCATTATGAAGAGTAGCTGCTCTCCACAACCTATCATTCTCTCAGCCAGGGATCCTAAATTTACAGTTTGATTGACTTATAAGTTTATTAAATGATTAGTTGATTTTGATACAGGATTATGAATAGAAGCTTGCTTGTTTATATAAGCTATTAAGCATTTCAAATGTAAAAGTCTTGATTTGCACTTTAATGAATGGGTGTAATTTTAATGTGGAGTAGACATTTAGACTTTAATCTCAACATACCTTGCAGGCACGTGTGGCCAGTGCTGGATGGATTTGCATATAGGGTTTAAGGGAAAAGAATGATTTTGAGAGGATGGGAGTCTGCATTAGTTGCAAGGTAATGTGGGAAGTGGATGGGAGCTGATAGGTTTTGAGGTGTGAGGGCTGAATGATAAAAAAAAGATTAACAAGGAAGCTGCAAAGACCCTAAGATGCTTTTTTTTTAAACTAGCCCATCTTGACACTCAGTCACCTGTGTGGAAGCTTCCAATCTTCTTCAAAGTGACTCAACTCAGTCCTGCACCTGACCTACCCCAGAGTGAAAATTGAGGAACTTGTCAATCTAGAAAGTCATGTAATTCCCCAAGTCTAATTGCATCAGTGGCAAGGATTTAAGCCAAAACTTTGGATTTGTATTTAACTGTGTTAAACTGTGTTAAACTGTGTTAAACTGTGTTAAACTGTGTTAAACTGTGTTAAACTGTGTTAAACTGTGTTAAACTGTGTTAAACTGTGTTAAACTGTGTTAACATTAACAAACTGATGATGAGTGAAAAGAAGGGACAAATATTTCTAAGATAATGGAAACAATATAGTCAAATTTGTTCTGGTTAGCTCTATATTTGTTTGTTTTTTAAAACAAAACATATGGTTTATAGCCAAGCTTCCACAGTGGGGGATAGTGCCACAGCCAAATCAGGAGTCTGTGAGCACAGAAAAGTATTTGGTGAATAATTAAATTTGTTCTAACTGAGAAACAGCTGTATAGGAAAAAAGGGGGAGAAAAGCTAGATAATAATTGCAGTCTGGCTGAGCTGACTATTGGTTGTGGAAAGCAGCCACTGTTCAAAATGACAATGATAGACCTTGGTGAATATCAACAAACTGCTATTTTAGCTACAAGAACACAGCATATTCAGTTTCAAACCAAGATAAAATATCCTTGGGTAATACGCACTTTTTAATTTTTACCATAGAATTCATTATATTTTCTGTTTCAGCTCGCATTTAATTGTACAGTGAATCATGAAAAGTTCATTAAAGCTGGAATTGAATACTTTTTTTGTGGGATATATAAAGTTTGCAAATACACCAACAGTTTCTATCAGAAAAGTTAATTTATCATGTAAAATTATTAAGGCTATCTACTAGGAAAGTCACAGCAAGAGGCACAGACTATTTAGCTGCTTGAGCCTATTTTGCCTTTCACGTGACTGATAAGTATTCAAACCCAACAAAGAATCACAGAATGACAAACAGCACAGAAATTGGTCAATTCTTTGCAAAAGCAGTTCTACTAGTCCCAATTTTCCATTCTTTCCCTTTTTAAATGTGCAAATCTCTTTCTTTAACTGATTATCCAGTTGCCTTTTGAAAGCTTTGATAAGCTCTGCCTTCAACATGTCCCAGATAGTTCATTTGAAATCATCACCACTTGCAGTGTCAAAACGTTTCACCACTTGTTGCCGTTGGATCTTTTGTCACTCACCTTTATGTGTACCTTGGGTCCTTTAATCATAGCAATAATTTATCTCTGCCTACTGTTTTCCTGCATGCTCTCCAAAGCATTCACATCTTTGCTGAAAACACAGTGCCCAAAAATGGACACAGTCTGATTTGGCTTGAAGTGAAGTATTAACAAGATTCTTTATAACTTTTGTTTTTTCTAGTTTCTGCTTCTGTTTATAAAGCATGAGATCTTGCCTGCCTTATTAACCATTTACCCAACCTGCCCCGTCACCTTCAGTGATGTGTGTGTGCCTATAACTATAGGTTTCTGTTTCTACAACCTCTTTTAAAATTATGTACTTTATTTATGTTTACCTCTTCTCAATCTTCCTCTTCCCGTTACCTACCATTTTCCACTTCTCTGTATTAGATTTCATTTGTTATTTGCCTGTTTCATCCACTTAGTGGGCAGCATGGTGGCACAGTGGTTAGCACTGCTGCCTCACAGCACCAGAGACCCGGGTTCAATTCCTGCCTCTGGCAACTGTCTGTGTGGAGTTTGCACATTCTCCCCGTGTCTGCGTGGGTTTCCTCCGGGTGCTCCGGTTTCCTCCCACAATCACAAAGATGTGCAGGTTAGGTGAATTGGCCATGCTAAATTGCTAATAGTATTAGGTATAGGGGAATGGGTCTGAGTGGGTTGCTCTTCGGAGGGTCGGTGTGGACTTGTTCGGCCGAAGGGCCTGTTTCCACACTGTAAGTAATCTAATCTAATCCACTTGTTGATGTCCCACTAAGTTTATTGGTATCCGCCTTGTAATTATATATCTTCTAGTGTCAGCTAGAGTTTGCGTAAGATGATGGCCTTGAGCTTAATCCCCTCTCACCTGATGGTAGTTAAATTCTCAAGATTGGTTGACCTGACCCCATTCCTATCTCTTTGCAGTTTAAAATGTGGAAATCATCCCTAGGACAGGGTTCATGCAAAAGTCAGGTGGGACTTAATTAACATACTGACGTAATAAGTGTCAAAAAGTGTGGTGATGGAAAAGTGCAGCCAGTCAGGCAGCATCTGAGGAGCAGGAGAGTCAATGTTTCAAGCATAAGCCCTTTATCAGGAATGTGGGAGAGGCCCAAGGGGCTGAGAGATATATGGGAGGGGGTGGGGCTTGGGGAAGATAGCTAGAAATGCAATAGATAGATGAAGGTGGGGTGATGGTGATCGGTCAGAGTGAAGGGTGGAGCGGATAGGTGGGAAGGAAGGTGGATAGGTAGGGTAGTGCAAGGTTGGACGGTTGGATCTTGGATAAGATGGGGGGAGGAGAGATGAAGAAACTGGTGAAATCGACAATGATTCCATGTGGTTGGAGGGTCCCAAGGCAGAAGATGAGGTGTTCTAAGTGATCCGCAAAAGGGTAGAGGGGTTATTTCGTGCATGTGTCCTAGAGATGTTCTCTGAAACATTCCACAAGGTGGCATCCTGTCTCCCCAACGTGGAGGAGACCACATTGAGAGCAACGAACACAGTAGATGAGGTGTTTGGAGGCGCAGGAAAATCTCTGCCGGATGTGGAAGGATCCTTTGGGGCCTTTGATGGAGGTGAGGGGGTAAGTGTGCGCACAGGTTTTACTCTTCATGTGGTAGCAAGAGAAGTTGCAGGGAGTAGAGGGTGGGATGGACGGGGGCATGGACCTATCAAGGGAGTTGCAGAGGAAATGATATTGATAAGGAGGGCACAGTGGTAGCGTCACTACCCCTGGTTGAGAGGCCTAGGTTCATGTCCCACCTCCTCCAGAGATGTGTAATAACATCTCTGATCAGGTTAATTAAAAAAATGTTGATCAGATTATTGGTATCACAACTTAAACTCAAATTCAGTATTAATTGAAGAGGATTCACAACCGTTGGAATTCTCAGCAACAACTCCGTGATAGGATATGCCAACTCCCAAAGGTAAGTAATTCCTTTTTCCATCCCTATTGGTCAGGAGGAGTGAAGATTCTCTCAAGAAAACCTTTGACTTTCCCACAATCTCCCTATGATACCGTCACATTGA
This sequence comes from Chiloscyllium punctatum, assembly GCF_047496795.1. Lineage (NCBI taxonomy): Eukaryota > Metazoa > Chordata > Chondrichthyes > Orectolobiformes > Hemiscylliidae > Chiloscyllium > Chiloscyllium punctatum. The sequence goes on from NC_092740.1 coordinate 159,262,772, forward strand.
TGAACTTCCCCAGCCCTCTGAACTGTCAACTAGAATTGACCTTCCTTTCCTAGTAATGACGAACATCTCTAAGGGTGTTTGGCTTGATGTTCTTGTATGCGCTGAGTAGGTGTTTCACTAGATTGGCTGACCCACTGGGAGACACCCCTACAATATGCTAATATAGCAGTGCCATTAATTGCCAGCTGTTCACAGGTTTTCACCTCTCCAGCTCCTAGTCAGTGGAGTATAGCCATCATATTATAGAAGGGTCTCTGAACCTGAAACATTGACTCTGCTTTCTCTCTGCAGGTGCTGTGCCAGACCTGCTGAGTTTCTCCAGCAATTTCTGTTTTGTTTCAGATTTCCAGCATCTGCAGTTCTGTTTGGTTAATATTATCCAAAGTGTTGGCTTGATGAGGAAGCATCAGCATGAAGTTGATAAATAATGTAAATCAACAGCCCCTGACTCCATTATTTATTTATGTGTAGATATTATTTTAATTGTACTTTTTTCTGCCCAATCCGTAGATTATTGTTTCATATTGTTTTCTGTTTGTTGAGTGATGTCAGAATATTATCCAGTTCCTGAACCCTTTTACTTGTTGATCAGAGTTAGAGCCTGAGATACAGAATAAAACTCGTCATATACTTTGAGCTCATACAGCCTAAGTGGCTCTGTACCCACACCAGCTACTCCTTGATGTTTATATAGCGTAGTTAAATGACCCCAATTTATATAGTAACTTTGTGAAATTAGATTAAATCATTTGTAAAATTTGGAAGCAGCAGCTCAGAAACAAGTTTGTAACAGGGATTGGAGAAAATAGTTTTAGGCCTCTCAATACACAATTGGAGGAAATTTCTGATCAAGTACTGGATGTGAACAGACAGTCCTGACAAGGCTGAGAGATGGTGGTGAGGTACAACTGTGCTGTGCCATTGTACCTGTAAAAGCCTGTATTTTTGACTGTTGCCACTAAGGAGAAGCATGTGGATAAGAACTAGGAGGAGCCTTGGATAGATTCTTGGTGACACCATAGATTATACAATGCTAACAGAGGAACTTCATGAATTTCATCCTCGAATTGATTTTAAATGTAATTTTAACTGGTTTATTAAATCAAACGTTGTTCTTGCTAAATTCAAAAGTGAGACCCTGTTCCAGTCATGTTGAAAGGCAGATTGGTAGGCAATTGGGCAATTAAAGTCCTTCAAATAGGAGATAGGTAGGCAACAGACTAAACTCATTGATGCAAGGTTATTCAAAGGATAGAGCACTTTCAAAGCTCAAGCTTCCTGAATGCTGAAGAATTTGTCATTATAATACAAAGATAAAATGACGCTAATGACATTGCAGTGCATTCAGTTTGGTTATCTAGTTTACTCAGTACAAAGGACAGCTCAAAGGAAATAAAGGTAAGAAATAGACTGTGTGAAAATAAATAGCATTAAAAGGAATCTAGAGGTTTTACACAAATAGCATAAAGATAGCCAAATGAAGGATAGAAAATTTACAGACCAAAAAGGTCTCATCTTATTGAGAGGGCACATCTCGGTGATAAATTAGTGATTTGCATTTGGTTTTGCTGAAGAACGTTAATGCCTATGTCACGGGAAATAGTAGAGCAATTGGATTGAAACGGTTAGAGGAGGTACTCAAAAGGTTGGCAAAGCTCAAAGCAGAAAATTCTTCTGCCCCTGCATTGTTCAGGAGAGTAGGGGTTGAAGTTTTGGAGGAATAAAAGCTATAGGATCAATCTTCCCAAACCTCAGCACAGTTGGCATATAGTTAATCTTCATTTTGGCAAGGAGAAACAATGAGAACAGAAGCCCAGGCAAAATCATTTGTCATCTAGAACACATAGGCTAATAACTGACAGGAAAGGCAATTTGTTGAAAGAAATTGTATTTGACTGCCTTTATTGAATAGTTGGATGCAATGTTGAAGAGACTGGATAAGGGCATTGCAGTTCATCTTGTGTAAATGGACTTACAAGACATGTTCAATATCATGTCAGGTAGCAGACCTATTAGCAAACTTGAAACCCATGAGATTAAAGAGCCATTTGCAGCATGGAACCAGGATACATAATAGAGTAATGGTGAATAGTTGATTTTGAGTCTGGAGCAATAGTATTAGGACCTCTATTCTTTTTGATATATGGTAATGACTTGGACTTGGTATACAAGGCATAATTGCAAACCTTGCAGATGACATGATATTCAATGTAAACAATGAGGACAATAGAAACAGACTTCAAGAGGACATCAACTGGACATGTTGCATTTTTCTTTAGTAACAATGCCAAAGCTTTCAGGGGCAGAAAAAAAAAATACTAGAATGTGAGAATGAATAGACAAGAGAAACTGGATTGTTCTACTGAGAGCAGAGAAGGTTACAGATTTAATAGAAGAGTCCAGACGTATGAAGGAGTTGGTGGATAATTAATGAGAAAAGAGGTTCCAGTGCCTGAAGGGTCAGTAACGAAAGGATATAGATTTGAATGTGAGATGATTGACAAAAGAACTGGAGGTGGTCCAAGACAAAGTACAAAACTACTTGGCATATTGGCACAATCTGTAAGACATGGCTTAAAATTTGTGTGTGGAGTCTGAGGAGTTAGGGGAAGCCCTCAATGAGTTTTTTGCTTCTGTCTTTATGAAAGAAACAAACTTTGTAGTGAATGAAACCTTTGAAGAACAGGTGTGCATGCTGAAATGGATAGAGATAGAGGAAGCTGATGTGCTGAAAATTTTGTCAAACATTGATTGACAAGTCGCCAGGCCCAGACCAGATTTGTCCTCTGCTGCTTTGGGAAACAAGAAATGCAATTGGTTTGCCACTTGCGAAGATCTTTGCATCCTCGCTCTCCACTGAAGTCGTACCTGAGGACTGGAGAGAGGCAAATGTAATTCCTCTCTTCAAGAAAGGAAATAGGGAAATCCCCGGCAATTACAGACCAGTCGGTCTCACGTCTGTCGTCTGCAAGGTGTTATAAAGGATTCTGAGGGATAGGATTTATGACCATCTGGAAGAGCATGGCTTGATTAAATGCAGTCAACACGGCTTTGTGAGGGGCAGGTCATGCCTCACAAACCTTATCAAGTTCTTTGAGGATGTGACTAGAAAAATTGATGAGGGTCGAGCTGTGGATGTGGTGTATATGGACTTTAGCAAGGCAGTTGATAAGGTTCCCCATGGTAGGCTCATTCAGAAGGTCAGGAGGAATGGGATTCAGGGGAATATAGCTGTCTGGATACAGAATTGGCTGGCCAACAGAAGACAGCGAGTGGTAGTAGAAGGAAAGTATTCTGTCTGGAAGTCTGTGGTGAGTGGTGTTCCACAGAGCTCTGTCCTTGGGCCTCTACTGTTCGTAATTTTTATTAATGACTTGGATGAGGGGATTGAAGGATGGGTCAGCAAGTTTACAGATGACACAAAGGTTGGCGGTGTCATTGACAGTAAGAGGGCTGTTGTCGGCTGCAGCGGGACATTGACAGGATGCAGAGATGGGCTGAGAGGTGGCAGATGGAGTTCAACCTGGATAAATGCGAGGTGATGCATTTTGGAAGGTCGAATTTGAAAGCTGAGTACAGGATTAAGGATAGGATTCTTGGTAGTGTGGAGGAACAAAGGGATCTTGGGGTGCAGGTACATAGATCCCTTAAAATGGCCACCCAAGTGGACAGGGTTATTAAGAAAGCATATGGTGTTTTGGCTTTCATTAACGGGGGTATTGAGTTTAAGAGTCGTGAGATCTTGTTGCAGCTCTATAAAACTTTGGTTAGACCACACTTGGAATACTGCGTCCAGTTCTGGTCACCCTATTATAAGAAAGATGTGGATGCTTTGGAGAAGGTTCAGAGAAGGTTTACCAGGATGCTGCCTGGACTGGAGGGCTTATCTTATAAGGAGAGGTTGACTGAGTTCGGACTTTTTTCATTGGAGAAAAGGAGGAGAAGAGGGGACCTAATTGAGGTATACAAGGTCATGAGAGGCATAGATAGAGTCGATAGCCAGAGACTATTTCCCAGGGCAGAAATGACTAACACGAGGGGTCATAGTTTTAAGCTGGTTGGAGGAAAGTATAGAGGGGATATCAGAGGCGGGTTCTTTACACAGAGAGTTGTGAGAGCATGGAATGCGTTGCCAGCAGCAGGTCATTGGGGACATTTAAGAGACTACTGGACATGCATATGGTCACAGAAATTTGAGGGTGCATACATGAGGATCAGTGGTTGGCACAACATCGTGGGCTAAAGGGCCTGTTCTGTGCTGTACTGTTTTATGTTCTATGTTCTAAAATAATGGTAGCAGCATCTTTAATAATAACTTCCAAAAAGGCATTGGAAAATTGAATGAATAAGGAAAAATTATTTAGGCTATGAGAAAAGATCAGGAATGTATAAACAGCGAGGCAGCACTTCCAAAGCTCTGGCACAGGTATGATGGGCCAAACAGCCTGTATTGATGCTGTTTAATTCTGATTTTGTTGTCTTCAAATGCACTGTGTATTCACCAGTAGAACTACAGCAACACCAAGTGTTGAATTAACTTTGACTCAGTGGGATGTCCTCCCACCTGAAGGGATGAGTTTCTATGGTGGATAAATAATCACAGATCAAACATCAAGCAGCACAAATATTATGTTTAACCCATTGAATTATATTGCCTTAGTTTATTCAGAGGAGATGATAGTCTTAATTCTATGTATAAAGCTTAAACCTCCAGTCAAGGTTATATTAATATTGTTATGTGTGCATGGAAAGCTGGGAAGATTCCATAGGGAAGCAGTGCACAGGGCCCTTTTTATTTATTACAGATGCTAATTTTCTGAGCAGTCTATTAACCAGTCCTCTCTTCATTGAGCATGAACAAGGAGGTCGGTTGTTAAAATGCTCACCTTTCATTGGTCATTTAATAATTGGTCATACCTGTTTTAAAAATTATATTTTTTGGAATGCTTTTACAGTATATATTTTTATTCCAATCAAATTATATATGTAGCCATTGGTAACCAGCTTTTTACTATGGATTTATAAACTGGCTGATCCCAAAGGTTTTTGAGTCCTGAAAAATGAACTGCTTTTCAATTTGTTTCTATTATTATTAATTTCCTGATGTTTTGGTTCTGCTGCAAACTGATCCAAAGTGACAATTAGTGATTAGTATAGTACCATGAATTGTGTCTTACACAATTTGAAGTTCAGTTGAATTGATGTTACTTGCTGCCCAATAATTGCACAAGAAAAAGTTTTCTACTCTATTAATGTGAATCATTTAATATTTGAGAAAATTAACTGTATATAAGTGAACGAATACATTTTGTGGTGAAAAGTGAGCAGGAGAGATTTTTACATGAAATGGGATGATTGTAATGTATAGGTGGACAAAGAGATCCATAGGCTGAAATGTTTAAATCCTTAAAAGTTTGAGTGCAGGTAGATAAAATTGTAAAAATATCAAAAACTTATTGGAATTATAAGAAGGAGCATAGAATATAAAAAGAAAGAGGTCTATATAAATTTGAAGGCAGGTTTGAGACCTCAAGGCGAGAACAATGCACATTTCAGTGCTCCATTTTAGGAACCGCATTAAAATTATGTGGAACATATTGCAACAATTCACCAAAATGTTCAACAGATAGGAAGCTACTTTATAGACAGAGATTCAAAATGCTGTGAATTTTCCACCAGCATACTGAGGACATAGAACGGTTAAAGAGAAATGCCTAATATTAATGACTAGGAAGAAAATCTTTCCTCTATCGATGAGGCGTCATCAACCTAAAATTGTCACACTTAAAAAGTTGGGGGGAGGTTACAAGAAACATATATATGCATTACGGTTTTGGAAACATGAGAACTGACCTGTATTGGTGGTTCAGGGAATTTATATTTTGGGATGGAATTCTTGCCAGTTGGCCAAGATTTGCATTCACTGCAAGGCTCTTCACTTCTGCCATCTTTGGGTTGGGTATCAAACTGAGGCCTGTCTTTCTTCACTGGTGAATGTAAAAGATCCCAGAAACCATGAATAAGAAATCTAAGTCTTATCTGGCAGACCATATCCAGAAGTTTAACTGTTTAGCTGTTTGCATCAAGCAAGGTGCTGGCCATGCCCTATTATCCAGTGCTTGCAAAACTTGCAATGCAGTATGTGACATTTCTATTAATTCTGCAATTGGACAACATTTCCTGGATAATCCGGAATGTGTGAGGAATTATGTTGTCAATCAGGTATGCTCTGTGGCACAATTGCATGCACTAGTAGCTACATGCATTTATGCACAGGGCCCTGTTCTTTTGCAGACAGAGAAATGATGTACATGCGCTGCACCTGTTTCAACTTAAAGTAAGTGAGAGGCATTAGCTGGTTCACCTTTCAGGGCAATCTCCTGACTAATTGGAGAGTATAAGACGAGAAGCAGAAATAGGCCATTCAGCCCATTGAATTTGTTTTGTCATTCAATGAGATCAAAGCTAATTTAATAATCCTCAGTTTCACTTAGTCAAAGAGTCATAGAGATGTACAGCACAGAAACAGAACCTTCGGTTCAACTTGTCCATGCCGACCAGATATCCCAACCCAATCTAGTCTCACCTGCCAGCACCCGGCTCATAACCCTCCAAACCCTTCCTATTCATATATCCATCCAAATGCCTTTTAAATGTTGCAATTGTACCAGCCTTCACCACTTCTTCTGGCAGCTCATTCCATATACGTACCACCCTCTGTGTGAAAAGGTTGCCCCTTAGGTCTCTTTTGTATCTTGCCTCTCTCAGCCTCAACCTATTGTCCTCTAGCTCTGGACTCCCCGACTCCAGGGAAAAGACTTTGTCTATTTATCCTATTCATTCCCGTCATAATTTTATAAAGCTCTATAAGGTCACTTCTCAGCCTCTGGTGCAGGGAAAGCAGCCCCAGCCTATTCAACCTCTCCCTGTAGCTCAAACCCTCCAACCCTGGCAAAATTCTTATAAATCTTTTCTGAACTCTTTCAAGTTTCACAACATCTTTCCGATAGGTAGGAGACCAGAATTGCACGCAATATTCCAAAAGTGGCCTAACCAATGTCCTGTACAGCCGCAATATCACCTCCCAACTCCTGTACTTAATACTCTGACCAATAAAGGAAAGCATACTAAACGCCTTTTTCACTATCCTATCTACCACTTTCAAGGAGCTATGAACCTGCATTCCAAGGTCTCTTTGTTCAGCAACACTCTCTCGGACCTAACCATTAAGTGTATAAGTCCTGCTAAGATTTGTTTTCCCAAAATGCAGCACTTTGCATTTATCCGAATTAAACTCCATCTGTCACTTCTCAGCTCATTAGTCTATCTGATCAAGATCCCGTTGTAATCTGAGGTAACCTTCTTGGCTGTTCACTACACATCCAATTTTGGTGTCATCTGCAAACTTACGAACTGTACCTCTTATGCTCACATCCAAATCATTTATATAAATGATGAAAAGTAGTGGACCCAGCACCGATCCTTGTGACAGTCACTGGTCACAGGGCTCCTGTCTGAAAAGCTCCACCACCACCTTCTGTCTTCTACTTTTGAGCTAGTTCTTTATTTAAATGGCTAGTTCCCCTGTATTCCATGAGATCTAACCTTGTTAAACCAGCCTCCCAAGGGGAACCTTTGTCGAATGCCTTACTGAAGTCTATATAGATCACATCTACTGCTCTGCCCTGTTCTGCTTTATCTGTATAACTTTTTGTCACCTCACTGATTAAGTATCTGTCTATCTCAGCCTTTAATATACTTAACAACCCAATCTTGACAGTCCTTTGCAGTAAGGAATTTCACAGATTCACTACCCTCGAACAGAAGAAATTCCTTATCTCTATTCTAAATGGACTACACCTTTAATCTGGGATTATAGTTTCCGGTCCTGGTCTCTTCCCCTGGGGAAAACAGCCTCTCAGAGCCTTACTAGTCAAGGCCCCAGTCAAACCTCCCTGATTTATAATTTAACAAAGCTTGATTTTTAATGTTTAATTAACGTTAATGGGTGAATTTTCAATGGCAATGCCTCTACCAATCGGAGATAATTTGCCAACCAATCAATGCGCTCCTCTCATGAAGTATCAAGGTTAGTTTTTCAGTTGAATTTATATTCTTGTGAAAGAGGAAAAGCTTCAATGTGTTTTGTTTTCTGGCAATACATAAACCTTTATTTAAGTAAATATATTATGTGGAATTGTTGTTCATCCCAATTTTCCTTTCCCAGCAGTTGACATAAACAAAATTTGGCTTTCAATTGATTATGTAGAAGTACTTTTCAGAAGTGATTTATTTCCTCATGATAGAGTTCTGAAGAAATGTCTACAGCTATTGTTCAATCCTTTTAAACAACTGTATATCCATAAACCCAGAAGCTTAAACTTTCTTCATGCATATGTCCTAATGTTATCTTTTTAAATAAATTAATTCAGCTATATTTGTCAGACATTTTAAGAGGAAGGGCTTTTTGTAATAGATCTTTAAGGGGACCAGCAACATTACAGTCTTTTTTTCATGAGTTGTCAGCTGAGACCACTGCAGTACAGCTTTTTCTATGGGAATGTTAAGCCAATTATAGCATGATTTACAGTATCAAGGAGTTTAGAATTCTTTCCATTAAACCTGTCATTGCTAATACCACTGCTAATGTCGCTGAGCAAGGCTGGGAACTCATTGTAAAATATTATTACTGATGAAAACCACTGACATAGTTTCTCACTTATATATCTGAAATTTTCCACATCTAAAGGAGCCATGAAAGTGTTGATTCAAAATAGTCTCCCACAAAGAAAGTTTGTTTTTGTGAGTGATTTTTGTTTTGCTTCAGGATAAAAGAAGTAATTTTGCTATTTCGATCTTCACACCATTTATTCAGCAAATGACAGCCAAGTTACATAATGTCATGCACTCTCCACAGAAAGCAAAGTTATCACTTAATTATCCCTTTGCTCTCTTCCTTATTAGCATTGTGCATTGGCAGGAGCTGCTGCCAGAAATAAGTTCATTCTTCCACAATTGCCCATGAAGACTGCAATAAAGATTTTTAATCTTTTTATTTGCATCTAATTATGCTTCAAAACTGTTCAATTAGCTGTAAAGCTCCTAAAAAATACAAGAATTGCACGTAATATCAGTAGAGAATTTTTATTATTGATTCTTAGTCCACACTCTAGCATTAAAATGCAGTAGATGAATAAGTTGGGGTTGTATGTTTGCCTGAGTTCATTTTATAGTCAGGATGATGAAGGAGAGGCACTCCGAAAGCTAGTGCTTCCAATTAACCCTGTTGGACTATAACCTGGTGTTGTGTGATTTGTCACTTTGTACACCCCAGTCTAACACCAGCATCTCCAAATCATGACTACTTTTGAAAGAAAATATTTAAGTGTGTATTGAATATTGATAAAATTCTTGCTTCAAACTGTCAATTTTGAATTTAAAGAGAATAAATGTAGATAACAGTCTGGAATTTTTTTAGAACAATTTAAACTGGAAACTCTACGGTAAGTTTTTTGTTGCTTCCAACATGATTATAATTTCTGAAGAGCGACATAGCATGATTGTTTTCAGAAATACTCAGTGAAAATTTCTCCATTGTAAACTAACTAATTCCATGCCACACTACTATTGAGAAATGGCGTTAAAATGGATATTGAAGGAAGGATAATATGGCTCTTGAAATTGAGCAAGAACTCTCTGGTGAGTTGTACAGCCCCAGTTCTTCCAAAGTTTAGTCCAGGAATGTCTGGTCAATGTGTGATTTGAACAGTAAGTAATCATGGTATTTGGGAAATAGGAGTTTGTTTTCTCAAAGAGGCGCAAGTCAAACTGCTGGTGTCTATTTATACTCTTTGCTATACAGACTTCACCAAAACCTAAGATTTTTATTATCAATGCCAAATAAACTACTTTAGAAGCAGCTCTGTATTCTTCCAGAGTACTAACCTTATCACTTTCAATATGTTGTTAAAATGAGAAGTTTAGGACAGGCAATGAGAACCTCTCTTCAAACAGTCAGAGCAAACATTTCATCTACTGCTTTGAATAAATGCTAATCTTTGACCAATATAATGTATTCCTGCTTCTTTTCTGAGAACTTGGGAATGGCTCATGTTTAAGATTGAATGCATAATACCAAGCTGTTTGGGAGGGTGAGTATTAGACAGTAGGGGGAGAAGGAGGCAGAGGTCATTGGGCAGGTTTCAGGTTGTAGTTCAGGCTGACGGAGTTGATTGTTGTGGTTCTGTTCGCCGAGCTGGGAATTTGTGTTGCAGACATTTTGTCCCCTGTCTAGGTGACATCCTCAGTGCTTGGGAGCCTCCTGTGAAGCACTTCTGTGATCTTTCCTCCGGCATTTATAGTGGTTTGAATCTGCCGCTTCCGGTTGTCAGTTCCAGCTGTCCATTGCAGTGGTCGGTATATTGGGTCCAGGTCGATGTGCTTATTGATTGAATCTGAAACATATGTTGGGTGCAGACATTGTCAGTGGGTGGAGATTCAGGTTCTGGTGGAGTGCAATGTTGGGTTTAGAGGAAATTGGAGGTTTAGTTTCAAGATGAGTATCAAATCTAAGATGATCAATATGAGCTAGGAGTCCTGCTATATAGTTAACCAGGAGTTAAAGCAGGTTTTAATTCCTCTCACTTGTGGCAAAATATACAGCTCAGTGACTTGGAAGCCTCACATTCTCAGCCATTAGTGTGGGTTCATTTCCTGCAGTAGCTGAGATTAGGATGAAAGATGGTACTGCCTTTACTTTTGCCTTTATGCATGAATTAAAAGGGAAGCTAAGGGTTTTTAAAAAACTGGCAGATTGGTGGAGTTAAAACCAGGATTTGAAATTACTGAATATCAGAGCAGGTGCGTCTGCTTTTGTCTCTTGCTTTCATCTATAATGGCATGTCACGACATATTAAATAGTTTACCAAATGAAGTAGGTGTGTTCCTTAAGTGAGCTGTAACTGGCATGACATGAACTCATATTTTGTGTTAACGACCAAAAGTCTCACCACCCCATTTTAAAGACATTGGTATAACATTAATGCCAATCTAGGCCAATATAAAGCTTGTTGTCACAGTTTTCGTATCCAGAACATCAGCAAGTTTTCAGTCTGTATTATGAGGCTATTCACAGTAACATAACATAGATTTGGCCAAACTAGTATAGAACCTTAGAAATGAAACAGCACAGAGGGGGCCATTAGGCTCATTATGGCCATGCTATCTCTACTCCTCACAATGCAGTGTGGATCAATTATGTCACCCCTCAGCCATCTCTGTTCCAAGGAAACAAACCCAAACCACTCCAATATGTAGCATGTTGTCCATTCATTCAATAATCCACTGGGATTGTGTGGGGGGAGTAGGAGCTGGCAAAACATTGCTTTGACAGATACATTGGTGTTATTCGGTAAAATTCCCGTTACCAAAGTCCTACTGAACCATAAGGCTGCTTCGTCACGAGAGTGAGATGACTGATGGTGGCTTAACCTAAGGGTTACAAGGCCTCTAGTAGGGGTGGGGTGGGTGGGGGTTGGGGGGGAGGTGGGGGGGAGGGGGGAGGGTCGCGGTGATTGAGAAGGAAAGGTCTTCATGGTAACCTCAGCCAATGTGGAAATTGAACACACATCGTTAGCATCACTTCACATTGCAAACCAGCCTCTTACCTGGTTACAGACTTTGTAAAATCTACTGGGACAGAAAAGAACAATAAACAAATCATACTGGGGAAATGTGGAAAATCATTCAAATATTTCTGCATGAAATCTCAACTCAAAATACAGCAAATATGTTTATTGAGCAGAATTCCATTCTCAATTTTGAGAAAGGAACTTTCAAAAGTTGATTGGAGGAGGCTGATCACAGGTAAAAGGATGTCTGGCAAGTGGGAGGTGAGACAAAAGCGAGATAGCAAGAGAACAGGGAGAGCATGTTCTTATTGGAGTGAAGGGTAAGGCTGGCAGGAGTAGGGAACGCTGACTAGATATATTGAGGCTTTGATCAAGAAAAAGAATGAGGCATAAGTCAGATGTTGACAGCTTGGATCAAGTGAATCCCTTGAGGAGCTTAGGGGGTATAGGAGTACTCTTGAGAGAGAAATCAGGAGGGCAAAAAAGGGGACATGAGATAGCTTTGGCAGGTAAGGTAAAGGAGAATCCAAAAAGATTCTCTACAAGTATTTTAAGGGCAAAAGAGTAACTAGAGAAAGAATTTGATTGAATTGATTTGATATAATTTATTATTGTCATGTATCAAGATGCAGAGCAATGTGTTGTTTTATGTGCTGTACAGGCAGATCTTACCATACAAAGTACATCGGGGTAGCAGAACAGGATGCAGAGTACGATGTTACAGCCATAGAAGGTGCCGAGAGTGAGAAAGATCAACATTAATGTTTGAGACATTTGTGTTTCAAAGAACAGGGCCCCTTGAAGATCAATGAGGCCGTATAAGTTTGGAGCCACAGGAGATACGCCATGTCTGTTTACTGTGGAGAAGGTCATGAACATTAGCAAACTTGAGGAAATAAATAGAGATATCTTGAAAAGGGTCCAGAGGAGGTATTGGAGTTGTTAAAATGCAGAAAGGTCCTAATCAAGTGTATCCAAATACATTGTGAGAAGCTAGGGAACAAATTGTGGGGTCCTTAGTGAAGAGATTTGTATCATTGACAGCACAGTTGAGGTGTTGAAAGACTGGAGGGTGGCTAATGTTGTGCAATTATTTAAGAAAGGCTCTGAGGAATTATAGACTGGTGAGTTTGACATCAGTGGTGGGTGTATTCATAGAATCATAGAATCCCTACAGTGTGGAAACAGGCCCTTCAGCCCAACAAGTCCACACTGACCCTCCAAAGAGTTACCCACCCAGACCCATCCCCCTACATTTCCCCTGACTAATGCACCTAACCTACACATCCCTGAACACTATGAGTAATTTAGCATGACCAATCCACATGACCTGCACATCTTTGGATTGTGGGAGGAAACCAGAGCACCCAGAGGAAACCCATGCAGACATGGGGAGAATTTGCAAACTCCTCACATACAGTCGCCTGAGGCTGGAATCAAACCTGGTTCCTGACCCTGTGAGGTGGCAGTGCTAACCACTGAGCCACTCTGCTGCATGTTGTTGGAGGACTCTGAGAGACAGGACCTAGATGCATTTGAAAAGGCAAGGACTGATTAGGAATAGTCAGCATGGCTTTGTACATGGGAAGTTATGTCCCATGTTGTAAGTTTGTTTGCTGAGCTAGTAGGTTTGTTTTCAGAGGTTTCATCATCACTGAGCCTCCGGTGAAGCACTGATGTTCTGTCCTGCTTTCTATTTATGTGCCTTGGTCTGTTAAGATGGACTTTAGCAAGGCTTTTAATAAGGTAAGATCGGGTTGGTAAGGTTAGATCCCATGGGATACAGGGAGAGCCAACCAATTGGATATAAAATTGCTTTGGCAGTAGCACACAGAATGGTGGTAGAAGGTTGTTTTTCAGACTGGAATGCTGTGACCAGGAGTGCTGGATCCACTGTTGCTTGCCATTTATATAAAAAGTTTGGATGAGAATATAGGAGGCATGGTTAGTAAGTTTGTGGTTAACATCAAAATTGGTGGTATAGGGGACAGTGAACAACACTTTCTAAGAGTATAGTAGGATCTTGATCAACTGAGACAGTGGGCCGAGGAATGGTAGGTGGAGTTTAATTCAGGGCAGGACTTACATAGTTAATGGTAGAGCCCTAAGAAGTGTCAAACAGAGAGACCTAGGGGTGCAGGTATATAGTTCTTTGAAAGTGGTGTCACAGGTAGACAGGACGGTGAAGAAGGCATTTGACTTCATCATCAGAGCATTGAGTACAGAAATTGTGACATCACGTTATGACTGTGTAAGACGTTGGTAAGGCCAAATTTGTAATACTTTGTACAATTTTGATTGCCCTGCCATAGAAAAGATGTTTTTAACCTGGAGAGTTGTACAAAAGATTTACAGAAATTGAAAGGTTGAGTTGTAAGGAGAGGCTAGTATTTATCTTGGAACATAGGAGGTTCAGGGGTGGCCTCACACAGGTCTATAAAATCATGCGGGGCATAGATCAGGTGAACAGCCAAGGTAATTTTCCCAGGGTAGCTGGGTCCATATTTAGAGGGCATAGATTTAAGTTGAGAAGGGAAAGATTTAAAAGGGACCTGAGGTGCAACCTTTTCACACACAGGGTGGTGGGTGTATGGAATGAGCTGTCAGAGGAAGCGGGAAAGGTGGATACGGTTACAGGATTTAAAAAACATTTGGACAAGTACATGAATAGGAAAGGTAAAAACAATGACTGCAGATGCTGAAAACCAAATACTGGATTAGTGGTGCTGGAAGAGCACAGCAGTTCAGGCAGCATCCAACGAGCAGGGAAATCAACGTTTCGGGCAAAAGCCCTTCATCAGGAAAGGTTAAGAGGGAAACTGGCCAAACACCAGCAAATGGGACTAGGTCAGTTGAGGAAACAGTCGGCATGGACAAGTTAGATCAAAGGGTCTGTTTCCATGCTGTATGACTCTGTGTCTCTGTTTTTAGACCATTCTAGAACAGCTTGTTGTGAAGCAGTCAGATGATTGTATGTCTGATTTCATAGTCATGGATGATTTGTTGCCATGTTAATCTTCTATGTGTTATACTCAACAAGAACTCCTTTGTAAAAGAGGGAGTGTATGGGTCCGTGAATACAGAAATTCTCATCCCTACCTTTAAATTTTAGATTAGATTAGATTCACTACAGTTTGGAAACAGGCCCTTCAGCCCAATAAGTCCACACCGACCCTCCGAAGAGTAACCCACCCAGTCCCATTTCCCTCTGACTAATGAGCCTAACACTATGGGCAATTTAGCATGGCCAATTCACCTGACCTGCACATTTTTGGACTGTGGGAGGAACCCGGAGGAAACCCATGCAGACACGGGGAGAATGTGCAAACTCCACACAGTCGCCCAAGGCTAGAATCAAACCTGGGACCCTGGTACTGTGAAGCAGCAGTGCTAACCACTGAGCCACCATGCTGCCTATATTAGAAAATTTGTTGAATGTTACTGCTGCTCATTTTATCTTCCAAAAGAATGTGAACTTGCATGTGATCTTTCTACCCCCACTAAACAGCTGATAATTAACAAGACGCAAACAAAGCACCTAGTGCATGTCATTGCGAAACTAATCATGATTCTTTGAGGTGCAAAAGTAAATCCATGGAATATATCACATATTTAAATTTATCAATTCTTTAAATTAGTCTGAAAAAGGCGTGAAGGAGATATAGTTATTTATTCAGAAAGCAGACTGAGATCCATATTTCTTTATCACCTTTTGGAAAAAAAGTGTGAATCTCCATCAACTTAGTGAAATGGCCTTTACAAATCCAAATACTCAGAGAAGCAGGCTGAAGCTTGTAATCTTTAGAAGAAAAGCACTGTGTGCCTTTTGATAAGGGTGTAAGTACTTTATTTAATTCTAGGAATTTTATCAGTAGTATACATTCAGTTTTTTTAGGCAGAACTTCAAATGTCAGATTTTGCGTGTTTGTTAACTTCATCATGGAGAGATTTTTAACAGATGTAAATGTATTTTAAGTAAAGATTTACATGAGATGGGATGTATTAAAAGCTTTACTTTTGAATTAGGCACTACATAGACAAATCATGTTCTACTTTGTGATCAGTAATGTTTCCACACAGCTAAGATTACAGGAGTTGAGCATTTTTTCTTGGCTTTTCACGTTATTTCCGTAACATGGCCTATTGCACTGCTTCCTAGTAGATACAATTTAAGGACTGAAGTTTGTGTATGAATTCAGTTCTACATGTTTAAGAGATCATTTAAATCACACTTGAAAGATCCAGTGCAAATAGTTGTCATTTTTCCAGCGTATGTTCATTTTCATGATTATTCACAGCCCCAGACCTTCAGAAAGGGAGAATATCAGTGATGGAGGAAAGCAAATTGCAAAGGATGGATCCCAATTAAAGGGCTAACCAAAATTCAAGTCTTTAGAACATCTTGAAATCTATCACATTGAACTGCTAGGGTTTTATCAAGGCTTTTGGGGAAGAATAAAATTATAGTGGTGCAGAGGGAGGCGAAGAAGTGAGGGTGCAACAAATCCTGAGAACAGTTTTTAGAGAGGCAAGGAGCCTCCACTAGTAATAAACCTGGTAAAAATGAGGTAACTTCAGGTCTCTCTGGAGTAACAGGTTAACATAGATCACCCCTCTGTTGTGTGACCTACAGGACATCTCTCCCCATTTGTAACTTGATTCTATTGTCAAGGAAGAAATAGCAAGACATCTGGATAGAAATTGTCCTGTTAGATAAAAGGAGCATTAGTTCATGAAAGGCAGGTCATGCTCAACCAATCTTCTAGAATTCTATGAAGACATTATGAGCTTGATAGACAATGGGGAACCCAGTAGATGTGGTGTACCTAGATTTCCAAAAGGCACTGCATAAAAGGCTGCTGCATAAGATAAAGTTACAAGGTGTTACTGGTAATGTGTTACCATGGATACAGGATTGGTTAACTAACAGGAAAGAAAGAATGGGGATAAATGAGTGCTTTTCTGGTTGGCAATTGGTGACCAGTGGTATCCCTCAGGAATCAGTGTTGGGACCTCAATTATTCACAATTTACACATAGATGATTTGCAGTGGGGACCATGTGTAGGGTGTTAAAGTTTGCAGATGACACTAAGGTGAGTGGCAGAGCAAAGTGTGCTGAGGACTGTGAAACTTCACAGAGGAATATAGATTCATTCAGTGAGCGGTTAAAAGTCTGGCAGATGGAGTACAACATTAATAAATGTGAAGTCATCCATTTTGGTAGGAGTAACAGTAAAAAGGACTATTACTTGAATAGTAAAAATGCTACTGCTCTGCAGAGGGACCTGGGTACCCTTGTGCATGAACCACAGATGTTTGGTCTGCAGGTGCAACAGGCAATTAGGAAGGCAAATTGAGTTTTAAAACAGGGAGGTTATGTTGCAGCTGTATAGGGTGCTGGTGAGGCCACACCTGGAGAACTGTGTGGAGTTTTCATCTCCTTACTTGAGAAAGAATGTGCTGGCTTTAGAGAGGGTGCAGAAGAGGTTCACTAGGTTGATTCTGGAGTTGAAGGACTTTGCTTACGAGGAGAGACTGAGTAGACTGAGATATTTTGGAATTTAGAAGAATGAGGGGGATCTCATAGAAACATAAAATTACTAAGGGAATAGATAAGATAGAGTAGAGAGGATGTTTCTACTGTAGGGGGAGCAGATTTAGGACTAAATTGAGGAGGAACTTCTTCACCCAGAAAGTTGTGAATCTCTGGAATTCCCTGCCCAGTGAAGTAGTTGAGGATTCCTCAGTAAATGTTTTTAAAGCTAAGATAGATGCTTTTTTTGAATAGTAAAGGAATTAAGGGTTACAATGGGAGGGTGGGTAAGTCGAGCTGAGGCCATGAAAAGATCAGCCATGATCTTGTTGAATTGCCGAGCAGACTCATAGGGTTGGATGGCCCACTTCTGCTCCTAATTCTTATGTATGTATGTATCCTCTCCTGTGCAGGACGTGTCAATTGGGAGTGCCCCTCTCGCACCAGTGATGGTGCTGAGTTCAAAACCATGAACACAAACTTATAAAAGTTGAATTTTCAAATTAAACCAAGCTTTACAATGGCCATCAATTCATTTAAATTTCCTGAACTTCTTAAATAACCACACATGCTCCTTCAGAAAATCACTGCAGCCCAGATATCACGGCCATGGGTTGAACTTGATGACCAGCGTGCCCATTAAACACCTTGGTACATGGAGGAGTTTCTTTTCCTTTTTATGTATTTCAGTAAAATCTACCACTACCTTCAAATAGAGCTTTCACCACTTACTTCAGATTTTACCAGGTTTTTGAATGGAGCTGAAAATAGGGCAATTTCTTACAAACTCAGGGCTTGTTTTCAGTGTTAAATCTCAATGAAAATTGGTTTTGATTCTTCTTTTCAACACCTGAAAACCACCAGGGCCCAGTGTGCTTTCAGACAATACTGGCTTAACTACTAATTGCGTGCAGTTACTACATAAATAAACAAAAAAAAACTTTTAAATCTATTAATTACAAAACAAATAGTATTTTAAATATCAAAGAAATATCAGATATATGATACAATTAGAAGTACATCTTTGGAGTAACAATCATGAGTTCTACTTTTGGAAATAAGCTCTTTGTCAGGTTACTTTTTGTTATTTGTTTACATAATGTCACATGGCCATTGAGACAATACTGACCTTGTATATGGTGTAGTAACTTGTGAATTTAAAAACCCTGACAGTTTACTACTTGAGAAAATCTACTTTTCATTGTTGTTTGACATATAATTTTTAAAAATTGTTCTGAATGCTTTTTAAAAATTTGACTGTCTTCAAAAACATGTCCTGGGAAACGCTTTACCAAAGATCGCCTAAAGCAACATGTTGAAATTCATGGAACTTGCTTTTACTTGGTTAATCCATGGAGTTTAAAAAGACATTTATCCAGAGATGGGGGGTTTTCTGAGTAGAGCTAATATCTGCCTCCTGTGAAATTCCTATTGCCAAGTTTCCACAGCGACTTCCACATGAAGATGGGTTGCATATGGTGCTGTGCATGTTCTAATGTAATTTAAATTTTAATTAACCTATGAATGTGAATGTATATTACCAAACTGACACTTCTCTGCTAATTATTAAACTAATCTGTCAAAAGCATGAAAGGTGACTTATAAATAATTTTACCCAAGTAATGCGTCCCATTAAAAAAAATCAAAATATTGTATTAATCCTTATAGAATTAATATGGGTGCTGAAAGCTGAGTGTTCATGCAACCATCTAAGTTTTTTTTGAAAAGGTCTTACATTTATAATGCAGTTTTTCATGACCACTGGTTGTCTGTTTTACAGTGAAAAAAATACTTTTGAAGTGTAGGCACTGTTTTAATGTAAAACCAACATTATGAATGTGTTCTGCATTCAGTTGGAAGTTGTTGTTGTGAATTGAATAAAGCAAATTTGAAATTGGGACATATATTAACTGAAAGAAATAGAAACCACAGGCAAGCAGCTAGGCGACTTTTGCCGTCAAATCTGCTATTTGTTAAAGTTGACAGGTGCTACAGTTTGATGAGTAGCTGTGTCGAATCTGTATCCTTTGTATTCCATCATATTTGTAGTAGCTACATTTGTTGGTTTATTTGCTGATTTTCTCATTACAATGTATCTAATAATGCCAGAAGTTCTTAACTTCCCAGCTGTCAAGCCACGTCAATGTTAAACCGATGTGGTCTTGCAGTGATTTTCTTTTCCTGTTGTTTTAAGCATTGTCATGGTCCAAGAGTTGCTAATCATGGTGTACATCATTCTCACAATTAGGCAAGACGAAACCAGCTTGAAAATCTGCCTCCGCTAGAGCCAGCGTTCAACCTGTGCCACTGGCACTAGTTATCTAGCTAAATATACTAACCTGGCTGTTTCCATCACCCCCAGCAAAATATAATTCTTTGGCTGCTCAATTGAAAATGGAGATTTTACATATTTTCTAATCAACCTTTTCAGGGCCATTATTATCTCTGGAGCAGATGGGAGTTGAAACTGAATCTCCTGGCTCAGAAGTAGGAACACTATCACTGTACCCCAGGAGATCCCATTAAAAGTGGCGTTTTTAGGTGATCCCTTACCCAAGTGTTTCTAAATTAAAACCAGGTGTTGTGATTAATATTGAGTTGCATCAGCGGCAGCTATTCAGGGCTGAGTTATGGGATGAATTTTACATGATGTTTCTCCAACTAATGAATGCACTGTTGCCATACATTACAAAGTGGTAAAAACAATGACTGCAGATGCTGGAAAGCAATAGTCCTGTTTGTGATCTTTCAGCAAACTCCAAGCAAATCTGATCAATTTCTTTTTTCTAAACTGTATTGTTTTACTTTTGAAATTTAACTCAATACATTTATTTTGGATGCAGTTCCTCCTTCATTAATTGGCAATCTTCAATTAGAGTATAGTAACAACTGAAATGAAACTCTCATTCAGACTGATTAAATCTGCTTTTTGTGTATGTAAGCTTTCATACTGAAATCTAATGATATTTAAAATCTCTGCCTGCTCTTCTCCCAATGAATGCATTTAGTAAAAGAAAATGGATTCAATTCTCTCTTTCTTTTAGGGTGTCATTTATCAGTCGAGTTATTGACCTAGAAACAGTTAATTAAGAACAGAATGCTTCATTTCTTTCCTCTGTTACTTTTTATTAACTTTAAGAGTTAGCACATAGTGGAGCTTTAAAAGAATGCTATATTCATTTTAAAATGTTTCATGGTCATTATTTGAAGTCAGTGGAATGTAAAATGTTCAGCAGATGCAATGAATTCAGCACCTGACCAACAGCTTGTGTTAAAATTATCACCACTACCTCTCTTTTTTTTTTAAAGTTTGAGAGGAGAAATAAGCTTTTCATTTTATTCCAGCATTGTGGGGCAGCACAGTGGCTCAGTGGTTAGCACTGCTGCCTCACAGCGCCAGGGACCCGGGTTCAATTCCAGCCTCGGGCGACTGTATGGAGTTTGCATATTCTCCCCGCGTCTGCGTGGGTTTCCTCCCACATTCCAAAAATGTGCAGGTTAGATGAATTGGCCATGCTAAATTGACCATACTGTTAGGTGCATTAGTCAGGGGTAAATAAAGTTTAGGCAAATGGGTCTAGGTATGTTACTGTTTGGAGAGTCGGTGTAGACTTGTCGGGCCGAAAGGCCTGTTTCCATGCTGTAGGGAATCTAATCATGCATGAATGGTTTCAGGGATTTTGATATGATTTGTTATGCAATCAATAGGTTTCTTGGCCAGAGTTTTACAGTTAATTATTGTTGTCAGTCCAAAACATGCTCACCGCTGGAACCATGTTCTGTGACGGATTCTCAATATTGTACGATATGTTTTATGAGTTAACAATGGAGCAAATTTTCTGCCACCCTCCTCCTTTTTAGATTAGAATCTATAGGGCCTTCCTTGTCAAGAGTGATTTTAAACAAAAGAAAAGGATGATCTAATGAGAACAGATACTTAAACAAAATGTAGTTTATTGCATGGTACAGGTTACATCAGTGTGAAAGCTGTTGTTGTAAAGACAGAGGAGGCCTTAATGGTAGATCTGATTCCTTTGAAATCCAAAGCTGTACTCTCTCTTAAATCCTTGTGCACTCCTCAGCATTAACATTTTCAGAACCAAGTACCATAGAAATCTATTTTACTAATCACCCTGTTCAGCGATGTTATTATATCTCACCTATGGAACCGGTGAGGTTTGAACTCTGATCTCTTGGTCCGGGGTGGGGAGACTACCACTGTGCACCAAGTGGGCCCCTGAAATGCCATATAATTAGAAGCTTACAAGCACTTTTTCATGATGAAGTTACTGCTAAGAAGTTTTTTTTAAAAAGTGCAGCGAGGAAATTAAATCTAAACAGCTTTTCAAAATCTATTCTTTTGATATAAGCATCACCAGGAGTAACAATATTAATAAGTTAATTTACTTTCCCAGGGAAATGTGCTCTGGACCACACTCTTGGTCAGCTGCATTTAGTAGTTGGATGCTAGTGCTTACTAGGCTACTTTCAAGGGCAGCTGAGAGTAAACCATTTTGATGTCATACTGGAGTCACAAACAGGCCTTGCTATGACTGGTTAGATGTTCAGATATTTTGCAATTAGCCTGTTATCACCCACCACCTGGAATAGGTGGAACTTGAACCTGGGTCTCCTGGTTCAAAGGTAGGGACACTTAACTGCACCAAAGTCTCTCACCAGTTAGATTTTTATAGTAATCCGGCATATTCTAATCAGCCGTGAATGACGGAATGAATTTAAAGAGCTGAATTGTTTACTATTGTTCCTGTGGCTGCTTGGTCACTTTACTCAGAGTTTTGTGGACAAAAATGTTCAAATAGAAAACAGAGTTCCACCAGAGAAAGTCCATTTCATGTTTTTAAAAAAAAGGGTATCTGTACAAGATGATGCTTAAGAGTGACGACATATATAAATTTGTTTTTATGTAAATAATGTGCTGCATCAATTTAGCATAGTTAAATTTTGTTGCTTTTTATATTTGATCCTGGGTGTGGGTGTCATTGACTAGAACTGCATTTATTACCCAAGCCTAAATACTCTTGGGAGGATAATACTGAGTCATCGTTTTGATCCTCTGGTGTCCATGAAATGTAGGTTTCTTTATACTGTATTCTGTAACTACTTGGATAAGTCAGTGGAGGTACTGTTCTTGAATTTCCAGAAGATATTTGCTAAAGCGCCACATGAAAGGTTATTGCAGAAACTCATATTGGCATGGATGGAAAATTAGCTGGTCAATAGGTAGCAGGGAGTTAGGAATAAATGGATTATTTATTGGTTTGTGAAATGTAAATAGCGGCCTGCTGCAGGGACCAATGCTACAGCCTCAAGTATTTAAAATTAACACAAATGATTAAGATGAAGGAAGTAAAGGTCATTAAATTTGCTGGTGATGCAAAGAAGGGTGCAAAAATATGTTGTGAAGAAGATACTCATATGCTAAAGGATATATAGTTAAGTGAGTGGGAAAAGATCTGGAAAATGTGAGTTTTTCATTTTGGCAGGAAAATAAGGAAATAAAGCATATTATCTAAATGGTAAGAAATTGCAGAGCACCAAGGTGCAGTGTGATCAGCGTATCCTCATTGATGAATCACGGAACGTTGGTATGGCAGCAACAACAAGGAACTAAAGGCTAATAGAATGTTATGAATTATAATAGTCTATTGTGAGGACATATATATCAAAGAAGGTTGGCTGTGCTTTGGTTATGCAGGGTAAAGGTGAGCTCAAGTCTGGAGTACAAATATTTATTCCTTATTTAAGAACAAAGAACAAAGAAAATTTACAGTCCAGGAACAGGCCCTTCAGCCCTCCAAGCCTGAGCTGATCCAAATGTACTGTCTAAACCTGTCGGTCAATTTGTATCCCTCTACTCCCCACCTACTCATGCATCTGTCCAGACACATCGTAAACGAATCTTAAGGAAGGATGTAAATACATTGAAAGCTGTTCAGAGAAGGTTTGCTCAGCTAATACCTGGACTATGTCCCCTTGTGGACGAGTTACATTTGTGTCCATCAGAGTTTTGAAAAATCAGAGGTGGTTTGATTGAGTCATGTGTAATCCTGAGAGGCCTTGACATATCTTGATAGGGTGAATGAGGCAAGGGAGAATCTAGAATTAGGAGTTATTATTTAAAACACCAGGATTGTCCATTTAGGACCCATAAAGAAAAATTTATTCTTTGGAAGTGAAAATATGAAGGAAGAATATTTGAATATTTTTAAGGCAAAGCTAAATAGACTTTTGTTGAGCAGGAGATGACATTTTATCAGAAATGGATAGGACTGAGATAATCCATTTGTTCAAACTGTACAGTTAAATTGTAGCTTGGGTTGTCACTAAATCATACTATAAATTGACATTCAACTTATTCCAGTGGTGCATTTTATTTCATACGATGTTATAAAAAAAATGTTTAACTGCGCTACTTCTGACATTCTAACTGCAAATGTTCATCACTATTTTGGAAATGACCATTCTTATGAGATGGTCATGCATAAGAAACATTATGGAATGGATGTGTCTTAGTTTGGCAGTACCAATTGGGCATGGAAGTGGTAGCACTTGTGCCCAATGTGACTAATTCAGGCTTTAGTGAGCTTACCCTGGCTGCAGGTCAGTGGTTTTGTCCTGGTGAAGGTCCAGTGTGTGGTGCTTGTTTGGGAGGATATCATGTTCATGAACAGTTTGGTAAGAACTGCTATAGAGGTACAAAACAGCCCTGCTGAGCCCACAAAAATAAATTGATTTAAAAGAACAGAAAGTCCACTACCAGGTGGACGTAATGAATTTTACACGAATTATTAGCCTGATTTTTATCATTTAAACATTTCAGACGATCTGCACATTACAAACATTTTGATCCCTGTTTAAATTTCCAATATTCAGAGCATTTTTTTGGAAACATGTTTTTGAAGTCACTTGATGAAATTTCTGTTCTGAAATTAATTGCTATATTGCTACACAATAATAAAGTTAATGCATTGTCAAATGTTATGTTCCTGAGTAGGCTGCCACTTGAAAACTTGACTAGCACTCCAACTTTCAATTAATATTCCTACATGACAATATACAATAGAAATATGAAAATAAAAATGGAAAATTGTCAGAGGGGAGGCAAAAAGTAAAATTTGGGTCAAAATATTTGGGTCTTGTTTGAGGAAAGGTTTGGGTGCTGCTAACAGGGAAGGTGAAGTCACTGGTGAGTTTTAACTCAGAAGAGTTCAATAAGAACTTTGAATTAACTTGGAATGTGATTTGATAGAATTGGTCCTCTTTGTACTCTCTGCTCCAAAACCCTGTCAAATTGTAGACCCAGAGGTGCTGCCACTACAGCCCTCATACCCATTTCAACCCATCTGAAATGCTCACCCATTTGTTCAGTCCAGTTTGTAAGCATCCAACTGTACTCCCTTGTCACATCCAGACACTTGCCATTAAACCTCCAAACACAACCCTGATAGCTTCCAGCTGCTGTAATAACAAAGGTTATTCAAAATTACTTTACAAGTTGGATGCCACATCTTTTTGGTAAATTTAGTACTAGGCCCATTTAGTACTTGACCCATTTGCAGTTGAATACTTGTTCTTTGGGTGCCAGCAAATTCAGCAATAGATCAACATATTTCAAATTTGGAAGTTAGGTACCACATCGACTGATGGGCTAAAAGGCATCATGGCTTCACATGCTTACAGCACTCTCAGGACCCATGTAGATGGCCGTTGGGTGTTACACAAACCACACAGAAGTGACTTGAGATATACTGTACACTGGAGAGGGGGCATTCTGCTTCATCTCCATCAGGTATGTCAATCTGAATTTCATACTTTTTAACTCTTTTAATTAACTGATTGAGTGCCCTGATGCGCAGCCGTATTCAGTCAATTAAGTTATCTGTCTATTTGGCTTGATATTCCATTATTGTTTGGATTTTTACTAATGGGACCATTTCAAAATTTGGTGCATTTTTTCATTCACTCAGAGAACTTAAGTCTCACTGGCTGGCCCTTAAGGGAGGGAGTTCCAGATTTTGACCCAGTGATACTGAAGGAATGGTGATACATTTCCAAGTCAAAATGGTGAGTGGCTTGGAGGGAAATTTCCAATAGTGGTGTTCCTGCGTATCTGCTGCCCTGTCCTTCTAGACGGAATTGATCATGGGTTTGGAAGACGCTGTCTGAAGATCTTTGGAGAATTTCTGTGCGTTTCGTTCCAATAAAGTTACAACAAAATTGTTGCAACAAAGTATTGAACATCCTTTCTAATTTATAGAAAATGTTGACAATCTGAATGTACAGTGTGTTCATTGTCATAAATGTGTTGGCAAAATTTTTCTATAAACCCTTAAAATTATGCCTTTTTTCTGTCTTTAGTACAGCAGGTTTTATAAATTACTAAATATTAAAAACTGGTGGAAAAAAGGCCAACAATCCTGAAATTATGTCTTCATGTTTTTCTTCTCTCTCATAATGTAACCTGCATTGATTCGGAGATGCCGGTATTGGACTGGGGTGTACAAAGTTAAAAATCACACAACACCAGGTTATAGTCCAACAGGTTTAGTTGGAAGCACACTAGCTTTCGGAGCGACGCTCCTTCATCAGGTGATTCTTCACCTGGTGTTGTGTGATTTTTAACTTTGCATTTATATTGGCACCTTCAGTGTAGAAAAATGTCACAAGGTCCTTCGCAAAGACACTCAATCAATCAATCACTCAAAAACAATCAATATGAACACTGAGCGACAGGACGTTTAGATAGGTGACCTAAAATATGGTCAGACATGTGGAATTAAGATAGATTTTAAATGAGTTGAGAGTGTGGTGCTGGGAAAGCACAGCAGGTCAGGCAGCATCCAAGGAGCAGGAGAATCGACATTTCAGGCATAAGTCCTTCATCAGGAATCCCAAAATATTGATTCTCCTGCCTCTTGGATGCTGGCTGACCTGCGGTGCTCTTCCAGCATCTGCAGTCCACACTTTCTCCTAGGTTTTAAATGGGCCAGAAGAGAGGTGGCTATGTAGTGAGGTTTGGAAAATGTTTTCTCGAGCATAGAGGCTTGACAACTAAAGATACCAAATGGATTGGCTTGATTTTGCATTAAGCCGTTGACATGTTATATATGGATTTTAGTAAGGCGTTTGATAAGGTTCCCCACGGTAGGCTATTACCCAAAATATGGAGACATGGGATTGAGGGCGATTTAGTGGTTTGGATCAGAAATTATCTAGCTGAAAGAAGACAAAGTGGTGGTTGATGGGAAAGTTTCATCCTGGAGTTCATTTACTAGTGGTGTACCTCAAGGATCTGTTTTGGGATCATTTCTGTTTGTATCTTTTGTAGGCGACTTGGATAAGAGTATACAAGGATGGGTTAGTAAATTTGCAAATGTCACAAAGGTCAGTACAGTTGTGGACAGTGCAGAAGGATGTTGTAGGTTACAGAGGGACATGGATAAGCTGCAGAGCTGGGCTGAGAGGTGGTAAATGGAGTTTAATGCAGAAAAGTGTGAGGTGAATCACTTTAGAAGGAGCAACAGGAATAAATGGTAATGGTAAGATTCTTCATAGTGTTGATGAGCAGAGAGATCTCGTTGTTCATGTACATTGATGCCTCAAAGTTGCCACTCAGATTGATAGGGCTATTAACAAGGCATACGGTGTGTTAAGTTTTGTTTGTAGGGGCAATCAAGTTTTAGAACCATGAGGTCATACTGATGCTGTACAAAACTCTGGTGTGGCCGCACTTGGAGTATTGCATGCAGTTCTGGTCACCGTGTTATAGGAAGGATGTGGAAGCTTTGGGAAGGTTTCAGAGGAGACTTACTAGGATGTTGCCTGGTATGGAGGGAAGGTCTTACAAGGAAAGGTTGAGGGACTTGAGTCTGTTTTCATTAGAGCTAAGAAGGCTGAGAGGGGAGTTAATTGAGACAAATAAGATAACCAGAGTGTTAGAACAGGTAGACAGTGAGAGCCTTTTTCCTCGAATGGCAATAACTGGCTCGAGGGGACATGGCTTTAAATTGAGCGGTGATAGATATAGGGCAGAGGTCAGAGGTAGTTTCTTTACTCAGAGTAGTAGGGGCATGGGGTGCACTGCCTGCAATAGTTCTAGACTCACCAACTTTATGAACATTTAAATGGTCATTGGATAGGCATATGGTTGAGAATGGAATAGTGCAAGTTGGATGGGCTTCAGATTGGTTTCACAGGTCAGCACAACATCGAGGGCCAAAGGGCCTGTGCTGCTCTGTTATGTTCAATGTTTTGTGTGCCTTAAGCTAAATGAAGTCTGCTAACAACAAGTTCACAATCGCTTCACAATTCATAAGAATTTGAATTTATAGGCCTATATTTGAGATTCTGTAACCACTTGCAGCTATCAATCAAACTGTACGTTCCATATATGCACCACTGTCTGTGTGAAAAAGTTACCGTTCTGATTGCTTTTAAATCTTTCTGCTCTCACCTTAAACCTATGCTCTGTAGTTTTGTACTCCCCTACCTTGGGAAAAAGACCTTGTCTATTCACTCCATTCATGACCCTCATGATTTTATAAATCTGTACACAGTCTCAGGCTCCTGTCATTTCTGGCTGGTTTGCTTTTATTGCCACATGGAGAGGTTGATTGTCATGGTGTACATCCGACGCTGACATTCTGCTCTGTGTCAGAATATACCATGCAGACTATAGTATCAGAAAAACTCACTGCAGTATAGTTGACTCTTAACTGCCCTCTCGGCAATTAGAAATGGGCAATAAATGCTGACCTAGCCAGTGATGACCTCATCCTGTGAATGAATTTAAAACGGGGGATAGGACGGGATTCCTATGCCATAGTGTTGCAAGAGCTGGTTCAAGTTTTTCAATCTTTGGAATGCAGTAAATTATGCATTTTCAAAGATGTCTACAAAGTATATATTATAGTTAAAATAATAAAAGGCAGTTTTGAACATAATAGGATGGACATTTTGGTTGGCATGGTCCAGTTTGGGCTGTTTCCATACTGTAGGACACTATGATTCTGAGATTGAATGGACTAATTGTGACTGACAGTTATATTTGTCCAAATAGCACATTTGTAGCTGCCCCACTCAACCTACATGATTGTGACCATTGCATAAAATAATGCAATCCGATGTAAATTAACAAACTAGCAGAGGGCAGGGTGAACAGTTTGTGTCCGCTGAAAAATGTGGTGCTTGAAAAATGCAGGCCAAGCAGCATCCGAGGAGCAGGAGAATCGACGTTTCAGGCATAAGCCCTTCTTCAGGAAACGTCGATTCTCCTGCTCCTCGAATGCTGCCTGGCCTGCTGTGTTTTTCCAGCACCACGTTTTTCAACTCTGGTACTCCAGCATCTGCAGTCCTCACTTTCTCCCAGTATGTGTCTGCTACGGACCCTGTAAAGGGAATGGCTAACAATTTATTTCTAGTTCACCAATGGATTGTTATCTGTCTCAAAGCTAATTTGGTAAAAGTGACAGATGACAAGATTTTCAAATTCACTACTGATATATAATTAAAAGGATTTTTTTGTTGCTGAATAATATTATTTCTGTACGCTTTTTCACATAACATTGTTTAAAAAAAACTTCACAGTTAATCACTGGAGTTAATGTTCATGCTGCTGCAAAGTGACTACCTCTTGACGAGACCTTGTATGTCTCTTGTTCGGCTGATGTTGCTGAAACTGATGAAGCTTTTAAAGATTAGGAGGTTGGATTCACATACTATTTATACTCTGTTCTTCTAGTTATGACTTCACTCATTTGCTGTTATAGTTACTGGTTCACATCTGTGACTAGTGCAAACTAATTGGGTTTAAAAAAATGAGATCGCAAATGTTTAGTCTCTGAACGAATGAAAAGTTGCAACCACCTAGAGGAAAGTATTGCTGACCTTGACTAGTGCACAACTCAGCAAATAGCTGTTGCCTTTCATGATGAATACAGCACAACCAAACTGCAGAAAAGAGTTTGTGGCGGAGATACTCAGTCAGACTTGAGAATTCACGAATCTTAAACAATAATGCACTGTAGCTATTAGCTCAAAGTGGTAGTGTTTTGGTATTTTCTTTCCTTCTTCCACTTGCCCGAGCCACTCATTAGCAGTGAATCTGCTTCAGTATTGCACCATGATTACTCTGTGTTGGTTGCTGTGACATGGATGGCAACTGCAAGTGAAAGTGGTAGCCACCTATCTGTAGGAGGAGGAATGGATAATCTTCTAGTCACTGCCTCTTCACAGCAGTGCAGAGGAGAATTGAATTTTCATCAGCAATGCTGTACCTTTAGTTTAAATATTTGTTCCCATGTCATTGTGCATCCATGCTCAAACTGTAATACTACTGGCCTGTGAAATATTTTTATTGGTAGATTAACATTTTATGAAATTTACTGAATACTGAGTTTTAGACAAGAAATAGAAGGTGGTTCTTCAATGTTGCTACGTAATAGAATAGAAGTATAGTGGTTAGGTTTCTAAACTAGTAATCCTAAAAGGCTAACAATTACAAGACACAAGTCAGGAATATGATGGAATACTCTTTGTTTGTTTTGATGAGTGCAGATCAAACAATACTGCTCATCATCCTGAGAAAAGTAAGTTGTTTGATCAGTTCCTCATTGATCATCTTAAACATTCACTCCCTTCACCACTAATGTACAATGCCAGTGTGTACCAGATACAAGATGCACTGCAGCACTTGCCAAAGCTTTTTCGGCAGCATCTTCCGGACCTTCTGCCACTCAGAAAAACAAAGGGAACAAGTTCATGGGAACAGGACCACTGCCAAGTTCACCTTCAATCTACACATAATCCTGACTTGGAATGTCACCGTTGTTGAGTCAAAATCCTGGAACTTCCTTTCTTTCTAACTGCATTCTACCTGTACCTACACCTACATGGACTGCAGCAATTCAAGAGGATACTTCCACCATCTTCCAGAGGGCAGTTAGGAATAAACAAAGAAAAGCTGACCTTACCAACAACATTGAAAGATTCATTTTCTGGGTAACATTTACCAAGGAAACTGTTTGCTTTCCCCTGGCTTAGCGATTGTTTTCTTTTGTTAATTAGCATTGAGCTCACTGGAATAACTATACTTGCACTCCTGGATGTTCTGGAAACTTTCATTTAGCTATGTCTAGTATCAGATTGACTGTTGGTTGGCTTGGTATAGATTGAAAATCCTGCAGCAGGAAATGTTCATAAACCTTAGATGTCCAACTGCAGTAATCATGGCATGTGACACTGTCCTTAACTTCTCTGCATTTCAGAACATCTTGTACAAGTTTAGGAGAGAGTTAGATATAAATCAAATTGCAATATCTCTTGATAGTGTGTTGTTGGCCAGGTGGGGAGGTGTGGATGGATGTGCAGGCATGGGAGGAGATTTAAAAACTGAGCCTGGCAGTGTGGAGACTCAATCGCTGTCTCTGAATCTCTGACTGCCATTCAATGTGGTATTCTCATTAGTAATTTGAAGGAGTCTGCAATTTTGTTTGTCTTTTTGACTGAGTCTACCAACATGCAGGAAGACATTTTTAGAGGTGAGAATAATGACTGGCTGGCCGTTTTTTCCAGACGATTTAGACTTTGTTTTGGCATATTTTAGTTCTTACTTAGAAGGCCAAGACTGTGAGTTAATAGTGGGCACAGAATAAACATTGCAGTAGAACAACATCAGTTGTGCAGCAGCCAAAGGAGAGAGTGCAATGTAATGCATCTATATTGATATGTTCTGATTTTTAAATTTATGAAGGCACTAGTAGGTTTAATTTTATTACAACTTGTACAGCTCCTATGTGGTAGATGTAATTTAATCCAGGGAAGTGCAAAATGATACGTTTTGGGAGGATGAGTGAGGACGGAAATACAAAATAAAGACTGCAATTCCAAAAGCACTGCAGAAACATAGATATGGAGTTAAAAATCACACAACCCCAGGTTATAGTCCAACAGGTTTAATTGGAAGCACACTAGCTTTTGAAGCAACGAAAGCTAGTGTGCTTCCAATTAAACCTGTTGGGCTATAACCTGGTGCTGTGTGATTTTTAACTTTGTACACCCCAGTCCAACACCGGCATCTCCAAATCATAGATATGGAGGCATGCATGCACCAAATTGTTGAATGTTGCAGGGCACAGTGAGAAGGTGGTTTCTGAAAAAAAAGCAAGGAAATTATGATGAACCTTGATGGAACAATGGTTCAGTTTGAAAAGAATTCTAGGCATCCCAGTTTAGCAAAAATTGAAAAGGTATTTGAGGAAAGTTTATGGAAAAGGTTTCATTGAATAGTATGCAGATAAATTTGAGAAGCTCAAATTGTCTTCCTCAAAGAAGAGGACATTGAGAGAAAATCTGATGAGTATTCAAAATTGTGTAGTGTCTAGGCAGAGTAGAAATGAAGAAACTATTCCCCTTGGTGGAAAAAATGAAAACCAGAGGATGCTGTTGCTGTGATGAATAGCTAGAGAACCAATGGCAATATTAATAAAACATGTTCTTCAGTGAGTGCTTAGAAACTGGAATACATTGTCCGAGGATGTTGGTGGAGACATAACTTGTAAAATTTTAAATTCAAGTTTGCTTGTCCCAACTCCATGAGCTGTCATTCCTACCAATTAAATGTTGTGAAAGAGAAAGCCAACATGTTTAGCTACATGCTCTGTAGCCTCACTACCAATTCCATCCCCTGAACCCCCCCTCATTCACTGTTGGAGATTGAATCATCTGTTTGCAACCTCAGCATCCTATCTGACCCTGATTGGAGATTTCTCTCAAACATACTTGTACCTCTGTAGCAGTATCTGTCTTCACCTCTGCCTCAACAGCAACTGCCAAAAACTTGCATTCATTGCCTTTGTCACTCCCAGATTGCCACTCTCACCATCCTCCACAAACTTTAGTTGTTCCAACTTTAGCTAACATTAGTCTAACCAACATCATATCGCACTTGTTCATCACCCTGTCTTTGCTGACCAAATTAGATCCTGGTTCACAAACACCTAAAATTTCAAATTTACCTTAACTGTGTTTAAATTATTTGTGGTCTTTAACCCTCTATATCTTGTTCATTCTTGTTATCCCAAAGAACAATGGTATTCCAACTCTGCTGTCTGCCTCATCACTGGCGTTTGGGTCTTCAGCTGTCTAGATTTTCCAAGAAAAAGTCTTCCCTAAACATTTCTGCCTCCGTTGTTTCAAATTAACTGCCTTAAAACAGAGTTCTCAAGCCAAGCTTTTAGTTGCCCCACTTCACATCTCTTTTGGCTTGATGTTGATTTTCAGCTGTAACTTGTATTGAGACACTTTCTAGAGTCATAGAATCTTACAGCACGGAGACAGGCCCTTTGGCCACAACTGGTCCATGCCGATCAAAATGTCCATCAACGCTAACCCCGTTTGTCTACACTTGGCCCATATCCTTCAAATCCTTTCCTATCTACATATTTGTCCAAATGTCTTTTAAATGTTGTTAATGTACCCACCTCAGCCACTTCCACTGGCAGCTCATTCTATATGCCTACCACCCTCTGTGTAAAAAAAGTTGTCCCTCAGGTTCCCTTTTATTCTTTCCCCTCAAACCTTAAACTGATGTCCTCTAGTCCTTAATTCCCCAACCCTGGGAAGAAAAGACTGAGTGCACTCACCCCATCCATGCCTCTCACGATCTTATACACTTATATAAGATCCCCCCTCAGTCTCCTACACTTTAAAGAAACAGTCCGAGCTTGTCCAACCTCTGCCTAAAACTCAGACACTTGAGTCCAGGCAACATCCTTGTAAATTTCTTCTGCACTCTTTGCAGTTTAATAACATCCTTCCTATAGCAAGGTCACCAAAACTGAACACACTGCTCCAAGTGCAGCCTCATGAACAACATAATTTCCCAACTTCTAGGAGAAAGTAAGGACTGCAGATGCTGGAGGTCAGAGTTGAGAGTGTGGTGCTGGAAAAACACAGCAGGCCAGGCAGCATCCAAAGAGCAGAAGAATTGACATTTCAGGCAAAAGCCCTTCACAGGAAAGCTGTAATTCCTGATGAAGAGCTTTTGCACAAAACATCAATTCCCCTCTCCTCTGATGCTGCCTGACCTGTGCTTTCCCAACTTCCATACTCTGTGCCCTGACTGATGAAGGCCATGTGCCAAACGTCTTCTACATTTCCCTGTCAACCTATGACTCCACTTTCAGAGAACCATGCACCTGAACTCCAAGGTCCCTCTGTTCCACTAAACTCCTTAAGGCTCGACTATTTACCATGAAACTCCTACCCTGATTTGACTTTCCAAAATGCAAGACCTCACACTTTTCTATATTAAACTCCATTTGCCATTTCTCGGCCCACTTGCCCAGCTGGTCAAGGTCCTGTTGCAATTTCTGATAACCTTCCTCACTGTCCACGCTACCTCCTATTTTAGTGTCATCAGCAAACTTACTAATCATGCCTTGTACATTCTCATCCAAATCATTGATACAGTTAACAACAGCAATGGGCCCAGCACCGAGCCTTGAGGTACTCCATTAGTCACAGGCCTCCAATCCAACAAGCACCCTTCCACTATTACCCTCTGCTTCCTACCATCAGGTCAACAATATATCCAATTTGCCAGCTCCCCCAAGATTCCATGCGATCTAACCTTCCAGCACTGCTTGCCATGTAGAACCTTATCAAAGGCCTTACTGAAATCCATATAGACTATGTCTACTGCCCTGCGCTCATCAGCTTTCCCAGTCACTTCATTAAAGAACTCTTAACAAATTTGTGAGGCATGATCTCCCGCACACAAAGCCATGCTGACTGTTCCTGATCAATCCCTATCTTTCCAAATGCATGTAAACCTTATCTCTCAGAATCTTCTCAAGTAACTTACTGCCAGAGATGTTAGGCTTACTGGTCTATAGTTCATCAAAGGTGTTTTATATGACTGCAACATTCTAAATGTGCACTTTATCTTTTTTTGAAACAGCAACTAATATTGGGAAGGTTTGAAAGATAATGATTTTGGAGGAGATCTATCACAAAATGCCTGATTGTACATACAAGGTATTGAACAAAAAAATGTTATTGCAGCCCTCAATAGAAACTCTATCTGTGGGGACAAGAGAGAGAAGGGACCTTATTTCGGTGTATGGCTCATTCTTCTAGATTTTGTGTACAAGAATGGAGATGTTAGGAAGGACTCTTCTCCATGTGTATATGACATTGCACTCCACACTAACTGCTGTTTTATGTTTCATTAACTGATTGCTTTAATGCCTGGAGATTGAATAGGGGCTATGTGAAACCAACAGTAACTGGGTTGAGATAAAATGTCTTCTTTTCTGCGCCTGTTTAATTCATTAGCATTCAAGCTCATGGTATAAGATTGTCTTCTTAAAATATATCAAAATGGGTATAACATCCGTAGAAGGACTTGTAAGTAAAGACTCTGCAAATAATCTACGGAATAATTTGATGTCAGAAACCTGTTCACAATATGGCAAGTGTGAAGAGAATATATTGAAAGCTTTCTGTCGGGAAGCTGCTATATCTGTTTCACTTTCCTTTATGGAAGGGTCACTTTGCCAGTAGAGTACATTATTGTTTGCTATTAGCCTATCCAATATATAAAAAAATACAAGCACAGAATAGAAAAAAATCCTTTATATTTGTTTCCTTCCACAATCCATGTACCATCTATCATGACCTCTAGCTCATGCATTTAATCTCCTCAAGGAAAGTTTGATTAAAAATTAAGTTATTGCATCTAAACCCCAGAACATGCAATCTTGGTCCCATATATAAGGTAGAACCCAAACCAGTTTCTTTCTACAATAAACATCCTCCCCTCCCACTCTTCTATCTCCGCTTAACCAGCAGAGCACCACTACATTGCTTAAAGTATTAGGCAGTTTTTTATATCTGGCAAAGTTTTAAATTCTGTTTCTGCAGGTTGAATTTTA
This sequence comes from Chiloscyllium punctatum, assembly GCF_047496795.1. NCBI lineage: Eukaryota > Metazoa > Chordata > Chondrichthyes > Orectolobiformes > Hemiscylliidae > Chiloscyllium > Chiloscyllium punctatum. Next base: position 159,297,893 of record NC_092740.1, read on the forward strand.
ATTGGTAAAATTGTTAGTAAGAATCCTAATTCCTACATTAGTCCAACATTTAAAAAACAATATTGTCACACCTAATGGGTAGTGTACTGGAGATCTAGCCTTTCTATTGCTGGAGTCATCACAAAATCGGAAAGATTTGAGCTAATACACAGAATCCTCTACTTCACCTGGTTTTCAGACCCAAAGCATGGACCAGTTTACTGTTCTTAACAAAAATTACAGTTTATTACAAGTAAATAGACTCTGGATGCAGATAGATAATTGTGGACCTTCAGCATGTAACGCTACTAGCTATAAAACTACTTATTTTAAAGTCCACCTTGCACACACACCAAGACAGATGCAGTCAGGGGAAAACAATGGGTGTTGTGGACAGAAGGAAAGTGATTTACTGGTTCCTGCTCACAGGGTTTTGGAGAGATGATTCTTTCACTGATCAGAATTCTGCTTCTCAGTCTTTCTCCTTTGATTGGTGTGCAGGAGATATAGAGTGACTGGTTCACACTTATTAAAGTTCTCTGACTTAACAATTAAAAGTTTCAGCCTGCAGCAACTACTGAAAGAAAGAATGAGCTGGTTTTGTTTATGTTTAAAGTGGCTTTTACTGCAGAGAACGGAGAGCTGCTGAACTGGTGGCGATCAGATGGTTTCTCCCTCTCTTATTCACAGCCCCAATCTGTTCAGCTAATGAGGAACCAGTAACATAGTTATTGATATGCAGATAGCCTTATCATTGGTCTGTGAACTAGTGACCAGCTATCGATCAGCTACTTGTCAGCTGACTCTCCATTTGTACACACCTTTGGCTGCAGCTCACCTGCACCTTCTACTACTGCTTAAACTAGCAGCTGTGTAAACAATACTTGCAATGCTTAGTGTAACGTTATTTGCTTGCCCAGTTGTTTTGATGTTTTTACACTGGTCTTGATGTTATAATGCAAAGGCAATATTTTTGATATGCCAGGTTGCACTAACACCAGTATTAACCTCATGGCTTACCTGAGGCCAGTTAATCTTTTATTTTCATTAATATAGAAAGTAGGGGAGCTATTTTAAATCTACCTGCCCCACAGAAACTAGGTAGATGAGCAGTTAACATTGTCCAGTTTACTTACCCACCCTGAAACAAAGAGCTGCAGTTTAACCTGTTGATCTGAGCAAAAGACTAGGACAATAAAGCTGAGCCACCAGGATTTTTCTTTTTGTTTGTCAATTCGTGGTGACTGTAATTTTACAACTGATAGATGTTAAAGCACCACTGCTACCAATAATAATTGATATCATTTTCAAAATAAAAAGATAAGATACTGGAAAGTCCAAACTGACTGCATTTGAGGAACAGAGGCTTCCGACAACTAATGCAGTAAATGCAAAGAAGATGAGAATCCTGCAACAAGGAAGCAAGCTTGGAACTGAAGTTGAACACTAGATACTAAATAATCTGATTTTTTTTTTCAAATTTCCATAGCAGACGATATAAGCAATACACCTTCCACAAAGAAGTGTATCAAAGCACAATTGAGATCTTTTGCTATAGGTGAAAGTATGAAATATCTTAAAATGATTTAAAACCAATAAATACACATGGTGATATGATGTTGATCTCCATATTGAAACAGACTAGTGAGGAGATCTGTCAGACATTAACATGTACAGAACAACCTCAGTTATCCAAAAAAGATCTCAAGGTCCCGTAAAAACATTATCCGTTATTTGAACAAAATACTCTCTGCCCATCTCGTTCGGAAAATCTAGT